>NC_064819.1:204769473-205072504 GCF_024166365.1 Elephas maximus indicus | reverse complement strand
CGGTGGTGAATGTTATATTTGTTTAAAAAATAAAAGGTGTAATAGGGTCATTTCAGTATACATAAAAATAGAAAAAGAGTTGATAATTTAGGAATCCCTACCAAATGGTTGGGCCTTATTTCAGCATTGCTGTGAAATCATCTACAGACTGGCGTATATGCTTTTACTTTTTTTGAGAAAGACATGGCAACAGTTATTTCACCTGTTGCATTAATGGTTGTTGTTATTGCTTAGGTTTTCAGGAAAAAAAGATTGCTTGTTATGAGGACCCTGGGAAATTTTTAAAAGAATATTTGAAAAATTCAAATACCAAAAGAGTTTTTTAAAACCACATTCAGAATATTGTTTATGAAGACTTGTTGATTTGCAGGAGAAAAATGTGGCAGGCTGCTTCCATAAAGATTACCCAGAGGAACCCAGTGCTGTCAAGTCGATTCTGACTCATAGTGACCCTACAGGACAGAGTAGAACTGCCCCATAGAGTTTCCAATGGGCTCCTGGTGGATTCGAACTGCCGACCCTTTGGTTAGCAGCCATAGCACTTAACCACTATACCACCAGGGTTTCCATGAAGATTATGGCCAAGAAAACCCTGTGGGGCACTTGTACTGCCCTATGGGGTCTCTATGAGTTGGAATCAACTCCATGGTAAAGGGTTTGTTGATGATTTATTAATTGAATTATTTATATGGGAATTTTGTTTGTTCCTTGCTATTAAAGTTGATTAAGGAGTGAATCATCCAAGCCTCTCTGCTTTTTTTCCCCTTGATCTTTAGTCACTTACTGATTGACAGTTGAAAATCAGGAGATCAGGGAAAATTAAAATGAGCTGAAACAATCCAGTTATGTTTCTTACTTAGTATCTCTAATCATTTTATGTGAAAAAGGTATCTGAGGAAGAAGTTTTAAAATAATGGCATGTATACCAAAACCACCCAAACCCAGTGCCATCGAGTCGATTTCGACTCATAGCGACCCTATAGGACACAGTAGAACTGCCCCATAGAGTTTCCTAGGAGCACCTGGTGGATTCGAACTGCCGAACCTTTGGTTAGCAGCTGTAGCACTTAACCACTACGCCACCAGGGTTTCAAACCCACTACTGTTGAGTCAGTTCCCACTTCGCTGTAAGTGGGAATTGACTCAACAGTAGTGGGTTTGATTTGGTTTGGGTTATGAGGTTCAGGGATCTCTTTTTTAATCTGATCTTAACTTCTGATCTTAAGTCAGATAATGTCGCTGTCCATTAAATAGTAGTCACTAATTCTGTAATGTTTTTTTCTGTAGTACACAGTAACATTGAAAAATGATTAGGTCAGTTATGTATCTGCTATATTATTACATAATATTTTTTAAAAAGCTGGTTGCTCAACTGGACTGGACCAAAAGCAAAGAAGTTTCCGGAATAAACTGAATGCTTCGAAGGTCAGCGGAGCAAGGGCAGGGGTTTGGGAACTATGGCTTAAGAGGACTTCTAAGTCAATTGGCAAAATAAATTCTATTAAGAAAACATTCTGCATCCCACTTTGAAGTGTGGTGTCCGGAGTCTTAAATGCTAACAAGCAGCCATCTAAGATGCATCAATTGGTCTCAACCCACCTGGATCAAAGGAGAATGAAGAACACCAAGGTCACACGATAACTATGAGCCCAAGAGACAGAAAGGGCCACATGAACCAGAGACTTACATCATCCTGAGACCAGAAGAACTAGATGGTGCCCGGCCACAACCGATGACTGCCCTGACAGGGAGCACAACAGAGAACCCCTGAGGGAGGAGAACAGTGGGATGCAGACCCCAAATTCTCATAAAAAGACCAGACTTAATGGTCTGACTGAGACTAGAAGAATCCCGGCAGTCATGGTCCCCAAACCTTCTGTTGGCCCAGGACAGGAACCATTCCCGAAGACAACTCATCAGACATGGAAGGGACTGGGCAATGGGTTGGAGAGAGAAGCTGATGAAGAGTGAGCTACTTGTATCAGGTGGACCCTTGAGGCTGTGTTGGCATCTCCTGTCTGGAGGGGAGATGGGAGGGTAGAGAGGGTTAGAAACTGGCAAAACGGTCACAAAAGGAGAGACTGGAAGGAGGGAGCGGGCTGACTCATTAGGGGGAGAGTAAATGGGAGTATGGAGTAAGGTGTATATGTTTATATGTGACAGACTGACTTGATTTGTAAACTTTCACTTAAAGCACAATAAAAATTATTTAAAAAAAAAAAAAAAAAAGCCAGTTGTCCTTGAGTGGATTCCGACTCATGGTAACCCCTTGTGTGTCAGAGTAGAACTGCTTATAGGGTTTTCAATGGCTGTGACCTTTCAATAGTGGAAATAAATCTCTGGCCCTTTCTTCGGAAGTGCCTGTGGGTGAACTTCAACCTCCAGCCTTTTAATAAATACCCTAGTGCTTAATCATTTGCACTTCTAAAACCAAACCTGTCAATTCTAACTCATAGCGATCCTGTAGAACAGAGTAGAACTGCCCCATAGGGTTATCAAGGTGATAAATCTTTATGGAAGCAAACTGCCACATCTTCTGCCCACAGAGCAGCTGGAAGGTTTGACCTGATATCTAGGTTACCATCCAAGCATTAAACTGCTGTGCCACCAGGGCTTCTCCCTACACCACCCAGGGGCTCATAAATAATATTAAAAAAATTTGTTGCTGTTGACTCCATTCCAACTCATAGCAATCTTGTAGGACAGAGTAGAACTGCACCATGGGGTTTCCAAGCAACTGCTGGTAGTTTCGAACTGCCAACCTTGTTAGTAGCTGAGCTTTTAACCAGTGCGCCACCAGGGCACCTAAATAATATTCCCCAGTGCTGTTGAGTCAATTCCGACTCATAGCGACCCTATAGGATGGAGTAGAACTGTCCCCGTAGAGTTCCCAAGGAGCGCCTGGTGGATTCAAACTACCGACCATTTGGTTAGCAGCCGTAGCATAATAAATAATATTAGTGTTTATAAATTTCATTGCATATTGTATTATTAAAAAATGTTGTTAGGTGCTGTTGAGACAGTTCTGACTTACAGAGATCCTATGTGCAACAAAACTAAACACTGTCCATTTCTTGCAACATCATGCTATGTTTGAGCATATTGTCGCAGCCACTGTGTCAGTCCATCTCCTTGATGTTCTTCCGCTTTTTTGATGATTCTCTACCACGTGTTTCAGTTATCTAGTGCTGTTATAACAGAAATGCCACAAGTGGATGGCTTTAGCAGAGAGAAATTTATTCTCTCACAGTCTAGTAGGCTAAAAGTCCAAATTCAGGGCGTCACTTCCAGGGGAAGGCTTTCTCTCTCTCTCAGTTCTGGAGGAAAGTCTTCATCATCTGTCTTCGTCTGGTCCAAGAGCTTCGCAGTGCAGGGACCCTGGGTCGAAAGGACGCGTGCTCCTTGCTCTTCTTGCTTGGTGGTAATGAGGCCCCTTGTCTCTCTGCTTGCTTCTCTTTTATATCTCAAATGGGATTGACTTAAGGCACAACCTGGTCTTGTAGATTGAGTCCTGCCTCATTAACATAACTGCCTCCAATCCTGCCTCATATACATAGAGATAAGATTTACAACACACAGAAAATCACATCAGATGACAAAATGGTGGATAATCACACAGTACTGGGAATCATGGTCTAGCCAAGTTGACATACATTTTTGAAGGATACAATTCAGTCCATAATACCAAGCATGATGTCCTTCTCCAGAGACTGGTCTCTCCAGATAACATGTCCGGAGTACGTCAGACCAACTCACACCATCCTCCCTTCTAAACAGCATTCTGATTGTACTTCTTTCAAGACAAATTTGTTCCTTCTTCTGGCAGTCCGTGGTATAGTCAATATTCTTTGTCAGTGTCATAATTCAAATATATCACTTCTTCTTTGGTTTTCTTATTCATTGTCCAGCTTTTGCGTGCATATAAGGTAATTGAAAATACCATGGCTTGGGTCAGGTCCACCTTAGTCCTCAAGGTGACATCTTTGCTTTTTAACACTTTGAGGAGGTCTTTTGCAACAGATTTGCCCAGTGCAAACGTCCTTTGATTTCTTGACTGCTGCTTCCATGGGCGTTGATTGTGGATCCAAGTAAAATGAAATCCTCAGCAACTTTAGTCTTTTCTCCATTTAACACGGTGTTGCTTATTGATCCAGTTGTGAGGATTTTTGTTTTCTTTGTGTTGCGGTATAAACCATACTGAAGGCTGTGGTCTTTGATCTTCATCAGTAAGTGCTTCAAGTCCTCTTTCACTTTCAGCAAGCAAGGTTGTGTCATCTGCATGACACAGGTTGTTAATGAGTCTTCCACTAATCCTGATGCCGCGTTCTTCTTCGTATAGTCCAGCTTCTCGGATTATTTGCTCACATTCAGGCTGAATAAGTTTGGTGAAAGGATACAGCCCTGATGCAGATTTTCCTGACTTTAAGCCACACAGTATCCCCTTTTTCTGTTTGAGCAACTGCCTCTTGATCTGTGTAAAGGCTCCTCATGAGCACAATTAAATGTTCTGGAATTCCCATTCTTCGCAGTGTTAGCCATAATTTGTTATGATCCACACAGCCGAATGCCTTTGCGTAGTCAGTAAAACACAGGTAAATATCTTTCTGGTATTCTCTGCTTTCAGCCAGGGTCCATCTGACATCAGCAATGATTTCCCTTGTTCCACATCCTCTTCTGAATCTGGCTTGAATTTCTGGCAGTTCCCTGTTGATGTACTGCTACAACCGCTTGTGACTAATCTCCAGCAAAATTTTACTTGTGTATGATATTAATGATATTGTTCAATAATTTCTGCTTCCGGTTGGATGACTCTTCTTTGGAATGGGTGCAAATACGGATGTCTTCCAATCGTTTGGCCAGGTAACTGTCTTCCAATTTCTTGGCATAGACTAGTGAGCATTTCCAGTCTTGCATCCATTTGTTGAAACATCACACTTTGTATTTCTTCAGTTCCTGGAGCCTTATTTTTCACTGATGTCTTCAGTGCAACTTGGACTTCTTCCTTCAGTACCATTGGTTCTTGATCACATGCTGCCAATGAATGGTTGAATGTCGACCATTACTGTTTGGTACAGTGACTTAATTGTGCTCATTAGGAACCTGTATGTAGACCAAGAGGCAATGGTTAGAACAGAATAAGGGGATACTGCAGGTTTTAAGTCAGGAAAGGTGTGTGTCTTGGTTGTATCTTTTCACCATACTTATTCAGTCTGTATGCTGAGCAAATAATCCAAGAAGATGAACTATTTAAAGAAGAACGTGGCATGAGAATTGAAGGATGGCACAACCTTGCTTGCTAACAGTCAAGAGGACTTGAAGCACTTACTGATGCAGATCAACGACTGCAGCCTTCGGTATGGATTACACCTTAACATAAAGAAAACAAACATCCCCACAGCTGGACCAATAAGCAAAATCATGATAAATGGAGAGAAGATTGAAGTTGTCAAGGATTTCATTTTACTTGGATCCACAGTTAACATCCATGGAAGCAGCTGTCAAGAAATCAGAGGACATATTGCGTCGGGCAAATCTGCTGCAGATGACCTCTTTACAGCGTTGAAAAGCAAGGATGTCATTTTGAGGACTAAGGTGCACTTGACCCAAGCCATGGTATTTTCAGTCACCTCACAGACGTGGAAAAACTGGACATTGAGTAAGGAAGATTGAAGAAGAAGCAACACCTTTGTTGGCTAAGAATATTGCACATATATGCAGATAATGCCCAAATCTGCAGCCCAGGCCTCCCTGCTGTATTAATGTATTCTGTCGTCTACCACAACCCAAACCCACTGCTCTCGAGTCGATTCCAACTCATAACAACCCTATGGGACAGAGTAGAACTGCCCCATCAGGTTTCCTACGCTGTAATCTTTACAGAAGCAGACTGCCATATCTTTCCCCCGTGGAGGGGCTGGTGGGTTTGAACTGCCAACCTTTCAGTTAACAGCTAAGTGCTTTAGCCACTGCACCATCAGGGCTCCTCCTATTGTCAACAAAACATAACATATATAACCATCATTTATGGAGGGCTTACTATGTGCTAGGCATCATGCTAGTGTTTTGCTTGCATGATCTCGTTTAATCCTTACAAAAACGCGTGACTTCAAGGACTAGGAAACCGAGATTCATGGAGATTAATCAGCTGGCAGACTGGGGGGGAAAAAAAAAACATTGCCATCAAGTCAATTCCGACTCATAGTGACCCTATAGGACAGGGTAGAACTGCCCCATAGGATTTCCAAGGAGTGGCTGGTGGATTCAAACTGCTGACCTTTTTGTTAGCATCCGAGCTCTCAGATTCAAATCAAGGATCTGACAATGGGTCCTATGCTCGTAGTCACCCAGTGGCCCTCAGATACCTAACTCGACATGCCCCACAGTAAACTCACAGAGGAAGAATTATCTATTGTAGCTAATATTTATTGGTGCTTGTTCTCTGCCAGGCACTGTTCTAAGTCATTTAATCCTTGTAACAGCCCTCTGAGTAGGCACTTACAATGCTGATTTTATAGATGAGGAAACAGTTTGCCCAAAGTCACACTAGTTACCATGGGAGACTGATTCCAGGACCCGGGTTTTAAATGGAGCAGCCCTGGTGGCACAGTGGTTAAATGCTCAGCTGCTAACCCAGAGGTCAGCAATTTGAACCTATCAACCACTTCAAGAAAGAGAGAGATGTGGCAGTCTGCTTCCGGAAAGATTTATAGCCTTGGAAATCCTATGAGGCAGCTCTGCTCCATTCTGACTTAACAGCAACCTGACAGGACAAGGTAGAACTGCCCCCATAGGGTTTCCAAAGAGTGGCTGGTGTGAATTTAGTGATGTCTCTTTTGTCTTTGTACCTACTCGTAGATAGAAAAGTATTCTCATATATTTGGGGTATATTTTATATAATCACCCTTTTCTCTTTAGTATTTTTTCTCAGGCTTTTCTGCCCAAAGTATCCCAATACCAGAGGGTCATCAACATGTCTCCTCAGGGGCCTGGAGCATTAACTGCGTGCCTGAACTGGTGCAAATTATGTTTTCCTTTTTTTTTTTTTTTTACAGCCTTCAGTTTTATTTTTTAAAATGTGTGCACGTTTTGTGCTCTAACGGAGAATTACTACACGTTAGTTTTAAACACAGACACGTAATCTTTATATGAAATTGGCAGCTCAGAAACGTATTGCCGAGTTTGTCTTTGGTTTTTAGTAGCTCTGACACACCACAGGGCACACCCAGGTGTTGATTTGAGAAAGATGGTACAAACGCTCGTTCTCACGGGTTCTGTGGTAGCAGCATTTTCAGTGGCAGGTACATTCATCATCTGTGATGTACATCCCTCAGGTGTACTTCACTAATACGTGGTCTTGGGGAAGTCAATCCTGATGCAGAGTTAGGTTTCTTAAAAGTACGTAGAAATGTTCATTAATTTACTGAAAATATATTTAAAAATATATTAACATACCATGTTAAACATTAAGTGCTGTTAAAAAATAAAACTCAGAGAAAATGAAACATAAGGTTTACTCTGAGCACTTACTCTGCATGTAGGAAGATGATTCTGATTCCAGAAAAAAGCAAATGGCTCAAAGTTTGCTTGGTTACAATGAAGCTTATAAAGAAAAGAGGAGGGAGAAAAATAGAACCTAGATCATCGGCTAATCTTAATGTGATTGAGCGAACCCTGCCCTCTCCCTTTTGCTGAGATCATTTGATACCGAGTCCCAGCATAGTGTCTGGCCCTCCACCCACCTTCAGCCATGCCTTTTGAAGTTCAAATTTAGTTAGCCTGACTTCTACCAGGGAAACCCTGGTGGCGCAGTGGGTAAGAGCTCAGGCTGCTAACTGAAAGGTCAGGAGCTTGAATCCACTAGCCGCTCTTTGGAAACCCTATGGGGTAGTTCTGCTCTGTCCTACAGGGTCAGAATCAACCCAACAGCAATGGGTTTGGTTTTTGGTTTGGCTTCCAACAGAAAAGAAAAGATTAGCAACTTTGGGTGAAAGAAAAGCCACTGGCAGGGTTAATTTTGGTCAGGAATTTCTTTATGGTGAATATTTGGTTTCATGGGTGAAGAAAACCTTAGAATCAAAGTAAGATGTCTGTTATTATTTTTTTTCTTTGACGCTGCCTTTCAAAAAATTTTTTGTTTCTTTTTCCGAATATAAAGTCTGCTGCCGCCAACTCGATCCGACTCATAGTGACCATATGGGATAGAGTAGAATTGCCTCACGGGGTTTCCAAGGCTGTAAATCTTTAGATACAAATATTTTATTCAGATATGACCTGATTTGCTCTACTTTCTTTCAGGACCCTAACCTAATTCAAAGTTATTCAGGTCAATTGCCTAAGATTGGAATAAGAGTATAACTTTATTGTTATAAGCCTGATGAGGTAGTGGACAAACAGTTCATAATCTTGTGTGAAAAATATTTTATCATTTTTATTTGGAAGTTTCACATTACAAATAAATCTTTTTTTATAGGATCCTGATTGAGGCAGTGCTTTGCATAAGTGCTTAATGCTTTCTGTAAAACTGAGATATGCCCATTGGTAAGCTTTTAAGAAATGTATTATAAAATTATGTTATTTACTTATTTATTTAAAAATTTGGATTATTTTAAGGGTTTCCTTGACAGATTCATGAATAAAATAGGTATTACTGACTAAAGATTATATTTTGAGATACATGATATCTTGGTATTCAATTTTATATTTAGTGCTGGTGATTAAGGTTAATATGTTTTCAATGGATGAGAGTTTGGGACCCAGATGGACAAGATAAATAATAATTAAAACATACGGTTAGTCTTTACTCTTTATCACCCAAATTGGATGTTTTACTCTAGGACAGATTTCTGCAAGTTTTTTTCTTAAAGGGCCAGCTTGTAAGTATTTTAGGCTTGGTCTGTGTAGCAGCTATTCAGCTGCCACTACTCATCTCTGTTGTAGCACAGAAGCAGCTGTAATAATTACCTGAATGGCATGGCTGTGTTTCAGTAAACCTTTACTTAAACAGGTGACTGGCCTGTGGGCTGCAGTTTGCCTGTGCCTACACTAGAGCATTTATTCATTCATTCAGCATTCATTCATCTGAAACCTGTTAATTGAACATGTACTCCGTGCCAGGCCCTGTAGTAGTAACTAGGGATGTAATGAGGAGCTATATAGCATAGTAGTATGATAAGGGAGATGATGATAAATATACAAATTTATTTATACAAATAATTATACAATTTTAAGTTGCCTGAAATGCTATGAAGGAAAAGAACTGTCTGCTGTGTGAGAAACAGGGTTTTGAATGAGGGTATCAGGAAATATACCACTTTAGAAGCAAGTTGAAGCAGGCAGTTGGGGAATTAAGGGGAAGCTTAGAAGTTAGAAGCATCGGCATGTGGGAAAGCCTTGAGGCCAGAAGAAGCTTGTCTGGTGAGGAGCTAGAAGAAGGGCATTATGGCTACAGTGTGGAAATCTAAAGGGATATTTTTCCTGATTTCATGCTGTATATATAGGAAGGTGAGGAAGTACAGAACCCTGTAGGGCATGTTAAGGACTTATTTTATTTTATCCTAAGTGAAATGCGGAAACCCTGGTGGCATTGTGGTTAAGGGCTACAGCTGCTTGCTCCTTGGAAACCGTATGGGGCAGTTCTACTCTGTCCAATAGGGTCACTAAGATTTGGAATCGACTTGATGGGTTTGGTTTTTTTTTTTTAAGTGAAATGTGAAACTATTATAATCTTAAGCAGGGGAATAACATGACCTGATTTATGTTTTCAAGGGGAAAAAAACAACTTTTAGTATTTGTCGAATGTTGATTAGAGGCTAGGCAAGTGTTGTCCATGATTTTACAGATAAGGGAAATGAAGTTTAGAGATGTTAAGAAACTTGCCTAAGATTACATGACCAGCAGTGGTGGATGCTACTCTGCATCAGAAATAAAAAATTAATTTAATGAAGGAGACTTAGAGTGGTCCAAAAGGTAAGAAGGTTACAGGGGACTGTTACGTCACCTAATCAAGTGATAAAGAACGTTTTAAAGAGGGAGGAGTGGCCACTTGCTCTAATGCAGCTGGAGAACTCATGCAGACGTTTACAAAAGTTATGTTCTTTAACATAACGCAGGTATGTGATACGATAGAATTGTCTAGAAAAATGAAATGAGTCATTCTATCTTTCGTAGTTGAGAGTGAAGCCAAAGTGAAAACCAAAGTTCGCTTTGAAGAATTGTTTAAGACCCACAGTGATCTAATACGAGAAAGAAAAAAACTAAAGAAAAGGATTGCCAAGTCTGGAGAAAACCTCTCAGTAAGTAATTGATAATTTGGTAATGGTGATTTATATATCTGCATAAAATGATAGCTTTCAAGTTATAGCTGTAATGAACTTTGGAAATTAAGGAGAGTAAATCTGTGTCATGGCCAGTAGTACATGATAAAGTTATGTTAGAATCTACATCACTCCTGGAGTGTTGAGTTCAGGCTTGTGAGCTGTCTTATAACAAGAACAGAGGAACTGATGAGAGTGACCAGTGATAAGGAAGAAACTTATAACTAGCCATATTATGCATTTTTGAGGAAAATGAAGATTTTTTACCCAGAGTTGTGAAGAATTTAGGAAGTAATGTCATATTTCACGTATTCAGTGGGTTGCCTTTCTTTGCACTTACTCTGTGTGATTCCTCCCAGTAGAAGCAGGAGAAATCAGTGGAACAAGAGGCAATAATTATCCTTTTTGTACTTCAGGCACACTTTCAAATGATAGATTTTTGACAGTGCACTTGAATTAAAAATACAGGACTCAAAGCAGTACGAGACAGATCTGCATTGAACTACAGCCTGATTCACATGGTATTGTGGTGTGTAACAGCATCCACAGTTATTGTGCTATTCACTCTTCAAATCTGTCGCACCATTTCCGTTGCACTATTTAATTCTCTGACCATATCTCTTGTATCCTCATGAAAAAACAAGTTCATGCATGTTCTGGTAAATGATACATGATATTTCTTTGGCAGGAGATTCACAGTGAGTTGTATATCCTACCTTTTACTTGTAGTGAGTTTTGCCCCATTCTGTACTTTGTCATTTGACTGTTCATTTTAATAGTCTGTCTGACTGCCAGTATATATTTTCAAATAAAGCAAAAGTAAGTACCAGCATTGGCCGGACTGCAGCTGCACGTGTGTGAGAGGTTCACTGTACACCCTCGTACGTACCACTGAACACCAGTTTAGGACTACTTACAGGATGAGTCAGATTGAGGTCTCTACCACAGTGAGGGCTGTCCTAAAATAAAATGTGCATTTTCGGTGCTGTCGATACTCTGCTGTTTTGGGTATTAATGCATTGGCTGTATAGTCACCTAGAAGGGTTATTTTGTGGGAATTCAAGCATTAGATTCTTGGTCGAATTAGACCATTAACATCCTTTTCAACCCCAAGTTCCAGGATTTTAAGATCAGTGTGTGATTAATTCAGGTCAAGATTGCTGATAGAAGCTATCTGTTATTGAAAAGCTTGGTTGTTGTACTTGATGTCAGCATCAGGGATTAGCACAACCACTCTAAACAGTTTGCTTTAGAACTTTATGTTATTGGACTGCTTTGACAACATTGGCAGTATCTCACTTCTTGGTTAAGATAGCCTTGAAAACATAGCTCTGAATTTGTCATTGCACATGCATTTAAATATCCATGAAGACTTGAAAGGTAAGAACTGGCATCAGCGCTAGTAAAGATCACTAGAATCTGCCTTCACCGGTATCTAGGAGTAAGTTATGCTGACTGCTGTGGTGAAGGGGCTGTATTAAGGAATACCGGGTCGGTGCATGTGCTTCACTGTGAACCTGCAGAGTACTGCCAGCAGGAAAGTAGATGGGCAGAAACTTAAGATCAACTCCCACATCTTCCACTAACTTGAGGCTGCTCTGATCAGAAAACTGAACAATCCCTTTACTGGATGGGCATTGTATTCTGAGACCACCAAAGTAATGCCCTGCCTTCGCAAATCAGTTCAACTCTACATCTATTCAGAGCCTATAGTTGCCAGTAAGCAGTACGGTAGAGAGTTTGGGCATGTGAAGGATGGAGCATTGCATGTTGGTATATGCCTTCACCTCAGATGAGATGGTGTAGGTTAGGCAGAAGCAGAAAGACTCTGAAAATGATTGTCAGCAGGCCCTCTTTACAGGCTCACTTGGTCAGAAAAGAACGTGAATTTCTCCTGTTTTCTCTCTTTGCCATAAGAATGGGATTAGTGAGCATGAACAGGCTGCCGTTTAGACTAGGAATGCTAAATTGAATGGATAGCCAAGAAGTGGGAAGAGGGTATGTCCACTTTCCTCAGGTTCAGTTTCGATGTTGAGGAATTCTATCAGGACACAAGTGTGAGGGGAAGCACAGACTTCTCACCCTCTCTTGGCATACACCAGACATGGATAGGTTTCTTCATTCAGAGATGAGTGAATGTGGAAAAAATATTTAGGAAGATATTTGCCAGCTCGAAAGAAGAGATGTATTCCTGGAAGACTGCAAACAAAATATTTTAGGCAATAGAAGAAGAATACCTGCTTTAATTTGATAGATAATTGAGTACCTTCTATCTTTCAGGCACCCTTCTACACATTTCATGTGTATTTACTTACTTAAGACAAACAACAAACTTAAGTGATTTTATTCTAGTTTATAGATGAGGAATGTGCACCACAGAGAGGTTGAGCAACTTGTCCAAAGTTACATAGTAAATGGTGGAACCGGAATCAAACTCTGACAATCTGTCTACAGGATCCACTCCCTTAACCGTAACTCAATATTACTTCTTTTAATAAGATATGAAGAGATAGGACCTTATTGAAACAAGAACAGGGAGTACTATGTATAGAACAGGCTGAGACAAAAAGGAAGCTGGCTGCAATAAGAAAAGTAAATGGGGAAAAAACCACAATAAGAGGCTTGCTTAATAATGTCAGGTTCATCTTTTTGTGTTCCAACTATAATACATAATGTGATGAGAATTTTGCACGTATTTCTAGTTCTCATGTTAATTATGCAAGGTATATATTGCTGCTGTTATTTTTCACATGAGAAAACTAAGGCACAAAGATGTTAAGTGATTTGTGTAGGGTCATATAAATAGCTAGAAAGAGGATAAGTGGGATTCAAACCCACCATCTCTCCAGTTTCAAAGTCCATGGTCTTCCTTTGGTTGCTTTCTTAAAACTATATTTGAGGCCTAAAATAGTAGACTTGACACCATGGAAAAATCTAATCAGTGATATGGAAGGCAAATTTGGGACACACTCACGTAGGAAGAAATGCCCAAAACTAAAATGAGAGAAATGATAAGCACTGAGGACAGATCGTGAAATCTGACCAACAAATGACTGCTCCCAAAGAGCACTAGTAGAGCAGAAACAATGGAAAAAGCATAATGAAGTAATCTTACTGAGATTTAAAAAAAAAAGAAAGATCTAAAAAGACATGAGTCCATCTGGGGCTCCACGTACAATTTATGAGATAACAACTGTATCTACAAGCATTTTTGTAGTTTTCGTTTCACGGGAAAAAGAAATTTTACAAACATCTAAACAGAAAAAAAAAAACACTAATATGTTCTAGCCTTCTTGCTAATGACACTAAATTCAAAAGGCAGTGGAGCAATATCTACAGAGTTTAGAGGGGAAAAAAATGTGACCTGAGGGTTCTAAAGCCAACTAAGTTGTCATTCACTTGTGAGGACGATGGTAAATATAAAGATCTGTGAGTTATCAGAAAACTACTTCCAGTGTTCCTTCCCTGAAAAAGACTATTGAAGATGTACTAGTTAAAAATGTATTACCGTTTCCTAAGACGTGAATCAAAATGAAGAATTTAAGAATAGAACCTTAAAAGCATCATGCCAAGTGAAGTCAATCAGTCACAAAAGCATATTGTATAATTCTACTTACATGAATTATCTAGGATAGACAGATACATACACACTGAAGTATTAGTGGGTGCCAGGAATGGAGAGGGGAGGGAGAAGGAAACATTGCACCGGGGCTCTGAGCTGCTGTTAAGAGTGATGGAAAAATTTGGAAATGATAATGGTGATGGTTGCATAACATCCTGAACATAATTAATGTCACAGAATTGTGCATGTGAAAAAACTGTTGAAATGGCAAACACTGTTAAATATTTATTTACCACAATTAAAAAAAAAAAACTTAGGAATAGAGAAGTTATGTCAAAGTATTGCCAGATGACCCTTGAAACTAAAATATATAGAACTGTCTTTGTTATATATCCCCAAAAAGCTTTCTTGCGACAAGATTTATATTAAATATTAGACTTGAGTCGGAATCGACTTAATGGCAATGGGTTTTATATACGATAAGGTAAGATAAAAGAACCGTTATGGATTGAATTGTGTCCTCCAAAAATGTGTGTCAACTTGGCTAGCCTGTGATTCCCAGTATTGTGTGATTGTCCACCATTTTGCCTTCTGATGTGGTTTTCCTGTGTGTTGTAAATCCTATCTCGGTGATGATAACGAGGTGGGATTAGTGGCAGTTATGTTAATAAGGCAGGACTCAATCCACAACATTAGATTGTGTTTTAAGGCAATCTCTTCTGAGATATAAAAGAGAGAAGTGAGCAAAGAGACCAGGGTACCTCATACCCCCAAGAAAGTAGAGCCAAGAATGCGCGTCCTTTAGACCTGGGGCTCCTGCACTGAGAAGCTCATAGAGCAGAGGAGGATTGATGGCAAGGACCTCCCCCAGAGCCAACAGAGAGCCTTTCTTTGGAGGTGACACCCTGAATTTGGACTTCTAGCCTCCTAGACTATGAGAGAATAAAATTCTATTTGTTGAAGCCATCCACTTGTGGTATTTCTTTCAGAACAGCACTAGATAACTAAGACAAGAGCCAAATTGTTTTCAAAGATTGGGCAAAGGGATGAGTAGAAAAGGATTAATTCGCAAAAGAAGAATAATTTATAACAATTACCCTTATTTAAGATGTGTCAGAAGTTATTTCATCCTAGAATTTGAAATAGGTAAAACAAATAATACTTCTAACTACTGACCTTTTGGTTAGCAGCCATAGCTCTTAACCACTACGCCACCAGGGTTTCCAATATTTACGTAGATTATTATACTTTCTAACTTACCAGAGGTGAGGAAAAACAAAATAGAGATTTTTTAAGAAAAGGGGAAAAAGTAATGAAGAAACAAATAAGACCAAACTTTCAGTTATGACAATACAGATAAATGGTTTAAGCTTCCTGTTTTAAAAGGCAGATTCTATAATAGATTTTTAAAATTATCAGATAGTCTGCTTACAAGATTCAGAAATCAAACAAAATGGCATGAAGGCTAGAAATAAAAGTGCAAATGTACACGCAAAGAGAGTAGATTGAAAGAATCTATATCATGAATATAGATGTACGAGAATCCTATAAAATACCAACAAATTGGATTTAATCACGTTAAAAGAATAATCTTTCTTAGCCAAAAAAGGTTTTTCTCTGCAATAGCTCAAGAATAGCTTAATATTTTGATATTAGTAAGTATCAATAAGATAGTTCCAGTAAGTTGAATAAAAAAAATTATGATCTATAAAAATAATAAGGAAAAAAGCTATCATATTTTACTTGGAAATGTGACAGCAATGTTTTTGTTTTTTGACATTTTGGTTTCATGTAAGTGAAAATTACTCACTTTGAGGCTCTAAAAAATGCAAATATGCATGTACACATGACCAATCGTGTATGATTTCAGTAGTTTTCAATGATCCCTTTGAGAGGGGAAGGTAGTCCATGGATGATCTGTAGACACTAATTCTACAGGTACTTCCTTTAAAATCAGGACCCATAAGGATGATCTCTTTCATCAGTTATTTCATTTTCTCAAAGTGCTGGTAAAAACAATGAGAAATGAAAAAATACTGTAATGATAGGATTTTTTTTTCAACTAAGATTTGTCAGTATCTACTATGTGCTAGGCATTATACTAAGTGCTTTAGATGTATTAACTCAACCTGATTCTCATAAGAATCCTATAAAGCCAGTATAGATTAGAGAACTGAGGTATAGAGAGTAAGTAATTTATCCAGGATCAGGCAATTAGTAAGTGGTGAGTCTAGGTCCTTCTGATTCCAGGGTCTGTGTTCATGACAGTTGTGCTGTATTGCCTCCCTGTTATGCCTGGTTGTACAGTGGTTATGAACTCAGCTGCTAACCCAAAGATCAGCAGTTCGAATCCACCAGCTGCTCCTTAGAAACCCTATGGGGCAGTTCTACTCTGTCCTATAGAGTTGCTATGAGTCAGAATCAACTCACTGGCAACAGTAGGGTTTTTTTTTTAACTTTGGTAAGTATATGGCACTTAGTCAGGAGGACAGGTGATCGTGATTTATAGTCCAAATGCTAATATTATTAGAAAATGTATGTGAATCAGCTAAAATTGAACAAAGATAACTATACAAAAAAACTTATAGCTAGAAACAGTGAGTTAGAAAATACTGGAGGAAAAAAATAGAAAAATTAACAGATGAAGAACATATACATAACAAGCTACAAAAGCCATGAATGATTTTAAGGATAAATTTCCCATACTGCAGATTCATATGGGAAAAACCTGTAAA
Organism: Elephas maximus indicus; assembly: GCF_024166365.1. NCBI lineage: Eukaryota > Metazoa > Chordata > Mammalia > Proboscidea > Elephantidae > Elephas > Elephas maximus. The sequence goes on along the minus strand of NC_064819.1, from coordinate 205,055,894 downwards.
TTTTATTAGATGTTAAAGAAGACTTGTACTTCATTCCAGTTTTTTCCAGTTGATTTTGAAATTGAACCCAATTATGGTAGTCTCCAGTGAACATTTTCCTTAGTTGAAAAAATTAGACTAAAGTTAATCGAAAAGAATAAAAAGGAAAATTAGCTAAAATATTTTAAACAAAGAGGAATGAAGGGAGAATAACTTTTCCAGATTCTTAAATTGTAAATATAATTCAGGAATTGGCATTGAGATGGTTGCTTTGACTTTTGGGGGAAAAGGTCAATTAGAGCCTGAATTTATCTCCCACACTAAATAACACTTCAGATGACTTAGAGAGTTAAATGTAAAAAATGTAACTTAGTGAACAAATACTGAAATAAGAAAATAGAAAAATAAAAGAATAGGCAGAGATATTGTAGGGGTATGAACATATGTATTTAGAACATTTGCAAAAGTTGATCATAATCTTACCTATGAAACATTCAATTCCACAATGCATTTTTTACTGTAGTACAAAACTTAAAATCTATAACAAAAGTTTACAATTTATAAACTACCTGGAAGTTTAAAAAGTGTTTTGTATGACTGTTAAAGGAAAAAAAGGAAATCAAGACCAAACAGGCTATTTAAAAAGTAATGAAAGTATCAATATGATGCTACTGAATGTATTACCGTATTTAAAAAGAAAGTGAATGAATTGGATAAAGGAAAAGGTCATGATGAATGTGAAATCATTATAAAATTAAAATAATGTGTTAGTAGTATAAGGGTTGACAGATTGGTAGAACAAAGTAAATAAATAAAAAACTAAGCGTCACCTGGTTAGCTTTCCCAGGGTTTCATTTTTTAAATCTTTTCTTTCAGACCACAAATTTTTCTTCTATTCCTTAGCACCTGCTTGCTTTTTTTTTTTTTTTTCAGATTATTTCCTTTGACAGTGGCTCACGATTTGTGTATGTTGGCACTATATTTATTTCTGGTACTCAGTGAAAAAGTAGAAAAATTTGTATATGCTCGTTTTAACATAATGGGAATTCAGGGTTATTGAGGCATGACTGTATTTGTAGAAAGAAGACAAAAAAGTTTCTGAAAAGATTAGCAATGCTTCTTTGTGTGTGTGAGGTAACCATAGTGGAGATTTGTGTCTTTATTTTTCAGTATTTTTTCCTTTTAATTTTGTTTCTTTTTAATTAAGCATATATTGCTTCTGAAACAGAACATGTGAAAATAAACTTTTTTTTTATTGTTAGATTTGATTGGGGGATTTCATAATTTGTCCTTGGAAAATAGGTACATTTTCAAAGTATATAAATACCTTAGGTAAGCAAGAGGGTCTTGGATATGTATTGGGATACTAGTTCTTTCAGTTTTTTTCCCATATGTTGTTATTTTTCTATCTAGAAGCTTTTAAACATGGGTTTTTTCCAAAGTTCAATGTCAGTCTTCATTGGTAAGCTCATCCATTCCCAGAAGAATGATTCATTTTGATTTTGGCTTTATCTTGTAGCTCTTTAGTTTTGTCCATTCTGTTTTTCAGCAGAACGGCTTTTATCACCCACAATTTTATTTCTATTATCTTTTTCATCCAATGCCCTTTTGGATTTCTTTATGATTATTAATTATACTTATTTTAAATTTGGAGCCCTGTTGGCTCAGTGGTTAAGGTCCCTCCTGCCAGCCAGTCCTTGGAAACCCTATGGGGTGGTTCTTCTCTATCCCATAGGGTCGCTATGAGTCAGCATCAACTTGATGGCAATGGGTTTGGTTTGGTTTATTTTAAATTATTTTGTTTGTGCTATTAATGCATCTTCCTTGATTGTTAGTTTTTCTGTGTGTTGGATTTGATGCTTTTCCTTCATTGTGCTTCTTTCCTTTAGTGTTTTGGTTGTCTCTTTGTCTTTATATCTGAGAATTACCATTCCTCTGCCTGTTGATTGGTTTTAACAGTCTGCTTCTGCTGTTTTTTTTTTTTTTCTGCTGTTGGTGAGCCTCGTATCTTCCAGAAGCCTGCTGCCCTATCTTTCTGTACTCAGCTGCTTTATCCTCTGGGTAAAAAGCTTTTGCTGCTTAATACAAATAGAGTTGGGGGCGGACAGAGCCATCCATCCCACTGTCCGTTGGCCATCCTCAGGTTTATTCCCTTCTCTGTGTGATTACTTGACTCTGAGGTTAGGTTTCTTCAGAACTGCCCTTATCTCTGAAGAAGTCTTTTCTCATGGGCTTGTGCTTTCTGTTAGATTGTCAATATATCTGATCCTGCCTGTTTTTTATCCTTAGTGAATTTCTCAAAATACCTATTTTACTATTAGTAGCATTCTTTCTTGAGTTCCCGCCCTTTTGCTGATATTTTTCCTTTTAAAAAATCTCTCATTTCAAATGATTTTGATTACGAAAAGAGATACAGGTGTGTGCCTTGTCACCTTGATTTCGCTTGATAATATTTAATCTGTAGCAGCATTTTCAGTGACATATCTAGATTAATTGCAGGGTAATACTAGAGCTGTGTAGACTTTTGCTTTAGAAAATAATTAGCAAGTAAGATAAATGACCCATGTTTTCTATTGGGGAACCTGAAATGCCTGACTCATAATGGCTCTTTTAGCCAGTTTCTCAAATATCTCTTAGAGTATGGATCATTTTGTCAGTGAGGAAAAATAGCATTTGAGATTTGAGCAATTAATCCACTTCTGAAAATCATGTACTTTTCCACATGTTAATTAATTAAATCACTTAATCTGAAGCTGCTTTCAGAGATTACTCATTTAATATTGGGAAGAATAAACTAGGAGAGTGTTCATCAGACACTCTGGAATGGCTGCATTGTGTTCAAGTAAAAAAAACTGAGTGATCTTCTCAGTATTACATACTATTGAACATTAATCACTGTTATTAAACTGTTCTCTTATTTTTATGTAACTAAACTGTGCTTTGCTGAAACTTTGTTATTGTGTCTTCTTTTGGTAGAGTGACATCTTTAGAAGCAATCTTCAGCATATTAAAGGAACTAAAAGTGTTGACATAAGTGTTCCCAACACTAATAACCCCGAGAAAACCATGCGAGTCACCAAAAACAAACTAACGAATACACAGTCAACTGAAAATCCAAGTGATGATGCTAGTGTCGAGGAAGAAAAACAAGGAAAGTCAAATACAAAGGTTACAAAAGCAGCGCCCCAGGTGAATACCCAAGAAATGGAACCGGAAGCTTCTGAGGGGAAGATGGATTCTACACATGAAAAAGCGGGAACAAAGTCGCAGTCAGGTGTTGTTCATCAGAAAAGTAAGAAGGCAAATGAAGGAAAAGAAAACAATGATTTAGATGAGGAAGAAGAGCTGATGCAAGTATATCAGCTCCAAGTAGCTGAAGAAATGGCCAAGGAAATTAAGAAGAAAATAAGAAAGAAACTGAAAGAACAGTTGACTTACTTTCCCTCAGATACATCATTGCATGATGACAAATTGAGCAGTGAAAAGAAGAAAAAGAAGAAAAAGAAAGTTCCAGTCCTGTCTAAAGCTAAAACAAGGTACTTTATATTAATAAAGAAGCAGTGTTATTTTCAGCTCTTGAATGATATATGTAATTTAATAAAAAAAAAAAATTCTTAGTCTTAAATTGGAGACATTGCCAGTATAAAAATAACAGCTAACGTTTACTCAGCCCAGAACCAGTTGCCATTGAATTTATTGTAACTCATGGGGACCCTGTAAGTGTCGTAGAGCTGTGCTCCTTTGAGTTTTCAATGACTGATTTTTCAGAAATAGATTGCCAGGCCTTTCTTTAGAGGTGCTTCTGGGTGGACTGTAATCTTCAACCTTTCGGTTAGTGTCCAAGCACGTTAACCATGTATACCACCCAGGGACTCCTACACAGCCCTTACTATCTGTGTGCTTAATGCTTTGCAAGAATTAACTCATTTATTCCTTTTAACAGTCCTATGACGGAATAGAATATTATCCTGTTTTGAAGGCAAGGAAGCTGAGGTGTTTAAGTCACAGAACTACTAAGAGTCTGACCAGAACCTTAGCAGTCTAGTTCCAGAGTCTCTGCCCCTAACTACTCACATCTCCTTTTAAAACAATAGAAACCAAGTTACTTCTCCTTTTTTTGAGTTACAAATGCCTGTTTCCGTTTATAAAACACTAGCTTTGATAGCTTATTTCCCCTGTCAAATAGGTAGTATTTGTTTAGTGTAGAACATACATACACAAAGAAGGAAATAAAAGTACCAGTAATCTAACCATACGATGATGATCACTATTAGTAATTTGGTGTTCTTGTAGTCCTTTTCAGTGCCTGTATAAATGATGTGGGCTTCAGTGAGTATATTCATAGTTATCTTTCTCTTTCTGTGGAAAACAGTAAAATAAAAAATGACGCTTAACCACCATACTTAATTTTTTTTTTTTTTTTCCTACAACCTACACTTAGAGAAGCAACTTGAGGTAGGAACATTCTATATATAAATATTCCTTAGCATCCAAGGACAATTTTCCTACAATGCACAGCCAGCTAAAACTAAAACAAAAACCTCTTATCAAAGCTATATAACCAGTGGTAATAGAAAGAAAGCAAATTGGACTGCTGCAGAGACACGTTAGTAGGTGTATTAACTATTGCTGCATAAAACAATTACCTCAAAATTTAGCAGCATAAAACAAGAAACATGTATCATCTCCCAGCTTCTGTGGGTCAGGAATCTTGAGTTTGGCCTGGCTGAGTACCTCTGACTCTGGGTTTGTCATAAAGCTACAATCAGGGTGTTACTTGGGGCTACAGTCTTCTCAAGACTTGACTGAGACGATCTGCCAAGAGACATGGCTCTTGGAAGGCCTCAAAAGATCCACTTGTATGTGTACTCATGTTGCCATTGGCACATATCAGGCCTTATTGACTGTTGGCCAGAGGTATCCTTTCCTTGCCACACGGTCCTCTCCATGTGGGCAGCTCATGTGGCCACTTGCTTCCTCAGAGCAAGGTCTGAGAGAGAAAGCAAGACTGAGGTCACAGCCGTCTTGAAATTGGATCTCAGAAGTGGCATCCATTTCTTTAGTCGTATTGTGTCCATTAGAAGTGAGTCACTAGGTCCAGCACACACTGAAGGGAGAGAATTGCACAAAGACATGAATATCAGGAGGTGGAGATCATTGGCCATCTTAGAGGCTGCTTACCACAGAAAAAACCCAATATGGTATAAATCTTTCTTCTGATTGCTCCCTCTTTTTTGAAATAATTTTATTTTTTCTCTGGGATATAGAGCTCAATTTAAGTTGGCTCAGGGATATATGTCTCATAACCAAGTATAAAATAATACTCATAATATCTGGTTTGACAGCTAACCATTTTTAGTGTATAAGAAAATGTTTGTATTCTGGCAGGAAATGGTACCAGTTTTAAGATTATCCTTGCCTGTATTCACTGTTCACTTTGCCGTACTGTGAGTAATCCTAATAATACCGTATTTGTAATGGCATGTTCTTGGACTATGTTTGTAGTACATTGACCATCTCTGAACTTGAGCATGACAAAGTTGAAGATGAACAAAAGAAGGACTCTCCAGTTGGAGCAGTAACTTCAGATGCTCGTCAAGATGATGAAATAAACACAACTGAACAGATTATGGAAGATGACAAAAAATCCAAACCCAAAAAAACAAAAAAGAAGGCTAAAGCAGGTTTGTCATCCATATTAAATGAAAAATATGTACCTTGTCAGAAATAACTTGATTCTAGGCACTTAATCCTTAAAACAAACAAGAATCTAGCCGAAAAATATATCATTGAAAGTGCTCCAGCATAGAATATATGCTACTTATTCTTGGATTCATCTGCATTAAAACTTTCATTTATTTGTAACTAGGTCTCTGTGACCAGTTTATTACTTGAATCATCTCTAATTCATCACTTAATTTAATTCAACTCTATAATGATACCAACTTCGTAGTTGCTATTATGGCATACAGGGTTTCTTCTTTATACCAGTGAGTTCAAAGCCTGTACATGGTTAAGATTCATAGTTGTTGAAAGCTGGAAATGCTCACTAGCTAGTAAACATTTCAGGTATTAAGGCTGTATCCTTCTGTCAAACATGGTCTCTTTCCAATTCTTCCTCCTCTTTCTTTTTCCTGCCCACTATTCCTTTTCTCCTCTTGCTTTTTTATATCCTCCTTTTCTCATTTATTTTCTCTTATTTTCCTTTACTTATTATTCTTGCCTTTTTCCTACTTCTTGTATTTTCTTTTTTTTTTTTTTCCTCCCTTTTCAATCTCCATTTAGTTAGCCAAAAATTGGAACTAAAATATGCAGTTTTAGAATTTATGGTACTTATTCATTGGATGATGCAGTTGATGGTGTTCTGTCGTTCCTATAATTAATTTTTACAGAATTTTTTGTTGAAGTGTAGTATACCTACAAAAAAGTGTACATTTCACAAATGGAACATGCCTATAAAAACTACTACCTAAATCAAGAAAGAGTATCATTAGTACCCAGAAGACTCCTCAGGTTCCCTTCCAGTCAGTTGCCCTTCAAGAGTAACCAATTCTGACATGTTATGCAGTTTATTTTGGCCTGTTTGTGCTTTGTATAAACACAATCATAAAGACTGTGTTCTTTGTGCCTGGCTTTTTCACTCAACATTATTTTTGTGAGATTGAATATTGTTGCATGCAGTTGGGCTTATTCATTCTCTCTTTTTTTTTTTTTTTTTGGTACTGTATAGCTATCCATTGTGTGAATATGCCACAATTTATTTGTCTAGTCTATTGAGTTGTTTCTATTTTAGGCTATTACATATAAAGCTGCAGTGAACGTTATAGTTATGTCTTGGTGAACTTACATATAGGTTTCTGTTGGGTATATTCTTAGGAATAGAGTTACTGTGTCATAGATTATGCATATGTTTCCAAACTTGCTTTACAATTGACAGTATCAGTGTGAGCAAGTTCCTCTTTCTCCACGTCTTCACCAACACTTAGTATTGTCAGTCTTTTTTAAAATCATGGTCTTTTTTAGGGTAATAGTAATACCTCATTTTGCTTAAATTTTATTTCCATGATATCTAGTGAAGTTGATTATCTTTTTCATGTTTATTGACTGCTTGGAGTCCTCTTTTATAAATTTGTTCAAGTCTTTTGTGTATTTTTTTTTTAATGGGATTATCTGTCTTTTTCTACATGATTTGTAGGAGTTTTTAATGTATCTAGATATGAGCCTTTTGTCAGATATGTATATAAAAAAAATACACATATATATATTACTAATTTCTTCACACTCAGGGTCTTATTTGTCTTTTGAAATAGATGTTTTTAATTTTATATAGCCCAGCTCATTAAATTTTTTCCTTTGAATGGTGAGTACTTTTTGTGATTTGTTAAAGAAGTCTTTCCCAGGTCATGAATATGTTTTTCTGTATATTGTTTCCTAAAAAGCTCTATCATTTTACTTTTCATGTTTAGATCTGCAGTTCATCTGAATTGTTTTTTGTGTGTGGTGGGAGATAGTAGTCAGAACGCTGTCTCCCGCCCTGGAAGTGTGTAGTTAACCTAGACTATTTATTGAAGAGGACACCTTTTTTCTCACTGTATTGCAGGATCACTTTCTTCGTAAATAATGTGATTGTGTAAGTGTGGATCAGTTTCTGGAGTCTTTATTCTGTTCCATTAGAAAGTTTGCACCAACACCACCATGTCTTAATTACTATAGCCTTATAAAAAAAAAAAAAAAATAAGCCTTAATCTTTAGTAGTGTAGGCAATCCAGCTTTTTTTTTTTTCTTTAAGATCGCCTCAGCTGTTCGTTAGCCTTTGCATTTCCATACGGATTTTAGAAGCGCCTTTCCTATTCCACCTCCTTCCCTCTTCTACAGCTGTGATTTTGACCCAGATTGTGTTGAATCTAAAGATTCACAATCTAACAGCTCTGTAGAGTTGGTCTCTTTACACAGTATTGATTCTCGAAGTCCATGAAATTGGTATACTTCTCCATTTATTTAGGTCTTTTAAAATTCATCTCAGTAATATTTTATAAATTTCAGCATAGTCTTTCCTTAGATTTATCCCTAGATAATTGATGTTTCTTAATGCTATTGTAAATGGCTTTTTTTTTTTTTTAAAGCTCCGTCAGCTGTTTGTTGCTGGTTGAGATGTAATTGATTTTTTAGATTTTTAACATTGTATCTGGTGAATTTGCTAAATTCACTTATTATTTCTAAGAGTTTATAGGTTATTTTGAATTTTCTATGTACACAGTCATATCTGTTAATGATGACAGTTTTATTTCTTATCAGTCCTTATGCATTGTATTCTTTTTTTTTTTTTTTTTTTTTTGCCTTGTTCCGTTGACTAGGACTTCATTACAGCGTTAAATAGAAGTAGTAATAAATAGCAAGTACCCTTGCCTTGTTACCAGCCTTAGGGGAAAAGCTTCCATTATTTCACCATTGAGTGTGTCAAAAAAAAAAAAAAATCAGAGCAGCATTATAATTTGAAGTTTTATGTGGCTTATGGACCCATGGATGGGCAGCACTGCCCCTATAAGTAGGAAGAGTGCTCCCACAAAGATAGCCTAGGCGTTTATATTGATAACAGAAAATGGGGGGCGGGGGTGGGGAAACAAACAAAGCTTTTTTTGTGCTACACGTTGAAGTTGTAGCTAGTCATTATTTTTATCATCAGTCAAGCAAAAGGCAAGGTATATGGAGCAATTAAAACTGTAACTTACCAGAAGAAGCAGAGAGTCTGCTGAATGTCGCTTTACAACATTTACGTGCACACATAGATTAAAACTGCCTGTAAACAGAGAAGTTTTGTGTATATCAGGAAGGTCAAAGGAAACAGGAGTTTTTGTGTGTGAGGCCCTGGAGTAAAATGGTCCAAGCCCAGGTTCCAGGGAATCTGGAAAAAGGAAGAAAAGATTTAGCAAATGTGATGTTTGCTGTGGGTAGTTATCTTCTATTCCTAGTTAGCTAAGAGTTTTTATTTTGAATGTATATTGAATTTTGTCAGGTGCTGTTTCTATATCTTTATTATTGTATAAATTGACTTTTTAATATAATAAATGCAGTGAATTACATTGTTTTTGAGTTTTAAATTATGCTTGTGTTCCTAGTGGGGTTAGGTGGGTCCTCTTGGTTGTGATATAAATTCCTGTTTCTCTGTTACTGGATTTCATTTGCTGATACTTTGTTTAGGATTTGTGTATCTCTGTGGTCATGAGAGAGATTGGTTTGTACTTCACAAAGTTTCAGTGTCAGGGTTATGGAGGTCTCATAAAAGGAGTTGGGAGATGTTTGTCCTTTTTCACTTTTTTGTAATCATTTTTGTAGATTGGTGTTATTTTTAAATGGAAGAATTTACTGGTGTAAACTTTTGGGCTGATATTTTGTTTATAGAGAGAATTTTAAATAAGATTTAGCTTCTGTAATAAATCTCAGGGTCTTTACATTTTCTATTCCTTCTGCTAGCTTTGATATTGTATTTTTTTTTTTTTTTGAGAAATTCGTGCGTTTCATCCAAATTTTCAAATTTTTTATGTCTGTAGCTTCAAATCCGCAAGGCGCTCTTTGGAGACTCTATGGGGCAATTCTGCTCTGTCATGTAGGGTTGCTATGAGTCTGAATCGACTCAACAGCAGTGGGTTTGGTTTTTTATAGCATCTGAGGAACCCTGGTGGCACAGTGGTTAAGAAATCATCTGGTAACCAAAAGGTCAGCAGTTAGAATCTTCCAGCATCTCCTTGGAAACCCTATGGAGCAGTTCTGCTTTGCCTCAGGGTTGATATGAGTTGGAAGGAACTCGACAGCAGTGGGTTATTTAATAGCATCTGAAGGATGTCCCTTTTTTCATTCTTGATACTGGTAATTTGTTTTCCCTCCGTTTCTTGATCATTGTTAGGGGATTTTTATTTTATGAATCTTTTGAAAGAATCAATTTTTGGCTTTGATTTTTCTTTAGTGTACATTTGTATGCTGTTGTAATGATTTCTACTCCTATGTGTATTATTTCCTTTCTCCTTTTTGGGTATGATTTCCCGTCTTTTTTCCCACCTAGCTTTATATGATGGAAACTTAGCTAATGATTTTTTGGTCTTTTACATACGTTAAGACTGTAAGTTTCCATCAATGCATTGCTTTAGCTGTACATCCCACAAATTTTAATATGCTCTATCTCTATTATCAATATGTAAAATTTTTTTGCATTTCCATTTTATTTTTTCCTTTGACTCACACATTATTTAGAAGTATAATTTTTAGTTTCCAGGCAACAGGGGAGTTCTGGTTATCTTTTTGGTGTTGGTTTCCATCTTCCATGTTACAGGAGAACAGATTATGAATGATTTCAGTCTTTTGAATTTATTGAGGCTTTTTCCGTGGCCAGCTTGTGATTGGTTTTGGTAAATGATCCATGTGCACTGGAAAGGAAGTGCATTCTGATGTAGTTGGCTGCAGTGTCCTATGCATGTCAATTAGATCAAATTTACTAATTGTGTTCAGCTCATTTTACTGATATTTTTGGCCTGCTTGTTCTGTCAGCTGTTGAGAGGAGCATTAAAATTTCCTCTTCTGATTTTAGATTTGTCTGTTTTTCATTTTAGTTCTGTCAGTATCTGTGTGTGTGTGTAATTGTTGTTAAAGCTATGTTATTAGATGTGTGTCTGTTTAGGATTGTTACATCTTCCTGTCACATTGACTCTTTTATCATCATACAAATTTTTTTTGAACATTTTATTGTGGTTTAGGTGAAAGTTTACAGAGCAAATTAGTTTCTCAATCTCCTTCATTATTTTTAATAAATCTTTTTGCATTAGGAAACCCTGGTGGCATAGTGGTTAAGAGCTATGGCTGCTAACCAAAAGGTCTGCAGTTCGAGTCCACCAGGCATTTCCTGGAAACCCTATGGGGCAGTTCTGTTCTGTTCTGTCCTATAAGGTTGCTATGAGTCGGAATCAACTCTAAGCCAATGGGTATGTTTTTTTTTTTTTTTTGCATTAAGGTCTACTTGCAGTTTGAATTTGCATGGTACCCTTTTCTCCATTCTCTTGCTTCCGTTCTCTCTGTGTCCTTGTTTTTATCATCTCACTGTTTATTTTCTGTCTTCTCTACCCATTTGCTTCTTTTCTCTCCTTGTCTTCTTTTGAATTATTTGAGTATTTTTATTGTATTTTCTCCCTCTTTTAACTTAATAATGCATTCTTTTCCTATTCATCAGTTGTTGCGCTAGAAAGCTTCAAGTTTATTCTTGACTTGTAGCCTAATACGGCTTACTTCCCTAACACTGGACCATTAGACCAGTTTAACCCCATTTATCCCTGCCTTATAGATTCTTGTAGTCATGATATTCAGTTCTACATACATTTTAAACTTCACAGATATTACAGTCACCATTTTGTAGGTCAGTATTTATTATTTATTCACTCCAGAATTTACCCTTTTCCTAATGAATTTCCAGTTTTTTCATTTCTCATCTATTTGAAGAACTCTGCTTTAGTATTTCTCTTCGTATAGGCCTGTTAGTAGCTGATGCCTTCAGATATTGTTGTTTTAAAATGCCTTTATTGTACTATAATTTTTGAAGGATATTTTCTGGTTATAGATTTTAAGGCTGGAAGTTATTTTCTTTTAGTATTTTAAGAAATCGTACAGTTGTCTTCTGGCTTCCAACATTTCTGTCTTCAGCCGCAGACCTATTGCTGTCTTTCTGAAGTTAATGTGTATTTTTTTTCCTTTGGCGGCTCTTCAGATTTTCTCTTTGTTGTGGTTTCAGTGTTTTATCATGTGCTCTTTAGGGTCCACTGGTTAATGTTGTTTATCAGTTGTGGAAAATTATTGGCCATTATTTTTTCAATATGGATCCTTCACCATTCTCTCTTCTTTTCTGGGTTATAATTTCATATGTACTTGTCCTTTCCAGTGTGTCCCATATTTTCTTAAGCTCTTTTTTTTTTCCATGTTTTTTTCTCATTATGCTTCAGTTTGAATATTTATATTGACGTTCTTCTAGTTCACTAGTCATCTCTTCCTTTATTTCCAGTATGTTACTAGACGTATCTGAGTTCTTAATTTCATATATGGTATTTTTCAATTTCAGAATATCTTTTTTTTATGGATTACTAATATCTGTACAAAATCTGTAGAAAAATAGTTTTTAAAAAAGGTTTTACCCACCTTTCCCCTTTATTTTCTTGAGCATATTAATCATAGTTATTTTAAAGTCCTTGTGTGCTGACTGCAGTCTGGATCATCTGTGGGTCTACATCAATCATCTATTATTTCTCTTAGCTATTGGTTATGTAGTCTTGCTTCTTTTCATATCTAGTCATTTTTTATTGTATGCTGGACATTATGAATAGAGTCCTAAAGGCACCCAATGATTTTATCTTCCACTAGAGAGAGTCCCCTCTTTCCTCTCATAGGCAGGTAGGATGGACAACTTATTTCAACCATCAAGAATTCAACTAGGTCAAGGCTGAGTTGCAGTTTTGGTAAGAATCTATCTCTGATTGACCCTAATCCCAGGATGTGTCCTTCAGGCCTTTCAGTTGAGAGTCTGACAGATATTTGTCTTCTCAGCCCTAAGACTGTGGGAGATTCAGTTTTGCCATTCAGAGGTTTTCAGCTTAGCCCTTAGCCTTCTGCCTTATGCAGCTTCAAAATTTGACAAGTGTCTTGAGGGGGAGACTGGCCATGTGTTTGAGGCCCCTCAAGTCTCCAATTTTGTCACTCCAGCCCCGCGTGAACGCCAAAATCTCTGCTGGTTTCTCTGTCCCCCAGTAGCGGCCTTCTGCCGGGGGCCACGCCTGGATTCTCAACCTCTAGCTGCGCCCAGAATTGGTAAGTGCCCCCAGGTGAAAAGTGGCTATAGGTCCTCAGTCTAAATTGACCGTGCCTCTAGAGCTTTCATCTTCTGCCTGTTTTGTTTTAGTACCCTCCCCCTATGAATCATTGTTTCCTACTTAACCACAAGACTGGGAGATTTCTAGGGCTTTCATCTTTTGCCTGTTTTGTTTTAGTACCCTCCCCCTATGGATCATTGTTTCCTACTTAACCACAAGACTGGGAGATTTCACTACCTCTTTAGGCTCTCGCAAGCTCAGAATTCAGTCTTGTGAGGAAAACTGGCTGTGTGTTTGAGGCTCCTCAAGTCTCTGGTTTTATCACTCAAGCGCCATGCAACTACTAAAAGTTTTGCTGGTTTCTGCTTCTCCCAGCACTGACCTTCTGCTTGGACCAAACCCTGATCCTCAGCCCACACCCTGAACCAGCAAATGTTCCCAGATACCAAAACAGCTGCCAGTCCATCAGCTTACCTCTGAATGGTTTCCCTCTCTGGTATTTTAGTCCATCTATATTATTTCCATACTTTTCTGATACCTTTAAAAATAAAGTTTTTGTAATTTATCTTGCTTTTCCAGTTGTTACCTGGAGCATTGACGTGCCGTATTCTATTATATTCTACCCAGAAGCAGAAGTTCTAGTTATAAGTGAACTGAGTGACACGTATTGCTTTTGGAAGATACCTAGATAAAATTACTTATCTGTGGCTTTATCTCTCTCTCTCTTTTTTTTTTTTTTTTCCTTTTTATGTTATTAGTTCTTATGAGAAGAACTCCTCACTCTATTTTAATACATAAATAAATGCAGTATTTTACTCTCAGGACGTAGTCTGCTGCTGTCTGGTTTTTCCTTTTGTTTTTCCCATGAAGTTCTTTTGTTAACAAAGTCAAATAATCATGTATCATAAAGATTAGGTTATATGTAAATTCTGCCATGGCAACAATTAATTATAATTTTGATTTTCTTCCATACATGTAGTTTCAGATGATAATGAAGATTCTGATGGTGATGGTGTTCATGAAATAACAAGTCGAGATAGTCCAGTTTATCCCAAATGTTTGCTTGATGATGACCTTGTCCTGGGAGTTTACATTCACCGAACTGATCGACTTAAATCAGACTTTCTGATTTCTCACCCGATGGTGAAGATCCATGTGGTTGATGAGAATACTGGTCAATATGTCAAGAAAGATGATAGGTAATTTTTTTTTAATTTCACAGCCAACTCTTGAGATTGAAAATACGTATAGTAGAAGCCCTGTTTTCTGCCACTGATAGTTGAAAGTCAGTGGGAGTAGAGCTGTGGATTTGTACTGAAGGATGGGTGTAGGTGTTCATCACTATATTTTATGGAAGAAATAAGGGCATCTGTTAATTCAGCAGTTGATTTTAAGTAGAATAAAGATGGAACTTCTACCAAGCTTAGAGCCAGTTGCAGTTGAGTTGACTCCAACTCACGGCAGCCCCACGGTTGCCAGTGGAACTGTATGTACTCCATGGGGTTGTAGTGACTGATTTTTCCAAAGCAGATTGCCAGGCTGTTCTTTCAAAGTGCCTCTAGGTGGACTCGAACCTCCAACCTTTCAGTTAGCAGCTGAGCACGTTATTCATTTCTGCCACCCAGGGACTTCTCTGCTAAGCTTAATGACTAATTAATGGGCTTTAACTTACATTGTAAGTCATCTTATATTGTAAGTGTAGTGTGCTTATGTGTTTGTTTTCTTATTTAAATCTACTATAATATTTCATCACAACTGTATTTAAGACTCTGAAAGAGTTACTTTATATTACTTTATTCCAGCCCAATAGTGTAATTATACCTCTTAATTTTTTTGTGATAAAATAATTTCTGTGAAACAAACTAATAGCATATAAACGCAAGATAAAAAAAGTCTGAAAATTTATAATTTTCTAGATGGGCAATCAAAATATTTTTTTCTTTTGTATCATTATGACTATTATTTCTGATTATCTCACTTTGTCACTATATTTTTATTCTTTCTCAACTTCTTGAAATTATTATGTAGAATTGTGTTAATGGAAGTTTTGGTGTTTTTTTTTTTCTTGAGCAGCGAACGACCTGTTTCATCTTACTATGAAAAAGACAGTGTGGATTATATTCTTCCTATTATGACCCAGCCATACGATTTTAAACAGCTGAAATCAAGACTTCCAGAGTGGGAAGAACAAATTATATTTAATGAAAATTTTCCTTATTTGCTTCGTGATTTTGACGAGAGCCCTAAAGTTATCCTGTTCTTCGAGGTATGAATTGATTAAGCAATTTAAATAAAATTTAATTAATAATATTACTAATAGCACAAGCATAAGCAATTATTTTTAACAGTTCAGCAATGCATCAAAGTTGTGTGACAATTTAATGGCCAGGATTTAGTGTTTGTAATATGCTGTGGAGATCCAAGTGAGAGGCCCTTTTACAGTGATAGTGTATTTGCTGAGTATTACCTAGTGTCAGTAGTTAGCCCTTTGGTATGCTCTGTACCATTTAATCCTTATAACAACTCCATTACTATTAACCATTAACTGAAGTGATGAACCTAATGTGTGTGAATACAGAGCCTTCATTCTTAACCCATTTCACAAAGTGCAAGCTCATTTTAACTATATCAGATGCCCTAAGAATTTGTAATCCAGGTGGTGAAATAAAGATAAACATACACAGATCAATTGACTAATTCAATATAGCGTGTAACCAGAAATGATCTAGAACTTCTTGGGCGTAAAGGGTTAGTGGAGGGTCAGAGCAGTCAGGGAAAGCTTTATGGAGTAGATGAGCTTTGAACTGGCTTGCGATTCTCCCTTTGCGGCTAAGGGGAAATCAAAGTTCCAAGTGAAAATGATTTTCCCAAAGTTACTCTATTTTGAAGTGCATGTAATTAACATTTGAAGGTAACGTTGACCCTAAAATACTCAATCATGTTATATCTCACTATAAACAAAGGGGAGTAAAGAAAACTTCCCTTCCAGTTTAAGCAGTATCAACAGTTTTACCATGGGAACAGCAGGGAGATTGACATAACCAGAGCCGATGATTCATTTGCAGGGTTACTTGTCTTTATGATGCTTGACTTTGATATTATCTATATGTGTTTATGATATAAATATTCTGCCACTTATGTCTGTGATTATCTGTGATTTATTTAAAGCTGTAATAAGAAAAGGGATATAATTTATATCTCAAGGAATTTTTCCTTTGTCATTTTTTATATTTTATTATTAACAGATTTGAGAAAGATCGATTGTTGGATTAAAAATACTTTGGGTTGCTTCTTAAGTTTTAACATGATGCATTACTGCCTGTGTAACTACTTTTTAATGTTAACATTTGAAGGGCTTATTGAGGATAGCTGGGCATTATCTATCAGAAATCATTAACACAGTTATTTCACTTCTAGGCATTTATCTGGAGGGAAAAATTACAAGTGCGTGAAGATATATTTCAGCATTGTTTATAATAGTAAAATATTAGGAAGAACCTAATTTCAATCAGTGGGATATTGGATTAAATAAATTATGATTTTTTTAGTTTATGGTATTTATAATACAGTAGAGTACTGTGCAGCTGTTAACATGATGTATTGACATGTATTAACACATGTATTAACAGGTGTATTGACATGAAGAGATATCCATTACGTATTACATGAAAAGAGTTTGCAAAACAGAATTATCAGACTTGTAGTCATTTTAAATGTATTTAGGATTGCACAGAAAAAGGTTTGGATACGTATAGACTAGATGTTGATGATTATCTGTGGGTCTGGATTTCCAGCTCTTTTTACTTTGCTTACATATTTATCTATATTGTTCAATTTTTCTATGAGCATGCATTATATCTGAAAACAGATTTCAGTACTAAAGAAGAGGGCTGAATGGAGTTCATAATATTTTTAGGCAGTCCTCCGTAAAGATTCATTATCTCAACTGAGCTTTTGATAAGCAGCAGTAAGTTCAAAGTGATAGTCGCTGACAAGTACCTACAGCTCAGATAGTTTCTGTGGTAGGTTGGTTGCAAAGCCATGAGCTTTAACCTTCAGAGAGGATAGAGATATGAAGGAAATCCTCCTGAGAGGCCCAATGAGAATTTGTATCCAAAAAGAAAACCCCCGACTGCAGGAAGGTGATCCAAGGAAGGACCCAGAAATACGGACAAGAGTTTTTTTGTTTTTTTTGTGCTTTAAGTGAAAGTTTACAAATCAAGTCAGCCTCTCATACAAAGATTTATATACACCTTGCTATGTACTCCTACTTGCTCTCCCCCTTATGAGACAGCACACTCCTTCTCTCCACCCTGTATTCCCCGTGTCCATTCAGCCAGCTTCTGTCCCCCTCTGCCTTCTCATCCCCCCTCCAGACAGGAGCTGCCCATATAGTCTCATGTGTCTGCCTGAGCGAAGAAACTCACTCCTCACCAGTACCATTTTCTATCTTATAGTCCAGCCCAATCCCTGTCTGAAGAGTTGGCTTTGGGAATGGTTCCAGTCTTCGGCTAACAGAAGGTCTGGGCACCATAACCTCTGGAGTCCTTCTAGTCTCAGACCATTAAGTCTGATCTTTTTATGAGAATTTGAGGTCTGCATCCCACTGCTGTCCTGCTCTATTAGGGATTCCCTGTTGTGTTCCCTGTCAGGGCAGTGGGACAAGAGTTTTTAAGCAAATAAACCTTTGATGTCAATTCTGATACATAAATAGATGTTCTAAGCTTAAGATTCTAGGCTTGGTTTATTTATTCCTAGACTGTATTAAAAGCTAGTACCTTGGATTTGAAATAAATGTTAATAAAATATTTATTAATAAAAGATAAAATAGTGAGAAAATAGACCCTAACTAACTGGAAGAGTTAACTTTAAGGTGAATGAAATTTGGTACAGATAGGTTTTCTCCATATAAGGAAAAAATTTTAAGTATACAAATTATTTTTTTAATTTTAATAATGTATAATAGGAAAATATTCAATTTCAGGTAACTGAGTTATCTGTGAAGTAATTTTTTTTTAACTTATTTGCAGATTCTTGACTTCTTAAGCATGGATGAAATTAAAAATAACTCTGAGATTCAAAACCAAGAATGCGGTTTTCGAAAAATTGCCTGGGCATTTCTAAAGGTATGTTTTTCACATCCATTTTTAAACACTTAAAATAATCTTCAAGTCTGATTGGCAGCTTTCTCACAAGTCAGTTTGGTTTCATAAAATGAGTTATGGTCTAAGACAAGATAACAGTAATGAAGAGTTAGTAACTCAAGCTTAGGTGATACTCATTCAGATTCTGAAATCCTGTTTACTGCCTAGGGTATGCTAGGTGCATAGTTTAACTCTGAGGATGCCACACTGAAAAAGACAGACACGACCCTGCCGTCATCCATTCAATTCAACAAATATTTATGAAGCCCTTTCTAATGCCAGTCATTGTTCTAGTCAGTGAACAAAGAAGACAAAAATCCTTGACCCTATGGACTTCATGTTCCAGCAAGTGTAAAATAATTGGTTACACAACATAACATTTAATTACAATTTTTTTTTTTACATGTATAAATGCTGTGAAAAAGTATGGGATGTGGGATTAGGGAAGGCTTTCTTGAGGAAGAGATATTTAACCTGAGTGTTAGCTAGATGATAGCAGTGGAGAAGAGATAGTTCTGGGTAGGAGGTCAAGTATATACAAACAATGTATACCCTGATGTGCGAAGGAGCAAGGTGTATTCAAATAACCAAAAGAAGGTCACTGTGATCAGAGTACAGAGATGTAGGGGGAAGAATAGAACATGAAGAGTTTGGTGAGGTAACTAAAGCGGCACACCAGCCCAGGGGCAGGGACTAGAAGGCAGGAGGGGACAGGAAAGCTGGTCATAGGGAACCCAAGGTCCAGAAGGGAGAGTGTTGACATGTCGTGGGGTTGTTAACCAATGTCATAAAACAATATGTGTGCTAACTGTTTAAGGAGAAGCTAGTTTGTTCAATAAACCTTCATCTAAAGTAAAATTAAAAAAAAAAGTTCAGTGAGGTAGGAAATTCTTGCAGTAGTCTAGGTACAAAATGGTGGTGTCTTTGACTAGGATGTTTCAGCAGAGATGAAAAACATGGATAGATCGGAAAGATGTTAAAGAGAATATTTTATAATTATGTCATTTCTGATATCCCTTATTTCTGGCTTCAGACGTACTTTTTAGTTCTAAAAGGTCTTGACTGTTTAGCCTATTTTTGTACCATCTTATAAAACTTGTCCATTTGTGCACCCCCATATAGTCCGCAAATATTTATTAATTGTCTCTGATATGCCAGGTACTCTACTAAGTATGAGGCATTCTGAGATAAATCAGACCTTGTCCCTGCCCTCCAGCTCAGTCTCTTGTGTAGACAAATTACCTATGTCATTATGTGCAGTGGAGAGAAATGCTTAAGAAAGCACTTAGTCTATGTTGGGGGTCAGAGAGAAGCTTTAGAAGAGGTGCAGTCTGACTGCTGAATGGCAGACAGGTTGACTGTGGTGAGGGGAAAGCTCATCCTAGAGTGGCCTTCAGGATCACCTGGTCAGTGTAACATCTAAAATCACCCTTCTACCATTGGCGTAGTGGTTAAGAGCTACGGCTGCTAACCAAAACATCAGTTATTGAAATCTACCAGGCGCTCCTTGGAAACCTCTGGGGCAGTTCTCTGTCCTTTAGGGCTGCTTTTAGATGAAATCGACTCAGTGGCATCGGGTTTGGTTTTTATCACCAGTTACACCTTTTTCTATACCCCTCTTCTACTGATGTAGAGCAAAAAACAAAAACATTAAATAAAAAAGAAGGTTCACATAGTAAACCTTACCATCTTGAGGTCACATTAGAAACTGCTTCCATTCCTTTTGTGCTATAGTTTGGTGCAGTCCTGCAGTCTTTAGTACAGATTGTAGTTGGAAAACATTATTAACATATCTCATAGCGTTTTTTACCTTTGAACATTATTTACCTTTTTAACTACTTGTCTGTTTTTTGACATTGGCAGAAATGGCAGTCAGGAATTTTCCCTGACTCCGTCCCTAGTCTACATTATGATCAAGTATTTTCCTGTGTGCTTTTCCTGTTGTTAACACTTATGTATCACCTTTATTCGACTGTAAGCTTTGAAAGTCAGCAGTGACTTCTTGTTAGCAAATTTGTTAAACACTTTCTAGTCCTTGTTTTACCAGATTTTTTTTTTTTGCATTTAATACCTCACTCTCTTGAAACTCTATTCTGTAATCTCGCCATCTTCCAGCATTTTAATAAAAAAATGGCACACCAAAAATGCTCAGTAAATATCTATTGAAAGGATTAATAAGTGGATGGAAACGAGGATGCAGTGACTAGAATAAAACTTATCTTTGAGAAAATGCATGAATCAAATTAATTAACTTAAATGTTGTTTTAGTACCTAGACCATTGGTTCCAGATATGCCCTGGATAATTGTAAAGTTATTGTAGTGGTGCAAAATGAACCTCAAAGGACCCTTTTCCAAATATAAATGAAATGTTATGCTAATTCTCAGCTCTACCTCAGGTTCTGAAGTACTTTAATTCTTTTAGAACTGTTCTAAAAACAGTTTAAAACTGTTCTTTTAAACCCTAAGATAATAAAACCTCTTTTATTTGAGCCCTGCATTATGTAATTTATAACCACAATGCCAGGATCTTGGCCAAATCTTAGTTGTTTACTCATGCTAAGCAATACACTTGTGTAAACTAGATTGCCTAGTGAATATTGAAACAATTTAGGAAGAGTATAATTTAGAAACTGGGGAATATCTTCTTAAAATCGCTATGATAAGCTTTGGCTTGTGAGTAGACCCTTGGCAAACAGTAGTAGGGCTTACAAAGGGAGTATAGGGTGCTTAATATTTAGTGACTGAGCATCTCTGTTACTCCATTTGAAACTCTTCTTCCTTTTCTGTCTTTTGACGTTGACTGATCACAACATCACTCTCAGAATATAATTTCCATTAACTGTATTTCCTTCCCTAGTGGGGCAGGGGAAAGGTGGGTTTGCCATCTCCGTCTCCTTATTGATACATCATTCCTTAGTGCGCTATGATCTGGTTTTTGCCTTTGCTACTAAAACGTGTTCTACCAAATCATTAATGACTTCTATCAGCCAGATTTGTTAAACATTTTTGATTTTTATTTTACCAGACCTATCTATATTTAATACATCACTCTCTTAAAACTTCGTTATCACGGTTTTCTTGGCTCCATCTTTTTCTGATTTTCCTTGCAGCATTCTTCCACCTGTCAGTTAAACATTGGTCCTACTTATGGTTCCATCCTTGACCCACCTTTCTTGGGTGATATCATTTACTTGTAATTTTAACTATTCTAAGTTTTTATATCTAGTAAAGACTTCACGCTTGCATTTCACCCTTGCAAATGCAATTACCTACTGGAAATTTCTATTTGAATCTCTTATAGCTATCTCAGACTGCTCCAAATTGACCATCCTATCTGCTACTTGGATTGGTAACACCACCACCTGCCCAGTCTTTCAAGTTTACAGCCTCAGAGCGGCACTGTCTGTTATGGTAGCCACAAGCTACATGTGACTGTTGGAATTCAGGTTAATTTGATTAAATAAGTAGATACTAAGTTAGATAAATTAATTTAATTTAGAAGTTAAATAAATGATAAAAAGATTAGTTTCACAGTTGTACATTTCAAATGTATGTCACTAAGGGATACTGTATTAGCTAGTACAAATATAGACATTTCTACCATCATAGAAAATTTTAGTCTTTCTTGACTCTTTCCAAGTTTAACCAGTCAGTAAGACTTGGCAGTTTTACCTCACAAGCAGTTATTAAATGTTTCCTGCACTCAATCCCTATTCTTCTAGTTTAACTCAACTTCTATCTGAACTGCTGCAAAGGTTCCCAACTCTTTACTCCTAGTTTGTAGAAGATACCAAGGTACAAAGACATGGACATTTCCTACTTAGGAAGTCCCAGTCAGTGACATTTATACTTCTTTTTCTTTTTTCCTAGGAGTTTCCATTTATTTAGCATGAACATAGATTGTTTTGTTTAATAGGCTTCTTTTAATAGACCTTTCTAAAATGATAGATTAAGCATTACTGGAAAGAAAAAAAACCATAATGAATGGCATGAATGAGTTCAGTTATCTTAGTCATTTTTGAAAATGATTTTAACTTCAAAAATGAAAGCATGAAAATTTTCCTTCAAAAATACTGGTACTAAACAAGTGGATGGTTTGTTTCTATGTTTAAATAGTAGGCATTTTTATCTTGATCATTACTATTTCAAAGAAATATGTGTTTATCCCTCATTTTTGTGAAGTGAAGTCTGGCACAGTAATGTAAATACTATACCAGTAGTCTGAAGTTGTACACGCAAAAGAGAACCATCAGGAAAATATTTAAGAAGTCTTTCAGGCTATCTTCCATTAAAAAGGAAACCCTGGTGGCATAGTGGTTAAGAGCTACGACTGCTAACCAAAAGGTCGGCAGTTCGAAACCCCAGGCACACCTTGGAAACTCTACAGGGCAGTTCTGCTCTGTCCAGTAGGGTCCCTATGAGTCAGAATCGACTCGACAGCAATGCGTTTAGTTTTTTTTTTTCTTTTTGGTTTCCATTAAAGATGCTCTAGAACTATGCAGTGCTTAACCAACTGTGTCAGTGTTCTTTTCCTTTGCTTTATAAAGCTAAGGAATTTTAGCATGCCATGTTACTATTTTTTAAAAGAGTATGTGACGGTATACTATTGTTTTATTGGATGTATTTATCTTCAGTGACTAACATTTTATTTGAATTCTTATTTTAAGCTTCTAGGAGCAAATGGAAATGTAAATATCAATTCAAAACTTCGCTTACAGCTGTATTATCCACCTACCAAGCCTCGATCACAGTCAGATGTTGTCGAGATTTTTGAATGGTGGTCAAAATGTCCAAGAAGTCGTTATCCATCAACACTATACGTAACTGTAAGAGGATTGAAAGTCCCAGATTGTGTAAGTTAGTAGCACAGATAAATGTATATTCTCTGTTACTGAAATTTAATGGTGCCATGATATGTCTTCCATTTCTAAAAAGGTAAGGAATCGACTTACTAGGTTTAGGTTAGGTTAAGGTCTCTAGAATTATTTCAGTAGGTTTCTAGAATAAAAAGTTACCTTCAGAGATTACATATTAAGCCTGTAATAGCTGATATTTAAAAGAATTTTAAGGACTAAATGCAGATTTCAGTGTTAGGAAAATGTTTCTGGTATGATATTGGTTTTAGAAAATTTAAAGATATAGGAATGACTTGAAGAAAGGTTAGCAGACATTTTGTCTGAAGGGCCAAATAGTAAATATTTTATGCTTTTGTGGCTCGTATGGTGTCTATAGCCACTACTCACTTTACTGTTATAGCATAAAATAGCTACATCAGCCTATGTAGACATATGTAACTAAATGACTGGGTGTGGCTATGTTCTAATAAAACTTCGTTTACAAATACAGGCAGCAGGCCCATGTGCCATAGTTTGCAAACCCCTGATTTAAAGACACATTTTCCACAGTATTTTGAAATGATCAGTAAATAGTATTTTTGCTGCTGTTTTATATAAAAGTATGAATGATCTTAACAAAGAATTGGTCCTAAAATGAAGTAAGACATTGATTTTTCAGCTTAGTGGCACAGTATGTAGTTGATATTATAAACTATGACCACAGGCTTGATATACATTGATTTGAATTGAATTACATTAAATCCATTCTGAAGAAATGGAGAATTAAAAAAAGCTGTAGATTTCATGATAGTCAGTTTTGTGATTTTGAGAGCCAGAAATACCATAGCAGACCAGAGCCACAGGATAGCTTCTGGTAGCATATTGGTGAAGAAGCTAAAACAAAGTTACTGAAACCATTTCACATACCATTGGAGTTCTTTTTTTTTTCCTGCAAACCTTTAAGGTTCTTTTTTTTTTTTTAATTGGATTATAATTTCAAGCAGCTTATGTTTTATTTTAGGAGTCCCTGGCTGGCAAAAATGGTTGACCACTCAGCTACTAACTGAAAGGTTGGTGGTTTGAGTCTACCCAGAGGCAACTTGGAAGAAAGGCCTGGCAACCTACTTCCAAAAGCTCACAGCCATTGAAAACCTTATGGAACATAGCTCTACTCTGACACACATGGAGTTGCCATGAGTCAAAATCGACTCGATGGCAGCTGAGTTTTTTGTTGTTGTTATTTTATTTTAGAATAATGTACAAATCCAGAATTTTTTCTGGATTACATTTTGGAAACATGTCCATGTTGGTTTTTTGTTTCAGTATTTTAAAAAGTACATTCTAGAAAGGAGAAAAAGATGAACACATTATATGGGCTTTCTCATTTTTGGCACTTTTTTAGATAAAACCATCTTACCGGTCTATGGTAGCTCTTCAGGAAGAAAAAGGTAAACCAGTGTATTGTGAACGTCACCGTGAGTCAAGTCCGATAGACTTAGAGCCTGGATTAGAAGATTCAAAGGAAGTAGTCAAGTGGAAACGACTGCCTGGACAGGTGAAGTGTTTGATAACATGGATTCAAATAATTAGTTGTTTACTGTAAAAACTCTGACAGCTCCTAGAGTAACATGCTACTGAAAACTCTCAGATTAATCTTGCTCCTAACCATAATCTAGTCTTCTCGTTAATTCATTTGACAAATAATATAGAACACCTATCATGCACATAAAAGCAATATCCTAGGCTCTTGGTTTGGGGGCCTGAGCAATCAAAAAGTACAGATTTCTGATGTCTGTAAGAGATAAGTCTCCTACTCTTTTTGAATTTATGAAATTTTTCACAGCCCCTAGCTACTCAGTCACATTTTAATGGGGATATGTATATTCATAGCCATTCAACGCAAGTGGAGCAGCCTTTAAGCTTTTACTAAAGTGTTCTTACTTCGTTAGCATTTCTTACAGTGGCCAGAAGCATTGCTGATTAATTTTACATATTTTTTTATTCATTTCCTTGAAGAGTAGAGTGGCTCATTTTATATACCTGGGACATTAGCGGTTGTAGTTTATCCAAATGTCTAATAAATAAGAATGAATATTTTTCTACACATCTTCATTTCCTGTGTTTTGTATCACATTTGACTTTCCTATTGAAGCCAGTTTTACAGATACACTTATAAATCATTTTAATCAGAGTTTAATAATATGGAGAGAATAACAGACTGTGACTTTAGGGACCTTCCCCATTAGTTAAGGAAATAGTACAAAAGCAGTTACAATGTTGTTCACTTTCAACCGTGTTTCAGAGAGGTCTTGAGGAAAGGTAGGTATAAAAATAGTTATGTAGATCAGCACTTCCCAAAGTGTGGTTTGGGAACCCCTGGGAGCCCCTGAGATTGTTTCAGGGGGTCCACAAGGTCAACCTGTTTTCACAATAATTCTAAGATAGTATTTGTCTTTTTCAGTCTCATTTTTCCCAAGTGTATACTGGAATTTTCCAGAGGCAGAATGACTTGGGATATCAAAATAAAATGAATGCAAAAGGAGTTATAAAAATCCGCCTGTATTTTATTTAGCCAGACATTAAAGACATTTTCAAAAATGTAAAATAGTTACATTTTTGTAGTTATTTTTCATAAAAATGTTACTGTTAACATGTTAGCTATTATTATTTTTAATTTTTTAATTTCTCAATTTTCATTTCTAATATAATAAATATCTGCATAACTACATAAACAAAAGCTTTTGGGGTCCTAAAAAAATGTTAAGACTCTGAAACATCCTGAAAACAAAAAACTCTGAGAATTGTGAGTATAAAGAAGGTGACCTGGAGTGGTGGGAAAAAGGTTCATTTAACACATTGGTGAAGCTTGAGATAGACTTTGAAGGGTGGCTAAGTTAGGGGTGGGTAAAGAGGAAGAAGGAAAAGTATTTCATACAAGAGAAAAGTTGTAAATAAATGGGAAGGGACCTGTTGTATTCATCATGCACTCAAAAATTTTGATGGCTGGAAACTAGAGTTTGTTTAAGAGAGAAGGGGGTAATGATAATTTAGGCCTACCTTGTGGGGTGTCTGAAATGGTAGCCTAGTATTTGATTGTGTGGAATGTGAGAAATAATGAAAAGATTTAGGGTAGGAGAGAAGTGTAACAATTGTGTTGGAGGACAAACTAATGTTAGCAAAGGTGTGTAGGACGTATTGAAGTAGGATACACCAAAATTAGGAAAAACTAGTAGATGGCAGTTGTAGTCATTGACGTGTGAGGTGTTAGGGGTCTAACCTTGGGTTAATGTTTGTAAAAATTAAAACTAAGGGATGAACACAAGAGAGTGAAGTAAGAGCCAGCATGATGTAGTGACTGACAGGTAGTAAGGGAAGGGAAAGAGTCCACGATTTTGAGGGCCTTTATGGTCATTATTAAACTTTCATCGAGTGCCTGTTTTTAATAGGGCACAGTATCAAGCCCTGGGAACACAAAGACAACTATGATGGCTTCAGTGATTTTCACCTAGGTGATCGGGCACAGAGTTTTCCTCAACTGCACTCCTTAGTCCAGAAGCAGCAGCAAGTGGTTATTAAACTTCTTACCTTTTCCTCCAGTTTTTATTCTGTTTTTAATCCCTCTTCCCCTTTCCCAGATCATCTGGTTAGAGAATGGCTGAAAAAGATTGATAGTGTTGTCTCTGGTACATTATTGGCACCTAATAAATAACCTGTGAAATTTCTCACCTTGTAGTGGGTGCTTATGACTGTGCTTCTTGAGATACTGCTAAATCTTGACCTCATTTGTGAACAATCTGATACCCATCTAGAAAGCAAGCCCTTGAACTGATAGTCTTTGACTAGGCCCATTAAGCTGGACTTGACCATCTGAATAATCCTTATTATTAGCTATAGATAACTAATAATGGCTACTCATAGGGTTGCTGCGATGAATATATGAAAAGACTTTTGTAATAACGTGCAACATTTATGTCACATAGTAAGGGTCCAATATATGTTTAATTTTCAACTTTTTAAATAATAAATACAGGAACTAAGACTCACTGAAAGTAGGAAAAAATAGAACTAGGGTAAATAAAAGTAAATAGTGTTTTCTACAGGGCATATTACTACCTAAAAAAAATTTAGTTTATTCTGGTTGCAGGTAATGAAAACATAAAAATTATGAAGAAATATTAATGAACGAGAAACCCATAAGGGGTAGTTACTTTGAAAGTACATTTTGGGAGGCAGCCACAAAAGATGGTTATTTTGAGACACAGAGTATGAACGTGAACACAGGGTGAACTAAGTTACAGTGGCCCTATAGGGTATTTATGGTCTTAGAACAGTTTGTAGCCTTCGCAAAAATGATGTATTAGTTGCTGTCAGGGAAAAAGGATGTGACGTACAGTTTTTTAGTGGTTTTATAAAAGCAGTGTGGCAGTGACAGCTTTAGAGTATCAAATATTTGAATCATTTTTCTAATCATATTTTACGTGAATTAAGTATTATTTTGACCTAGAATACAAGTTCACTTAATTTTATGGAGAACCGATGCTTTGTTTAGAAAGTAATTAACTAAGGTTTGTCAGCGTTCTCCTGATTTGATATTCTCTTCCTCTGTATCACAGCAAAGGGACTTTTTGGAAAAGCCACTTACAGGAATTGACATTAACAACTCGCCTTTGCATTTTAATGTTTCCTGATGTGTATTTTTAAAATGTGTGTTTTGTAGGCTTGCCGTATCCCAAACAAGCACCTCTTTTCACTAAATGCGGGAGAACGGGGATGTTTTTGTCTTGCTTTCTCCCATAATGGAAGGATATTAGCAGCAGCCTGTGCCAGCAGGGATGGATACCCGATTATTTGTGAGTAGCAGCCCTATCTGTTTAATCTGATTGTTATCTCTATAGTTTGCATTCTTTGTTTTTTAAAGTTTGTTTAAATTTTAGCTTGATTTATCCCCCAGTACTCCAAAATTAAGGAAAACAGATTTCTTCAAAGTAAAAGTTCTTTTATAATAATGTTCTATTTGTCTATATCTTTTCAGAAATAACAAGAATGATCAAATGAAGGGTGGTAAATTTATTTTTAAAACATGGTGGAGCATTGTGTGTAAGCATTTCTATTTTAAATTTAGAAATGTGAAGGGTTAATAAATTTCACGGGGATTATTAGTCCAATGTGGTTAGTTGATACTCGTGATAATTTGAATTATGAAAACCCCCAAATCTGTTATGTACCAGAACACTAATATGTTGGCTCAGGAGTATGTAGCTGAAGACTTCTCAGTATGATTAGGGAAGTCAGCAGAAAGACCAAAAACCCCCTCTCAACTTACCTTTAAAAAATATAGGCAACCATGTTAAAAAGAATTGTTTCTGTAACTTCAGAGGTTTTTTTTTTTTTTCCCCAAGTGTGCGTTAGCATATTCTTCTAGACTTAGAAGCATTAAATATGTACCCTTATTTCATGCTCAAAAATGAAAACCAGCTCTCCTCAGAAGGTATAGCCAGATCCTCACGGACATCTGCTCTAAGCACATAGTTGTGTTGAACTTTGCTCAGCTTCATACAATTTGTTACTTGGATAATTCACTTTATGAATTTCATTGAGAACTCATAATTGACTTGATTGATGTTTAGTAGATATTCTTCCTCATGAAATATTGATAGCTTTAAAAAAATACAGAGTTCTCTGTGTAGTAGTTTGATTACAACCATACTATTTTTAAAAATCACCAAAAAACTATACATAGCACAAAAGAAGATTCTTAGGAAATATACCCCAAAACATTAATAGTGATATCTGTCTTTTGGGCAGTGGAAGAATTATTTTCGTTCAGTTTTATGTTTTCCAGATTTTCCGTGATAAATGTGTTACTGTATGCTCAGGAAAAATAAGCTTGTTCAAAATGTTAAATGGATTTAGATATAGTTATGACTTAAATCTCACACAATAAAAGAATATATGCTCATGAAACTTGCCAGGTGGCTGTCCAGTAAGTTACTGGTGTTACCTGATTACTAGTATTAAAAAAAGAATTGCACTAAAATCGCTTTGATGCTGTCCTTTTGAGATTTATGTTCCCAGATACATTTTGGCTTAGGCCAATAGCAGAATTACTTTGAATTGCTTGCAGACATTTTAACCATTGATGATAGGAGTGGTCCATTGATAGGACAGCAGTGAAATGAAGGCTGTTTGGGAATTTGAAAGTTAAATGGTATGATTCATACACTGCCTTATGACTTATTCCAGCGCATTTGGCACGTTGAAGATTTTAGCTTTGCAGGTGATAATGGCGCGGAGACAAGTTAACTACATCTGATACAATTAAAATGGGAAGAAAAATCCAAGACATGGAAACAGATACTGAGTCTATTGGTAGTATCTGTGGTCACCCACTTCACTATTATAATTAAGTTGAACAATGCACAGACTGTGGAATTGATTATTGTAATTATTGCTACTTAATTTGTGTTTAAATGAGAAAACATGTATGAGTAACAATTTCTGCTTTTCTTCTTACATTCTTGGTATAGAGTTGCGCGACCATCACCATTATCTAATTTGAGAACATCTTCATCACCCCAAAAAGAAATCTCATAACAATTACCAGTCACTCTTTATTCCCTTTTTTCTCCAACCCCTGGCAGCCACTAATCTACTTCTTGGTTCCTGTGGATTTGCTCATTTTGGACATCTCATATAAAAGAAATCATACAGTATGCGGCCTTATCTTTTTGGCTTCTTTCACTCAGCATGTTTTCAGGGCTAATCCATGTTGTAGCATGTATCAGTACTTCATTCCTTTCTGTTGCTGAGTAGTATTCCCTTGTATGGATTGCCACATTTTGTTGATCCATTCATCAGTTGATAGACATCTGTTTGTTCCACTTTGGGACTATTATAAATAATGCATGGAGCCCTGGTGGTGCAGTGGTTAAGAGCTACAGTGAGCTACGGCTGCTAACCAAAAGGTTGGCAGTTTGAATCCACCAGGCGCTCCTTGGAAACTGTGGGGCAGTTCTGCTCCTTCCTATAAGGTCACTATGAGTCAGAGTCAACTTGACAGCAACAGGCGTATGAATAATGCAGCTATAAATACATGTGTAGAAGTTTTTGTGTGGACACGTGTCTTCAGTTCTCTTGAGTATATGCCTAAGAGTTGGATTGCTGCATCTGTAGTAATTTTATATTTAGCATTTTGAGGAATGCGAAGCTCTTTTCTAAAGTGGCTGTGACAGTTTATAATTCCACCAGCCATGTGTGCAGGTTCCAGTTTCTCCACATCCTTGTCAACACTAGTTATTGTCTGTCTTTTTTATTAGAGCCACGTTAGTGAGTGTCAAGTAGTATCTCATTGTGATTTTGGTTTGCATTTTCCTAGTGACAAACAATGTTAAGCATCTTTTTTATATTATTTGTTTTTGCTTTCTGATGTACTATTATTTTTTAATGGAGTTACTTTTAATTGTTTACTTGTAAGAGTTCCTTATGTACTCTAGATACAAGTCCCTTATTAGATACATGATTTGAAAATATTTCCTTTGATTAGTGGTTGTCTTTATACTTTTTTGATAATGTCCTTTGCGTACAAAACTTTTTCATTTTGACGAAGTCCAGTTTATTTCTTGTTTGTTGTGCTTTTGGTGTCATATCTAAGAAAGTGTTGTTAAATCAGAGCTCACAATGATTTACTGTTATGTTTTATTCTATGAATTTTATAGTTTTAGTTTTTAAGGAGCCCTGGTGGTGTCGTTGTTAAGTGCTCTGCTTCTACATTTTTGGGAAATATTTGTCAAGGATTGAATCCATTTGGCCTGGGCTCTTTTGGGAAGTTTTTTTTTTTTATCACTAATTTAATCTCTTATTTGTCATAAGTCTATTTAGATTACTATTTAGATTTTATATTTCTTCTTGAGTCACTTTTGGTAGTTAGTGTCTTTCTACAAATTTGTCCATTTCATCTAGGCTGTCTAATTCGTTGGCATACAGTTGTTCATAATACCCAAACCAAAAATCAAACCTGTTGCTGTTGAGTCAATTCCGACTCATAGCAACCCTGTAGGATGGTAGAACTGCCCCATAGGGTTTCCAAGGCTCGAGTCTATACGAAGCAGACCGCAACTTCTTTTGGAGCGGGTGGTGGGTTCAAACCACTGACCTTTCGGTTAGCTGAGTGCCTAACCACTGGGCTACCAGGGCTCCTTATTGTTCATAACGGTCCCTTATAAACCTTTTTATTCTGGTAATGTTATTAGCGATGTCTGCTCTTTCATTCCTGGTGTTCATAATTTGATTCTTCTCTGTTTTTTTTCTTGGTCAGTCTAGCCATAGGTTTGTGAATTGTATTGATATCTTTAAAAAATGTTTTTATTTTGATTGTTTTCTCTTATTATCACTCTTGTTATTTCTTCCGCTTGTTTTGGCTTTATTTTGTTTTTTCCTAGAATCTTAAAGTTGAAAGGTAGGAAAAGGATTTGAGACATTTCATCTTTTTTTTAATAAAGGCATTTACAACAGATTTTCAAAAGTCCTTAATTGATACCTGGAAGTGCTTCTAGAAAGCTTAGTATTTTAGAGAAAAAATAATTTTACCACTAGGTGGGAGTAGAGACTTAGAAACTTTGTAATTAAGTGTTAAGTGGTAATCTTAGAAGATTTCACTGTATGTATAACATTGAGTAATATCCTAGCGGGGCCCATGTGGAACAGTGGTTTAAAGCTGCAGCTGCTAACCAAAAGGTTGGCAGTTTGAATCCACCAGCCACCCCTTGGAAGCCATATGGGGCAGTTGTACTCTGTCCTGTAGGGTCGCTATGAGTCAGAATCAACTTGACGGCAAGGAGTATGGTTTTTTTTTTTTTTTTTTTTGGTGTAATGTCATAGTGCTTTGTCTATCAGGGAAACCCTGGTGCATTGTGGTTAAGAGCTACGGCTGCTAACCATAAGGCCGGCAGTTCAAATCCACCAGGCACTCCTTCGAAACCATATGGAGCAGTTCTGCTCTGTCTTACAGGATCACTATGAGTCCGATGGTCGCGGCGGGGAGGGGGGACGGGGGTTTTTTTTTTTTAGTCTGTCAGATTGTATCTCTGTTGATTCACTTATTATACTGATAGTTTCAATATTAGACCTTTTTCCTGGCAATACTACAGTTTAAATTTCTCATTATTTCACCTAACTAAAATCTTGATTGAAATTTGATTTTCAGGTAAAATAATACAGTAAAACCTGCGAAAGCTGGTACCTGTGTAAGAAGGACAACTCAGATATTTTCCACTAAAATGAGCAATAGAAAAATGGCAAGACTGCATACTGTCAAAGGCAGAAAACTTGTGAGACCCAGAAAAATAAGGCAGTCCCATTGAGTTCCAGCTGTCACAGGTTTCACTGTATCTCACTCATGACAGCTAAGTTAAAAGCCCAAATTGTAGGATACTTAAAGTTAATAGCAATTTAAATATGTTATTTATTTTTGATTAATAACTTGAATATTAAATATTCTTAGAAGGATCGCTTTGAACAGGTGAGAATGACTTTTAATTATAGCATATTATAAATTTTTATATGTCCAGATTCTCGCATCTAAAGTGTGTAAAAAACTATTCTTACATAGATTTTCAAACTTTGCACTGCAATATCTTTGATGATAATTTTCTTATAGACAGCACTTACCTTACGTCCAAGTTACTATAAGTAAAGAATATGTGTATTGCTGGGTTAAGAATTCTGTGTCTGGAACCTACTAATTTCTAAATATTTTTATTAGTATATGAAATCCCTTCAGGACGGTTCATGAGAGAATTGTGTGGCCATCTCAATATCATTTATGATCTTTGCTGGTCAAACGATGATCGTTACATCCTTACTGCATCATCTGATGGCACTGCCAGGTTAGTATACTTGAGAAGTACTTATTGTATATGCTGTCCATGATCAGGAAAAGCAAAGATAAATTGAGTGTGCCGTACCTGTTCTTATGCTTTTGCCATGTTTTACCTATCAAGGCATCGTCTAAATATGCATCATACAGACTGACTGATTACATAAGCAGTTGTGAAAACCTTTTTCTTGAAGATTCTCTTCTTATATACATTTTATATATGTAATATATAACAGGAGCCCTGGTGGTGCAGTGGTTAAGCCTTTGGCTGCTAACCAAAAGGTCAGCAGTTTGAATCCAGCAACCGCTCCTTGGAAACTCTGTGAGGCAGTTCTACTCTGTCCTCAGTGACAGTGGGTTAATATATAACATTTCTAGTCCTTGGTGTCTTTAAATTCTTGTTATGTAAACTGTTTTCTTAATGCTTGTGAAGAGGTTATTAAACAACTGAGGTTTTTTTCTAGAATGTAAGCTCTTTGGCAGCATGAACTGTGCCTTCACTTCTGGCTTGGTACAGAGCTAGAATACAGTGTTGTTTAGTGCATAGCTATAGGCTGAATACCTGATCATGCCCCTTATGTTTTAAGAGCTTTATATTTGGCGAATATTTGCATTTTTCAGAATGTTAGTCTTTTTAAAATAATTTAGTCCCTTTTAAAAAGTGTTAAAATAAAACTTTTGAAAAGTTATTTCTTAAAATTTCATTTACATCTTTTTTAGCTGCTTGTTCTACCTTGTGTGTGTGTTCTGAAAATACTGTAGACAGTTTTTCAGGATGCTTCTATATCTCATATTTGCCGGGAGCCCTGGTGGTGCAGTGGTTAACATGCTTGGCTGCTAACCAAAAGGTTGGCATTTCAAATCCACCAGCCTCTCTTCGGGAGAAAGATGTCGCAGTCTACTTCTGAGAATGCTTACAGTCTTGGAAATCCTGTGGGACAAGTGTACTCTGTCCTCAAGGGTCACTATGAGTCAGAATCATATTGACAGCTGTGGGGGTTTTCTTCCCCCCTCCTTTTTTTTTTTTTTTTAATTGTTCTCTAAGTGAAAGTTTACAGTTCAAGTCAGTTTCTCATACAAAAACTTACACATTGTTATGTGACCCTCGCTGCTCTCCTTACAATGTGACAGCACACTCCTCTCCACTCCGTATTTCCCGTGTCCACTCAGTCAGCTCCTTTCCCCCTCTGCCTTCTCATCTCACCTGCAGACAGGAGCTTCCCACATAGTCTCATATGTCTACTTGAGCTAAGAAACACATGCCTACCAGTATCAGTTTGTTTTATAGTCCAGTCTAATCTTTGTCTGAAGAGTTGGCTTCAGGAATGGTTTTAGTTTTGGGCTAACAGAGAGTCTGGTGGCCATGACCTCTGGGGTCCCTCCAGTCTCAGTCAGATCATTAAACTTGGTCTTTTTATTAGAATTTGAGGTCTGCATCCCATTTTTCTCCTGTTCCATCAGGGATTCTCCGTTGTGTTCCCTGTCAGGGCAGTCATCGGTGGTAGCTGGGCACCATCTAGTTCTTCTGGTCTCAGGCTAATGGGGTCTCTGGTTTACTGGCCCTTTCTTTCTCTTGGGCTTGTACTTTCCTTGTGTCTTTGGTGTTCCTCATTCTCATTTGCTCCAGGTGGGTTGAGACCAATTGATGCATCTTAGGTGGCTACTTGCCGTGGGTTTTTTTTTTATATTTGCCACTTAATTTGATCCTAACAGCTGTTAAGTGTATGCACATTGTTCTCTCTACAGAGTAAGCAACAAACACTTAGAGCAGTTGGAGATGCTCTCCATCTTTACTCTGATTTAGCTTGCTTTCTGCTCTTTTGACACGTGGAGACTTCTAGTCTCTGGACCTCTTCTACTCATTTTATCAGCCTCTTTCTCTTTATAAAATGTCTGGTTGATCAAGATATTATCATTATTATTTAGTTTTTATTTAAATGAAAAAGATAGGAATTAGTGACAATTTACATTCCTGTCTCTTTAGCTGGGAACCTACGATTGTTGTTGTTGTCATCCCTAAACAAAGCCCTCAAGAACCTATCTACTTGTTTTTTTCTTTCAGCACAACCGTTCTGTAGGATGTCAGGCAATGCTGGTAAAAATCCATGGCCTGAGTGTGAATTTGTGAGTCTTAAAGTCACCTGAGGTCTCCTCTGCTGAGCATTCCTTTTACTTCCCTTTATTCAGTTCCCTTTTCTCATTCCTCTGGCAGCAGATCCAAACCTTACCACTCATCAGGTCGCCTATACTAAATGCCAGTCTTCCCACTTTGTTTAGATTGCTAGCTTCATGTAAATTAGCCAGACGTGGACTTCCTGTATTTTCCTCCTCATATCCATAAGTTCACTCACCTTTATCTCTGTCTGCTTCTCTTCATAAAGAGGTACGGGTGGACTCTGTTCCGTCTATTATTTCCTACCCCTTTTACCTCTTTAATGTATTTCTTTCTGTTGACTTCCCCCCCTCATCTTAGAAACATGCTCAAATTTCCTTATCTTAAAAAATCTTTTTTTCAACTTTTCCTGCCTTTCAGACGACCCCATTTGTTTCCATTGTGCACCATCAGGAGATTCTGTACACATTGTCTCTGCTTCTATCCAGTGAGTCTGGCTTTCACACCCACCGGGCTGTACAGCCTCTTTAAGAATCCAGCAGTTTCTTGCTAATCTTCAAATTCATCGGCCAGTTTTAGTTCTTAATCTGTTTGCTTTCATTCAGTAATTGACTTTTGCCCTGTCTTGACAGTTTTTCAATTCATTGTTTTCGTTATCATGAATTTCCTTACTTTTATGACTGGGACCAACCCTAATATTTATTCTCTTTGTCTGGTTTCTTTTTCTCTGCCTCTTCCCCATGAATTGATCCACAAGACCCTTAATAGTTGTCTCCTAGATTTTTATGCTTCTCCTAGTCTCTCTTAATCTTCTAAATTTCGAATCTCAATTATTTCTAGTTCCCAGTTCTTTACCGAGTTTGCGTTTGTTACATATTTCCACCCAGATAGGTTAGTGGCACCTCAAATGTAAAACCAAACTTACCTCTCTAGGCTTTGTTTTTTCTTCATTTAGTGTTCTTGTAATACATATATACGTGTGTGTGTGTGTGTGTATTTGTAATGTCATTCTAATCTACTGGGTCTCCCAAATTCAAAGTAGTATTTCATCTCTTCCTGGGTTTTCCAACATTCCTTCCCACATCCAGCCAGCTCTAAAGCCTGTCAGTTCTCCTTCCCAAAAGGCTCATCATTCCATCACAGTCTCTCTATCCTCACTGCTGTTGTCTTAATCCAAGCCCTTATTATTTCTTGCTAAAACTGTCGCTACTAAACTTTCCCAGTATTCGATCTCTACCTCCTCCCTCTTTGCTGTGCCAAAATTATCTTTCCAAAACCATCTTTCATAATGATTTGATTTAAAAAAATTTACCCATTGTCCATTGGAAAATGCCCCAGTTCCTTAGCATGACCTAACAGGCATGGCCTTCATTAGCCTTACGCCATTCTCTTTTGCACTTCCTTGGTATCCTTTCCTCTCCCACAAAATCTTTTGAAATACCCTTTAGCATCTTAACTTTAACTTCTTCATGCCTTTTTATTTACTCTTCCTATGCTTATCCCATTCTTTCTAAATAACTCATTCGTTCAGCATTTACTAAGTACTTTTTTTGAGCTGTAGTATGTTTCTAGTCATCTTTTTAAACCCAGCTCAGATTTTCTTACTTCTTGAAGCCACCTTGGATCTCCTGATAAAACATACCAATTATAGTGTAGTATACATTTTTTTTTTTATACAGTATAATATAGTAAGCCTACATTTTTCTTATGTAGCCTTGGAATTTATATTAAGATACCTTACATCATAAAAATATCAATGTCAAAGGATTAACTGAGTAAACAGTGAAGCGTTGTTGCTAGAGCTAAAAAAAAGGATGAGGTTTTTGTAAGAGAAGGAATACTTGTAATGAATAAACTAAAGTCAAAAGGAAGAGAATCTTCCCAAAGGTGACAAGAGTATGAATTCCTGCTTATGTATTCTTCTGAGCCTGTCTTCCTGAGGATCACTGTGACATGTTTCAACGGTGTCACCTAAATAACTATTTTCTGCTAGTTAGCTTTCTGCCATATGTTGTGATTGTTAGGTGCCATCAAGTCATTTCTGACTCAGAGCAACCCCACGTACAACAGAATGAGACACTGCCGGGTCTTATGTCATCCTCACAATTATTGTCATGCTTGAGCCCATTGTGGCAGCCACTGTGTCAGTCCATCTCCTGTTGATGTTCTTCCTTTTTTCACTCACCCTTCACTTTGCCAAGCAGCATAATGTCCTTCTCTAGGGACTGGTCCCTCCTGATAATACATCCAAAGCGTGTGAGACGTAGTCTTACCCTCCTTGCTTCTAAGGAGCATTCTGGCTGTACTTCTTCCAAGACAGATTTGTTCTTCTGGCAGTTCATGGCATATTCAGTATTCTTCACCAACACCATAATTCAGAGGCATCAGTTCTTCAGTCTTCCTTATTCTCGTCCAGCTTTTGCATGCATATGAGGCAGTTGAAAATACCATGGCTTGGGTCAGATGCATCTTAGCCCTTTCATCTGTTAAAGAGGTCTTTTGCAGCAGATTTGCCCAGTGCTGTGCATCGTTTGATTTCTTAACTGCTGCTTCCATGAGCATTGATTGTGAATCCAAGTATACTGAAATCCTTGACAAAGTCAATATTTCCTTTGTTTATCATGATGTTGTTTATTGGCCCAGTTGTGAGGATTCTTTTTTCTTTACGTTGAAGTATAATCCATACTGAAGGCTGTATAGTCTTTGATCTTCATTGGTGTTTCAAGCCCTCTTCACTATCAGCAAGCAAGGTTTTGTAATCTGCATCTCGCAGGTTGTTAATAAGTCGTTCTCTAATCCTGATGCTGTGTTCTTCTTCATATAGTCCAGCTTCCTGGATTATTTGCCTAGCATGCAGTTTGATTAAGTATGGTGAAAGGATAAACCCTGATGCACACTTTTCCTGATTTTAAACCGTGCAGTATCCCCTTGTTCTGTTGAAATGAGTGCCTCTTGGTCTATGTACAGATTTCTCATGAGGACAATTAAGTGTTCTGGAATTCTCATTCTTTGCAATGTTATCCATAGTTTGTTATGATCCACACAGTTGAATGCCTTAGTATAATCAATAAAACACAGGTAAACATCTTTCTGGTATTCTCTGCTTTCAGCCAAGGTTCTTCTGACATCAGCAATGATATCCTTCATTCCACGCCCTTTTCTGAATCCAGCTTGAATTTCTGGTAATTCCCTGTTAATGTACCTCTGAAACCACTTTTAAATGATCTTCAGAAAATTTTGCTTGGGCTTACGCTAAATTCCCTTCTCGAGTTACTGTTAGAATAGCCTGTGTTTTTCTCAAATCAGCTGCTCCTAACACAGTCAGAAAGGCTTTGCCATGTGTAATCGCTCCCAGATAGGCTGTGTGCCTGTTGCACTTCCTCTTTGTACACACTGTTTTAAGTTTGATATGCGTTTTTGGTATGTTTTATTTTTTTTCTTTCCCAATTCTAATTATTTATGTGTGTGTGTATATGTGTATGTGTGCTCTTCTAGTCCATACAAACGTGTATATCTTTATAGTCTTCTCTCTCCGTGATTGACCTGATTTTTCCCTGAACTCAAGAATACATGCTGTAGAATCTTGAACCCTGTCAGTGCCTGGGTAACTGAGGCCATCATTGATACCAGTTTAATTTTTACACCAAAAGCATCATTTTGGTTTAAAAATATTAAGTCTGTTTTAATTGAATTAAGATGTTTTGAAGATATGTTGCCTCATGTCTGCTTGTTACGTAATACACAAATAATGCTGCTAAACTTTATTAAGAAACTGACATTTTTACCTTTTTAGCTATCTTCTTAATATTCCTTCCAAACTGGTGATTTTGCTCTTTTTAACAAGTACCACATTTCATGTAGCACATGTTCATAGAAAGTGTTATATGGTGAGAGTGTTTATGCAATAACACATGTGCTTTATTTTTACTTGAAAACAGGGTCTTTCACTTCCCTCATTATTAGTTTGGATTCTTAGTAATTAAAGACCATATCCTGTATTTTAAGCAGCTGTTGAGAAAAAATGTTATTCTTTATTAGCAACTGTGGTTTTTTTCTTTCTTTTATTGATAATTTTGAAAAGGAATTGTTACTTTAGTTCTTAGACAGTAATTAAAAGGATAAATATAAAGCACTTCCCCATATTAAAAATTAATATATTCTACTCATTATAATAGCTTAACCAAACGTATAAAAACAAATACACCACACTCATTTTGCTAGATTTTGCCTATTTTTACACTGACTAGAAATGCTAAGTGTCTAAAAGAGCCACTGAACCCTTAAGGTTTACTGTTGTGTCAAAACTGTAGAAGTTATAATAATCTTAAAAAAAAGAAATCGGCCATTATTTAGAGGAGGAGATAATGAGAGTGTTAAATATAATGAAAGTGTTTAACGTGGGCTAGTTTGTTTACTGTCAAAATATCATAATTATGTTCATCTTATTTTACTCTAAAATTCATATTGCCGTTTCAGTGGCTTTTAAGTCTTTGAGATCTTTATGTTTATTGTTTAGGCTTTGAAATTATAAATACAAACTCTAATAGACTATCCTATGCTAGAAACCCCACTAGTATGCACTTCGCAAAAGGATTATACACAGTCCAAGGAGGAAATCATTCAAATTTCTGCCTCTGTTTTATATTTTATGACTGTTGTACCCAGTGTAATATTTTACCAGCTATTTGGTGTGTGTTTAATCACTGTCAAAAATAGTTTTAAAAATAGCCAAACATAACCAAATACAAATACAGATTCCATTTTTCACAGTATAGATTAAATTAGTGGACAAATTAAGCATTATACTTGATAATAACTTTAAGAAATCTCTGTCAAGATGTGAGGAATTCCACTTGAAACACGTTTTCATCATATTTTTAATAATTATAAAATTTATTTTACTATCGGTTGTCACTTGCGTGTTTGAGGCCCAGTTGGCTCTGTTGGTTCGTAGAGAAAATTTGGCCCTTCAGAAGTGTGTAACTTTTTTGTCTTTTCTAGGATATGGAAAAATGAAATAAATAATACCAGTACTTTCAGAGTTTTACCTCATCCTTCCTTTGTTTATACGGCTAAATTCCATCCAGCTGTAAAAGAGCTAGTGGTTACAGGATGTTATGATTCCATGATACGGATATGGAAAGTTGATATGAGAGAGGAACCTGCCATATTGATCCGACAGTTTGACACTCATAAGACTTTTATCAACTCTCTCTGTTTTGATACTGAAGGTATGTGTGTCAGAGAACATGCTCCAAATGAAGACAAGTTGCAGGAAGATTTTTCATTTGACTGGGTTAACAGTTATTTGAGCTTGAGAGATTTTATGTATCGATGGTTGTTTGGCATATTTAGATTGATGTTTATTTGACAGGTCACATGATAGACCTGGGTATAGATTAAGTACTGCAGAAGTTCTGCTTATAGTTTTAAGGCTACTAATTCCTAAACATTTAGATAAGAACCAGTCATGCAACTTCCACCAAACTGAGTCCAGCACAACTATATGGTACCCACCTGGCACCACTGACTGCCTTGACAGGGATCACCATAGAGGGCCCTGGTCAGAGCTGGAGGAAAATGGAGAACAAAACTCTAACTCACAAAAAAAAAAAAAAAAAAAGATCAGACTTACTAGTCTGACAGAGACTGGAGAAACCCCCCGAGTATGGCCACTGGACAGCCTTTTAACTCAATAATGAAGCCACTCCTGAGGTTCACCCTTCAACCAAAGATTAGACAGGCCAATAAAACAAAACGAGACTAAAGGGGCACACCAGCCCAGGGGCACGGACTAGAATGCAGGAGAGGTAATAGGGAACCCAGGGTCAATAAGGGGAGAGTGTTGACATGTCATGGGGTTGGTAACCAATGTCATAAAACAATATGTGTACTGATTGTTTAATGAGAAGCTAGTTAGTTCTGTAATCCTTCATCTAAAGTACAGTAATAAAAAAAAATTATTTTAAAACATCCATAAAAAAAAATTAAGGCCAACCAAGGATAGAAAGGGGTCTGAAAATACTGTCATAATAAGAAAGAAGTAACTCTCAGATTGTAGAAGTGAGATGGAGAATTTTTTCAAATATTTGACCATAAGCTATCCAAATGTGGAAACCCTGGTGGTGGGGTTAAGTGCTACAGCTGCTAACCAAAAGGTCAGTAGTTCAAATCCACCAGGCACTCCTTGGAAACTCTATGGGGCCATTCTGCTCTGTCCTGTAAGGTCGGTATGAGTCAGAATCAACAGCAACAGGTTTTTTTCGTTTTGTTTTTAATCCAAATGTGAAAAAAAGGGAAATCGGTCTGTGTTGCTCCAATGGATAGGGGGTAGGACCAAAGCTCCAGAAGACAGATTTTCTCTGCTGAGAATTAGAAAACACATTCTAATACACAGAACAGTTCACTGGTTGAACAAGCTGCTTTGTAAAATAATAAATTCACAGTTCCAGAACAATTGTCAGTAATTATGTGTAAGATATTCCTGAGTGGGTGTGAAGTTGAACTTGATGGTCTCTGCAGTCCCATTGAACTATAAGGTGGTTTAACTCTAAGAATTAATGTTAAACTGGAACCTTGAATGGATTTTTTGATTATTTTTTGAGTTCCTACTGGGTCTCAGGCATTAGGCTACCGGTATGTATTAGAATATGGGTATTTTTCCAGAAATGTAAGGTATATTAGTTAATAAAGATGAGGGGATACAGGTACACACTGAATTAATCAAATAATCTGTTTGACTTTGGAATATAAGCTGTATACACATAGACTGAGATGCTCATTTCTTTTTGTATTCAAATTCAGGCAAGTGGCAAAGGGGAATAAATCATCAAAAAATAATTTGAAAGATTAAAGAATTCATTTAAAAAGAATTGGAATTTAAATATAAGTTGTGTTTTTTCCAAAATTGAAATCTCTTTTAGTAGCCCTTTGATTCTTTGACTGTTTTACTGGGATGTGATTTCCCCAACTTGGTACTATTTCTGATTCTGTGCAACATTCATAAATGAGTTATTTTTTTTTTAAATAGGTCATCACATGTATTCAGGAGACTGCACAGGGGTGATTGTTGTTTGGAATACCTATGTCAAAGTGAACGATGTGCAGCACTCAGTGCGCCACTGGAGTGTGAATAAGGTATAAAGTTGTATTTCACGTCACAGGATTTAATTAGAGAAATTCAAAAATGACCTTAATATCAATGTCAAGACATTCTGCTCTGTCTTTAAAAAAATAACAGTTTTTCTTAGTCCCTGAGAAGTCAATCATCATTCCTTCCTGATGGCTGCTTAATGATGACATGTGACTTACTGAAAATTTTCTTCATTTTGGTCAAGGTTTACCTTCAGTTTTTGAGTCCCAGTCTGCACTTTGGCATTCAGTGATCCATTAGATGAAATTTATGCCGAAAAATGAGGTGTATATTATATTACTGACTATAAGTAATAACATATTTTCTGCTCTCCCTGTCCTTTTTTCTTGAATCAGTAACATTTTTGTAAAAATACTGTGCTCGGTGTTCTTTCAGAACGATTGTCTTTCAGAATTATGTAGTTTATTGGGTTTGTTATTTAATCACAATAATCATTTCTTTTGAAATTTGCTAAATAGGCAGAAATAAATGAATAACCTCTTCCATTTTATGGGTAGAGTGTTTTTAAAGTGTCTTGTATTTTGAACAGTTATGTCAGTGTATATTTTTTACATTTGGTTAAAAAAATAAAATGAATCTTTAAACTTCAGTTTGTTTTCTATAAATTGGTGTGGTTTCTACATGTAAGTTAAACCTTTGTTCTTAAATTTGTCATAATAGATTATGATAGCAGTTGTCCTAGTTTGAGGAAGACACTCTAAACATGAAGAATTTCCATGAACTTTAGTTAAATCTATTGAGTCTGTCAGATCTGTTTAAAAAAGTCTGACGTATCCTATTTTTAGTCATCCTCATCTGGTTTGTCAGATTAATGAGTGATGTTTTGTCAAAACCTAATTTTATACACTTTGAAAAATACTGTCTAATTACTTGTAAACCTGAGGGATTGGCAAGGTTCCAAAGGCACCAGTTCTAATTATTTGAGTATATAAAGCAGAAGTTATTTGCTATAAAAAGCAGAGTTATTATTTATTATAAAAATTATGTGTTTATTTACCATAATTAGTATCCAGAAAACAAATTTACCTTGAAAATCTGCAGTTTGATGATTACCTCAGATAGTCAGAAGTTAGGAAATGAGCTCTATGCCTTTTTGGTAGCGATGGATCACTGAATGCCAGAGGGCAAACTAGAGACTGTGGTTTGATTCATTCTGTGTACTCTTCAGCCAGCCATATGGGGAAGGCTGTTACCCTCCTCCCTCTCTTAAGGAGGAAGTGTCCGTGTGCTGTTTCACACACTCCTTGGACCAGGTCAGTGGCTTCAGTGTAAGGGGTTTTTAAAATTTTTTTTTCAATTCTGAGAATGAATATGATAAAAAAAATATATATATATGTATATATACATATATGGAGGAAATCACTAACAAATACTACAAACACCAAATCTGCCAGCGCTTTCTCAAATTTACACCTAACACGTGTTGTGCAGTTTTGTTTTTGATTTTGCACATTTGCATCTCTGTGTAAGTGTTGCTCCAGTTGCTCAAACCCCCAGCAGTACTTCCTTCATCCCCAAACTGTTGTGGTGCAGCTTAGTGAAATCCCCATCTGTGGTGTCA
Organism: Elephas maximus indicus; assembly: GCF_024166365.1. Lineage (NCBI taxonomy): Eukaryota > Metazoa > Chordata > Mammalia > Proboscidea > Elephantidae > Elephas > Elephas maximus. The sequence goes on along the minus strand of NC_064819.1, from coordinate 205,012,395 downwards.
GTGTTTGACGTTCGTTTTTCTATAACTTTAAAAAAATAGCTGACAGCAGGTCTTAGTGTTAAGCACCTGTAGCAGGGACTCAGCTACCAACACTGGGGCTGCAGCAGTATTGTAGCACACTGCTGCTGGTGCCACCCCACCTGTGAAGAGGAGACCCTCGAGGAGAAGGGAGCAAGAAGGAGACCCCTGAAGCAAGAAGAAGGCTAATTTAGAATTCTGCCCACAGTTTAAAGCAGACTTTTCTTTGATTCTGAGGGCTTTAAGCTCAGCAATTTTGCGTTTGCAATTTTTTTCTTTGTCTCAGAAATCCAAACAAGGACCTTTGGTAATTCTTCCTGTGAAAGGAAGTCTTGTTCAGGCAGGTACTCTTCAGTGTTTATGTCTTTCTTGACATCATTAGTTGGCCGTCTTCTATAGCTGTCTTAAGTATAACTACCAACAAAATCCAGAAAAGTAAAATTACGAGTTAAATTGTATTTCAGAATAAGATTCCGATAACATCTCTTCCAGGATGCGTAGAAGTGTATGACTAAAAGAATTTGAGGTTGGAGTAGAATTTGAAAGTTAATCCTGTACTTACTTTTGAATTTATAAAAATCGGAAGCTACAGGACCGATCGCCTACACAAGTCACAGCCTTCTCTATCCTGAGACTAAAAGAACTAGATGATGCCTGGCTACCACTACTGACCATTCTGACTGGCGACACAATAGATGGTCCTGGATAGGAGAGAAAATTGTAACACAGAACTCAAATTCTTAAAAATAAAGCCAGACTTACTGGACCAGTAGAGACTAGAGGGATCCCGAGACTATCACCCTGAGATACCTTTAAACTTTGAACTAAAACTACTCCTAAAAGTCATCTTTCAGCTAAATAATAGATTAAAAATAATAGATTAGCTCATAAAATAAACAATGTCGCCTGTGAGTACTGTGCTCCTTAAAAGGAGAAAAATCATCTATATGAGATCAAATGGTCAACATTTACCCTAAAGCAAAGATGGGAAGATTTGGAGGTGAGGGAAGTTAATTAATGGAAACTGAACAACCAGAGTGGAAATAATGAGAATGTTGCCACAATGCGGAAAATGTAACCAATGTCACCGAACAATATGTATAGAAATTGTTAAATGGGAACCTAATTTGCTGTATAAACTTCCACCAAAAAAAGCAATAAAATATTTAATGGGAAAAAAGAAAACGAAAGCTTCCTTATATGATGACAAACTAAAAATAGAATGTTAAAAGAGGTATTTGTTAGAAGTGCTTCTGGTTTGGGGACTGACTAATTTTGGGAAAGTGGATATACTACAAAAACACTAATTAGATAAGGTGTTACATAACAAAAAATAACATCTCTGCAGATTTTTCAACTCTATTTTACATCTCTCAGCCAAATTGTTTAAAACTAATTCTAAAGGTTTAGTAGTAGACAATCTTTTTGATAGGGATATTTTATATTTTTTTTTTTAATCATTTTAGGAAATCAAAGAGAGTGAGTTTAAGGGGATTCCAATAAGTTATATGGAGGTTCATCCCAATGGAAAACGTTTGTTAATCCATACCAAAGATAGTACTTTGAGAATTATGGATCTCCGAATGTAAGTATATTTCAGTATATACAGGATACAAAGAATAGAATAAGTAATGAATTAATTCATGTTTATAAAATGCAGCAGTGGTTCTCAGCCAAGGGCAGTTTTTCATCCCAAGGAACATTTGGCAATGTCTGAGACACTTTTGACTATTGCTATTGATTTCTAGTGGGTGGAGACCACGAATACTGCTAAGTAGCTTACAATTCATACAACAGCTTTCCACACAAAGAATTATCTTGCCCACAATGTGTGAGTAGTGCTAAGGTTCTGAAACCCTGAGAAAATTGTTTTTAATTTTCACAGTTAAAGAAAAAAACATCTCCCTTCAACAGTGATGAATGTCTTTTATCTCTGTGGTGTTGGTATGGTGCAGTATGATGTCTTAACTGAACGAGAGGACTTTTGATTAATACCAAACCAAGAAACCAAACCCGTTGCCATCAAGTCGGTTCCAACTCACAGAAGTACAGCCTTGCTTTACGTCTTTAATTCCTAACTCAGGCACACAAAAGGAAAGTATCCTTAGTGTAAACGAGAGAAGCAGATTCTGAAAGCCAGCATATACCTCCAGTGTGTTTTGGTTTTAGTATTGGAGTTCCTGTAAAACAAATGAGAGGAAGTGATTTTGTTAGATATGATGCTATTAGGTATTTTATTTCTAAGCATTACTCTGCTTAGAAAGGCAACGTGGTAATCTGTATTCGTTTAATTCTGCAAATATCTTTCTAGGCCTGATCATTAAGCCCGTCAGTATTTCTGTAGAGCTGTTCAAGACACTGGTATGAGTTGTGAGGGAGAATGACAAGCAGAATTACTGCATCAGAAGTTTATGATCTAGTTGTTTGCCCCCAAAATAAGACACAAAGCCTTTAATTAGACTTAAGCATGGGATATTCTGGGACTGGAATCTACTTTTTGATGATGTTTTTGTTGTTATACATAGCACCTGTGTAATACCTGGCAAGTATCAAGTACTCAAGATGTATCTAATAAATATAAATATATCATAAAAGGATCTTTTTTTCAGGGCCATAATAAATCTGACAGCTATAATATAGCCTGCTGTTAAAGGCTCTATGGAAAAGTTGGCCTTTGAGCTTGGTCTTGAGGGATGTGTAGAACTTAGACAAGAGGAGACCAAAGATGGAACTTTTTTCTGTGGGATGGAAATACAGTTCAGTGTTGGAGTAATACAAGGTATATTCAGGGCAAAGTGAGTTAGCCAGTATATACGAACATAGGTTTCTTGATAAAGGGGTATTGAGAGAGAAATGTTTAGAAATAGAGATTAAAGTCAGGTTCTAGGCCAGGCTGCGGTGTTTGGTTATTCTCTTTATTTATTGTATACAGCTTACGATCATGCTTGGGCTCTAGAAAGTACTGCTTAGATTCACACACTACCTCTTGCACCTCTTACTAGTTGATTAACCTCTATGCACCACTTTTTCCTTATCTCTCAAGTGGGAAAATAATACATTGAACTCAAAACGTTTTCGTGGGGGTAAACTGGTTAATACAAAGTAAAGTACTTAAAAACAGTATAGCACATAGCAAAGGGTCCAGAAATGTTTGACTTGGAACCCCAGGTCTGGGAATTTATCTTAAGAAAATAATTGTAAAACAGTGCAAGCATACATACATAAGATTGTTCAGAGATATCATGTTCATGGTAGGGGAAAACTGGAAACATCCTCAGTTGTTGTCCAGTAATAGAAAATTGATTAAGATATGTTTAGACAATGATATACATATACCCACTTAAAATGATAAAATATAATCTTTATTTCCTGACAAAGAGGGCCATTATTCATGATTTATTTTGAGTGGGAAAAAAAAAAAGCCAGTTACAAAGCAGTACATATGATAGCTTCTCTGTAAACCAGAGATGATAATAGTACCTACCCAAACATAGCGCTAAAGCGTTTGCTGTTACTCGTAAGTGAAAACGTCTGGAATGTTGTACACCATATTTAATAGATAATTTTAATAATGTTTCTTCATAGATCAAGTCCTGTGTGATTTTAAATTTTATCATGTAGAAGGAATATAAGAATTCTATCCATTTTTTAGTAGCCAGTTCAAATGGTACTTCCATAAAGTAGTCTCTGATCTCGAACTAGAATTAATCTCTCTTATCCAAATCTCCAAAACACTTTTCCTGGTTTTTTTTTTTTTTTTTTTGTACTTTCTATATTTTCCCCCTGGTTTACATTGGTACATGTCTTCTGTCTCATGCTAGATCAGAAACCTTTTAAGCTCAGGAACCGTCTCTTTTTTTGTTCTGCATCCCTCAAAGAATATCTCCCACATAACAGATTCTCAAAACTGTGTTTGTTGAATTTAAATGAAGTATTTGAAAGAAACATTTTTCTGCCATCTTTTAAATGTGTCAGAAGGTTACATTTGTAACATTTTTTTTGTTTGTTTATAGATTAGCAGCAAGGAAATTTGTAGGTGCTGCAAATTATCGGGAGAAGATTCATAGTACATTGACACCATGTGGGACTTTTCTTTTTGCTGGAAGTGAGGATGGTATAGTGTATGTTTGGAACCCAGAAACAGGTAAATATTAATTGATCTTTAAAAAAATGTTTTTGTTTGTTTTTGGTTTTTTAGGAAGTATGAAAACCCTTTCCACTTTATGAAGTAATTTTCAAGAAAATTCTAAGTTCAAATTTTTAATTATGTATTTTAAGATTGTAGAGGCAACAAATGGAACTCAGGTATAGTCTAAGCTTATACTAAATTCTATTCATTGTTGTTGTAGTGTTTTCACAAGTTTAGAATTTCACATAATAATCAGGGTTTATCCTTTCCTTACCTATGAGATATTGTTGATTTTAGAGAAATATTTAATGAGGACTAATGAAAAATACAAATGTTATGAAATGAATTTGGAATATAGCTAGGTATCCAAATGGTCTTCACCCACAGTGTGTTTTCATTAGAAACGGGAACATTCCTGTCAAAGATGCCTGGAACTTAAATAGAAATTTACTTGCAGTACTGGAAATTCTGTTTTCTCCCAATAAAATGAACTCTTAACATTGGAAAGTTTGTGTCTCACCTTTGTTTTTTAAAAGAAAAAGAAAAGCTAAAACTACATGAACATTTTGTTAGCAAGAAATTGAGTTTTATCAAATTCACTTAGAATTTTTTTAATGAACAGTGTTTGATTTAGCCTTGTTCGTTCCCATAACCTTTCCTTTAGGCATTTTTAGCTAGTTACTTAGGTGTTTTTTTGTACTGATTTTTGATACATGCCATCAATTCAGAAATGTTACATCTCTCTTCCCTTTCAATAAATTGGTCTAAGTTCGTTACTTTTTGTGATCTCCTCACTGATTTTCATAGAGTTATACCCCTCTGCTTAAGGCTTTTTTCAGCCATTTAGAAGCATAGGTATCTTTCAGGCAGATGGCATCTCACACAGCCTCAGGTAAAAAAATATAAAAACTAATCCCTTGTGGAAACCAACCCCAACCAGAGAATTTCTTCAGTTTTAGAATCCTGTAATTCCTCTCTTCATTCTACACAGAGTTCTTTGTTAGTTGGAATTTGCTCAGCTTTGTCAGAACTCACAGTCAGATAATTGCTCTACTTCTTTCTAAATCCTTTGTCTTGTGCCTTCAAAACCTCATTGAAGGGGTTGGATTGTGAAGTAGAAAGAAGAGTGCCAAAGAATACACCCGCTCCTCACTTACGGACATGGTTAGGTTCCAAAGACCAGGTCATTATGTAAAAATTGGCATTATGCAAAAATGGAGGATGACTACATCATTACGTAATTACCAAATTATGCCATTACATAAATGCCAAATTATGTCATTACATAGTTGCCAAATCATTGAGAATCATAGCTCAGCCAAGTTGACACAAAACCTTAACTGTCACAGCCAGTGTTACTTGCCTGACACCTTGGCATACGTTACTGCCTGACATATGTTGTTAATGTGCAAAATAATTCGAGAGTAGATTTTTTACTATTGTTAATGCGAAACGTCGCATAACGAGAGAGTCAATGAGTATAGAGTAGGTGTACAATAAAAATATTTTAATACAGTGGTACTCAAATACTTATAAAGTATTTGAGGTTTTTCATATAAATAATATGAGTTTCAGCATTACTTACTATAAATATTTTTTAATAAGTTGCAAAATAATCTTGTAATGCATAACCAAAAACCAAACCAAACCCGCTGCCGTCAAGTTGGTTCCGACTCATAGTGACCTTACAGGGCAGGTTAGAACTGTCCCATAGAGTTTCTAAGGAGCACCTGGTGGATTTGAACTGCCAACCCTTTGGTTAGCAGCCATAGCACTTAACCACTATGCCACCAGGGTTTGCATAATGCATAAGACAGTACAAATTATTGAATGTCTTTTCTTTTTAGGAGAACAAGTAGCGATGTATTCTGACCTTCCGTTCAAGTCACCCATTCGAGACATCTCTTATCACCCACTTGAACATATGGTTGCATTTTGTGCATTTGGGCAGAACGAACCAATTCTTCTTTATATTTATGATTTCCATGGTAAGTCCATGACTTAACAAGAATATTTAGAGTAATTTGTTTTTACATTTAGACGGAACTAAGAACCATAAATTCTGTGAAAGCTATTATCCTTTGTGTTAACAAAGCTTTCTTGAATATACTCTAAGAACTGGGCAGATTAAATAGATACTATTATTGTGCTATATAACATTTTATTTTTCTATAAGCATGATTATTATTGAATTTAAATATAGGCAAAAGTATACAAAATGATTGTGCTCTTATCTTGAAATTGCAGAAATGTAGCCATCACTTTCTTTGTATACCAATTTAAATAATTGAAATTCACCTAAAAATTAATGGGGGACATATTAGCTAAATCTAAAAGGTAAAGTAACATTTTTGGGAACAGGGATCTCTAATGTTATCAATTGAATAGTAAGTTAATTTCTTATGCTATACTTTTGTTTTTCCTAAGCTTACAATTTTAGTTAAGTTGTAGCTTTGAGAGTTTCTTAACATTAAAAAAAGGCAAAAAATCAGATGAAAACCAGACCTGGAATTAGAAATTTAAGGTCTTTTTCTGCTCTGAAATTACCGAATCCGATGATTCTGAGAAATAATAAAGAATAAGGTGACTTTGTACACATTTTTAAGGAAGAGTATAGCATTCTAAAAATTACTTTTTATCTGTTTTTCATAGGTTTCTTTAATTTTTGTACTGAAATTAGGATTTCTTCATTCTGTATTGTACTAAGTGTGGTTGCTCTCAAAATTGTAATTGCATTTTCTTCCTATTTTAATTCTTACACAAAAATAAAAGATCTTTATTAGTTTCTGACTTGTTTAGATAGTGTCATCATTCCCTGTTTTTGATAAGCTAAGAAGGCTCACACATATATATTGTACCTACACAAGTGTTAGAAGTGCGTAAATATACAAATTGTATATAGGTAACATTAATGTGGAACTATTTGGACAAAGTATTTTAAATTAATGAAATGTCCAAAGTTAAGTTTATTATGTTAAAACAGAATCAATTAGTTAGTGATTGTGATAAATACTGAGTTATTAGACATTGAGATACATTGTCACCCTAGAAAATAATATATGAAGTTGAGATTTAAAGAACACTGAGAGGAAGTAATTAATTTCTGCAACACATATTCAAATTTGTAGAACACTATTACTGATGGTAGAATTGTCAGTACCATTTGTTCTTACAGGCAAATGTTAGCAAAAACAAACATTGCCTGATCATGGGAAACGACAGATGGATTTCTCAAACGAGCCAAAGTCCAAATCTGATGTCTAGTTCAAACTTGTATCCTGAAACAGTTCTTTCTTTGTAGCCACTCTAAATCTTCATATAAAGGGAGAGAGTTATACCTAAGTACTTTATAATTGGGACTGTTACACAGGAAATAGGCAGCACAGTTATTTCCTCAGACTCTTAAGAGGTTAGAGATTATTTCACAACTGTCTTCATTCACATTCTAATTTGCTTTTTAGGCTTTGGAAATTTTCACTAATGCAAGTTAAGATTCCACTGTTTTTTGGGTTTTTTTAGTCTTCAAGTAGTTTGTTTTTGTCACTGACAGAAGGATTTCATAATTAGATCAGCCCAGGAGAGTTAGGTTTGCCAATTTGGTTTTTAGACAATAGGCATTGAGTGTAAGAAGCCCGTTCTAGAAAGGTAGTAGATAGAGAAAAGCTCGAGGAGTCTAAAACAGGAGTTTTAGTCTCAGTTCTGTTTACTTCAGTGACTTTGCATAAGCCCCTTGCCTTTCTGTAGCTCCATTTCCTTATATATTAAATGGTGCTATTAATAATTGTGCTCTACCTAAAAGGATTATTTGTGAGGATAATATAAGAGAATAACTGTGAAAATGCTCCATAAATTGATAAGTACTGTATTGAAACGAACACAGGCAACAAAAGGTAAAATGGTGTTAAGCTTATCCAACCAGTATACACTTGACTTTATAGGAACTTAAGTTTTAAGAGGCTGATAAGCATCTTTATATGAAATGGAATTAGAAAAAAGTTTTTGTGTATTTTTTTCTCTTTGTGACTCTCTCTGTTTTTCAACTTTTTGTTTATTGAAGTGAATGCCTTTCCAGATAGACTGTATTGGAAAATAAACACATAAAGTTAAGAACATGAATGGCATAGTTGTACTATCTTAAAGTGGAGAAGGAAGGATTACGTGAGCATTTTAAACAGTTCAAATAATAGACATGAAATTAAAATTATTTCATGCAAAGTATTTAGAACGCAGTTTTTGATATCTTAACACACCTTTTCAAACAAGTTAAAACTCAGTGTGTTTCAACACATTTTCCCAACTCTTTGCTGCCTATTTTTAAAATGAGGAAACTTAGGAAGAAGTTAAGTAATCTCAAGCAATCCAAGATTTGGTTCAGTTCTTGTGAGCGGCATATATCCATAAGAAACTGAAACGTTGTTTCTGACTCTAGAATAGTTTATTCATTAAATGCAGGCCAGTATCAAGTCAAGTCATCTTCAAATATTTTATTAAAAATTATAGTATTTCCTATTGACCTATTACAGTTTACCCTATATTTTATTTATTTTTTAATATGGGAATCTTTTACCCAGAAACGTTCTTGTCTAAAAGTAGGGTTTACGTGTGACTTTACATAAAATTTTTTAATGGTTTAAAATTCAAAATATATGGAACAGTTGTATAGTTGTAAAATGCTATTTATTTGAAGACAAAATAGATTAAGTGGAGAATAAATCAGGCTTCAGAGTGCTCATACTTTATTGACTTTAGGTAATTTTCAAGAAAAATGGAGCAAGCTCTTCTTTTTTTTTTTTAATGTTAAATAAGCTGCGAATGAGACCACAGTGGTAGCTAAATGTATCATCCATTTTTCAGTTCCAGCAAAATCTGTGAAGAGTCAGCAAGCATCTTTCCCTGTTAAGCATATGTTCAGGTTGTGGTCTTTTGACTCTTTCATTCTACTGACTTTTTGCTTTTTTTGGTAAGAAACATAATTTTTACTTTCAGAAGGCAGTTTTGTTTGCCTGATGTTGAAAGGGTTAATCATATAGTAATACGAAATTTAGTCACAGACTACCACAAATAATGTACTTTTAGGATTCCCATAATAACAGAGTGCTAGTCAGAGAAACGGCTTCTACTGAATTAAATTTATGAAGCTAGACTTGAGCAATTAATGTTTTACTATTAATCAATATTTGTCTACCTCAGTCTCCAGCATGCAGTTATACATTTAGTAATAATAATAGCACCCAGTGCCATCCTGTAGGTAATACTTATTTAGCACTTTCTTTGTTCCTTGTACTGCTTTAAGTATTTTACATATATTCTTTACTTTTCACATTAAACTTATGATATTAAAAAAAACAAACCCACTGCCATTGAGTCGATTCCGACTCATAGTGACCCTATAGGACAGAGTAGAACTGCCCCATAGAGTTTCCAAGGAGCGCCTGGCGGATTTGAACTGCCAACCTGTTGGTTAGCAGCCGTAGCACTTAACCATTATACCACCAGGATGGGTACTATTATTATCCCCATGTTACAGAAGCCAGAGTCTGAATCCGTACCGTTTAGCCTTGGAATCTATGAATTTATTTACTACACTAACCTAATTTTTAGCAGACATTCCTGACATATTAGCTTTTGAGAGTCTAATAAACAGACCTTTTTTTCCTACAATACCATTTACACTATGCTTTTCTGTGGAGTAGTGCGATTTCTTTGTAATTCCTACACTTTGTAGGAAGCAGAGATGGAGTCTTATTTATCTTTTTTATTACCAGTACCTATCCTGAATAGGAACATTTAATAAATATGCATGTAATATTTTAAGTAGTGTCAAGTCTTAATTTGGGAAGTTCTCAGCATTATTTAATAATCCCAGGTAATGAGCCTAAACTTTCGCTAGGTGGCAGTATCTCCTCTGAATCAGTATTAACTCCAGAGTGCTTTGCTTAGACAAGACAGATTATTATTGAGCACCTTTTATTGCTCAGTGGTTAAGTGGCTGCTAACCAAAAGGTTGATAGTTCAAATCCACCAGCTGCTTCTTGGAAACCCTATGGGTCAGTTCTTCTCTGTCCTATAGGGTTGCTATGAGTCAGAATCAACTCGAGGGCAATGGATATTGTGTGCCAAGTTGAACTGGGCTATGAAACCCAGGAATTAGACCAGGTCACCAGGGTCCCCCCCCACCCACCCCCGCCCCCCAACCCACCCCCGCCCAGTCCCTGTGCTTCCTCAGTAGTTGATTCAAGCTTTTGAAGAACATTAAACTTAAAAGCAGTTTCTACCACTGGTGCTAGATACGATTGTGTTCATAGAATCAATATTCATTAGTGAATTTTAAAGACACTTGGTGACACTACAATTACACAGTCAGCTGCTAACTGGAAAGGTCAGTCTGTCTGAACCCATCCAGTGACACCACAGGAGAAAAGACCTGGTGATCTGATCCCATAAAGATAACAGCCTAGGAAATCTTACAGGGCTACTTTGTCCTGTGTAGGGTTGCTGTGAGTCAAAATCAACTCAACTAGATGGCACACAACAATAGCAAGCTTCTACATTGTTGTCTTTGATATCTTTATTTTTTACACTGCGATATCCTTTGTCAGAGTACAGGGCACATGTATGTTTAGGTTTCTATAATTTTATGATATCATTTGCTGATTGAATAAAAGCCCATGGTCTTTATAATCCCTTATGTCTAACATAGGAGCCCTGGTAGTACAGTGGCCAAGCGCCTGGCTGCTAACCAAAAGATGAGCAGTTGCCACTCCATGGGAGAGAGATGTGGCAGCCTGCTTCCATAAAGATTTACAGCCTTGGAAACCTATGGGGCAGTTCTCTTCTGCCCTGCAGGGTCACTGTGAGTCGGAATAAACTCGAAGGCAGTGGCTTTAGTTTTTTTTGTTTGTCATTTATGTCTAACATAGGACTTGGCATATTACTGACATGCAGTAAATGCTTGAATTAAGAGTTAGAAATTCCGTATAATAGCAATCCCCCTTAAGATTTATGAAAATACAGCATAATCAGTTGGTATGTTTAGAGCTAATAATAATAGGGGTAGTAGTAGCTAACATTTTTGAAGCATTTACCATGTGTCCACCACTCTTACAAGCATCTTAACATATACAGTCTTCCCAAAACTGCAGGAGGTTGATATTATTATTATCTTCACTTTACAGATGATGAAACTGAGGCTGAGGGAGAATGAAGTAGTTAGGCTAAGGTCACACAGTTAAGTGGTGAAGCCAACATTTGATTCCAGGCTGACTCCAGAGCTCGTGTCTTAAAACATTAAGCTGTCTGTCATAGTTGGTTACTTAGTCTTTGCATTTTTAGTTTTATGAAATAATTTAAATTAAGAAGCATAGATATTAGCCAGATATTCCTATGGCGAAATCATCTTTGTTTTTACTATTTAGACGACCCCTAAGATTGAAAGGAAACCTGCTCATCTAGTATTATTTTTAATAGTTTACTCTTTAAAAATGTTTGCGACAACTCATAATTATGATGCATTAAGCTATTATGTTCTCAGTATAGTTCAAAATATGAATTTAGTATGTAGCATTAAACTTTAATGTAACTACTTTTAACAGTATTTTTGCAGGAAAATAATGTCTAATTCAGATAGATTTAATATCTAGAGTTTTACATGTAATGGTTTTCTGGAAGTACTGAAGATGGATAATTCAAAAGGAAACTTAGGTATGGTAATTCTCACACTTGGTTAAGATTGTGCAGTAACAAACATAACTGATTATAGGTCAGAGTTTTAAATATTTATCATTGGCTTAGCAAGAGCAATTAGGAGATAGAGATGCCAACTTTTAAGACATGCTGAATCTACCTATTTCTCGGGCATGTCCCAAAGCATTGATTTTAATATTCTTCACATAATAGATACTTTGATTTGTAAGCTTGTGTCACTCAAAGATTCAGGACATATGGAAAACTCAGTCAACTTAATGGCTTTGAGCATAAACAAGAGCCCTTAATTCCTCATTCTGGCATTTTTTTTATGCCTACATTGGTGCATTTTAAGTGCCCCAAGAAGGAAGAAGGTACTGTGCAAAATAGGCAACATCGTGGTGAGAAAGGCTAGAGTAGGAGTTAGAGTATTAGGGTTTTAGACAAAATTCCATCACTTTTTGTTTGACCCTGGTCAAATAGTTAGCTCTTCTGCATCTGTTGCTTCATCGGTAAAATGAAAATAACACCTGTTCTGGTTTATCGCATTGTTTTATCAAAGGATAAAATGAAACCATAAAGCAAGACGTGAAGCATAGATATTATTAGAATTCATGAACCACGCTGAAGCAGGGAAATCTTAGCTAATAGAAACTGATCATGTACTTTCAGTTAAACAGCATGATGTGTGATGTGATATAGGAAACCAGAAATCGAAGAACAGCACATCCTTCAAGTGTTTCACAGATGGTTTATTATATGCCACTTAGGCGCCCGTCTGAAGAATTTGCGAACGATGGTAGATGCTCTCATCTAGTTGGCTGTGAGACTTGAATCTGCTACACTTTATTGTATATATAGCTTTGCGCACAGTTTTGTTAGATAGATAGCTGCCGTTGAGTGGACTCCAGCTCACATCAACTCTGTGTAAAACAGAAAGAACCATTGTCCTATGTTGTGTCATCTTCATGATCGCCAGCATGTTCCAGTCCATCATTGTATCCACTGTGCCAATCCATCTCACTGAGGGTCTCCCACACCTTTGTAGACCCTCTACTTCACTAAACACAGTATCCTCCTTTAGTGATTGATTCTTCCTAATGCCATGTCCAAGCAAACAAATCGAACAGTGTTCTATCATGGTCCATAAACTTTCATTGGCTAATTTTCAGAAGCAGATCACTAAGCCTTTCTTCCTACTCTGTTTTAGTCTAGAAGCTCCGTTGAAACCTGTCCACCATGGATTGACCCTGCTGGTATTTGAAATACCAGTGGCATAACTTCCAGCATAACACTGCACGGGTGGTGGCATAGTTTTATTAGTGATGCTTATAACTTCTACTTGACATATAAAATATGTCAGGGAAATGAAGAATTTCTAACAGGCCCTGAAACACACCCATGCTATTACAATTGATGTGTTACTCAGTAAAACTTCTTGAATCTATCTACACAGTACCTAAGATTAGCTGAAGGAGGAGGAAGTCAGGGCAGGTAAAAGTATAATGAAAATCATTATAAGCCCTTGAACATTCTTTACACATAAAAAAAAAAAAAATTTGTTAAAGGTAGAGAAGGAAGATGCTGTATAACTGCTGAATGCTGAGAATCTAAAGAAATATACTTACTAGTTGAAAGTAATCATATGATTAGAAATGTGATAATTCATAAGTAAAGGCATTAGGTAGCCAGTAAGGTGACTATACACAGTAACAGCGCTCTGCATGTTAATTGATCTTGAACAAAGGAACTGAGATGTTCAACCAAAAGTAAATCTTATAGTTAATACAGTTTAAGACAGAGAATATGTTGTGTTTTTAGCTATAAAAAAATACTTCATTATAAATCAGTAATTACATATAAGTACAAATAGATCGTGATAGTAGCAAGCCTTGTATTTGCTTCAGATGCAGAGGGCAGTGGATTAAAATATCTTATTTCCTCCCTTCTTCCTCCTATGAAGATAAAAATCTTCTGAGAAAACCACATTTTTTTTTTAAATATAATTGTTTAAGGTCAGAAACATATACTAAAGCACTGAGCTTATTATGTAAATCAAAGGACTGTCAGTTATAAAAATATTTTAAGAATTTTTTAATTGTGTAAAATTCAGAATCCCAAATAGTAGCCTACTGGAGGTAAATTTAGAAGGTGTTTTGGTGGATATTACATTCTGTTAAGCAAATGTAGTTGCCACTTCTATGCTCTGAGCACCTTGTCCATTAGCACATTGCAGTAATTTCTTGTTGACCTCCAACAAATTCGAGCTTCGAGAGGGGGACAGTGCCTTTATGTTCCCAGAATCTGCTCTAGTACATAACACATGACAACTGCTCAATAAATGATAAAAGGATGAGGATGAAACTCTTGAAATTGTGAATTTTAAGTGCACCAGATTGTTGGAGCTAAGTTTTAAACATGCAGAGTTAAATTAGCACAAAAAAGAGACTATTACAAAGGGAAGAAATGTAGTTATTTAATTGCAACATCAGACTCTAACTATGGACCATGTGAAAGTGTAGTTAGAAGCCTTTCAAACGTTAGAGGCATAGAGGTTGAAGGAATTAAGAAGTCATCGATTATAACCTACTTTGCAATGAAATAATCTGTACAGTCTTATACCGATAGATTGATGTATGTTTGTGGGTGGTGGGGGAGGGAGAGAGCAACAATAAGCAAGAACTTGTAAGCAGCTTCTGTTTCTAGTGTCTGAGAAACTAGGTCTTTGTGAATATTTCTGCAGTTTGTTTATGGCTGTCTTCACAGAACTAGAGGTGCTAAAGACAGAGTGTTCATTTGACTGATTGAAATGCAGTCAGATGGCTTTGGCATAGAAAATTCCCTCTAGACAAAAAAAATATGTATATATATTTGGGGTTTATTTTTATTATTTGCCTCCATTTATGCAATCTTAATTCTTTCTGAAGGCATCTTGATACCTGGGAAAATAAACGTAGATATTTAGGTAATGACTTTGTAAAATTTTTTACCAGTTAAAAAAAATTTTTTTAAAAGGAAAAATTAAATACCTGTTTAGCATTTTTTAAATATTTAGAAAATACAGTTTGGCAAAAATAAGATGAAAAATATCCCAAGTGTATGGTTTTGTGTAACTGTTGCTTATGTCAGTGTATGTTCTTACTATGTATCGTGCTTCCTTTGCGTACTCATTCACTCAGGGTTAAATTGAAATGGCTGTCAGATCTGTATCTGGCAAGTTCAAAATCTCAGAGAAAACGTAGGGAGTTAGAAAATGTCATTAAATAGTTAAACCCAGCTTTACTTTCCATTCATAGTAGCAGAAAAACAAAAGTTTGAAAGAACAGTGTTAAAAAGCAAACAAAGCAAAGGTCAGACACGATTTGCATGTGTTGATTCTTTCATCCCTGAAACTTATGTTAAACCGTCCAAATTCCAGTCCACAGAGCACTTTTATTTTCTTTTGCAGCTTTTAAGTTGCCCTTATCCTGTAAGCAGTCTTTGAATATTTGAGGATAAATTAATGCTCTCAGTATTCTGAAAAGAAGTCCAAAATATGCAATGAAAAATAGTCATCAAAAATACAAAGATCTGCAGAGAAGCAGATACACATCCATCTTGGAAAAGTAGTTGGAATACAGAAATGTGAATTCTGAATTTACATTTTTATCCCTGAAGGTGGGTTGTAAACAGGTCTTCTCCCTTGATAATGTCCCCTACTATGTACCCCAGTCAAGGCCTGCAGGAGAAGGCATCAGTTGCTGTTTGCCTATTCTTCATGTAGTGCACCTGAATGGATTACTACATGAATATGAAGATCAAAGACCTAAAATTTTTTATATGCACAATTTCAAACTCATGGTTGGTAAAACCAAGGTTCATAACTAATAAACAAGGTGATCACCGTTTGTATATTCACTAAATGGTTTTATAAATTATTTTTCCTTCTGTTTAACAGTATATTATGAGCAGCTTTCCATCGTGATAATTAGACTTCCATACATAATTTTAGTGGCTGAATTTGCTTTCATTAAATGAGTACACCGTAATTTATTCAAACAACTGCTGTTGCAAACTTATGATGTTACATATTTTCCCCTTTTTAAACAATGATGCAGTGCACACTTGTATACCCTTACTCAGTTGGTTCCTTAGGAAAAATATATCTGGACATATAGAATGACTCAGTTAAACAGCATTGCTTTATAATTTGCATTTTTTAAATAAAATTCCTTCTTTAATTATTAGTGAAGTTAAATTTTTTTTTTTTTTTTGAGCATAGCCTTCCTCTTACCTGTACCAATTTTTTCTGCTGGATTATTTTTTAGTTCTTTTTTTTTAGGGACTCCTTGCATATTAAGACTAGTAGCCCCTGTTATCACCATTGTGTCATGTGCCTTAACAGCTTTGTTGTTGTTAGGTGCTGTCAGGTAGGTTCTGACTCATAGGGACCCCAGGTGCAACAGAATAAAACACTGTGGTCCTGCGCCATCACAATCGTTACGCTTGAGTCCATTATCGAAGCCACTGTGTCAAACCATCTCATGCAGGGTCTTCTTTTTCACTGACCCTCTACTTTACCAAGCATGATATCCTTCTCCAGGGACTGTTCCCTCTTGATAACATATCCAAAGTATGTGAGACAAAGTCTCAAAATCTTTGCTTCTAAGGACCATTCTAGTTCTATTTCTTCCAAGGCAGATTTGTTCTTTTGGCAGTCGATATGCTTCGGCATTCAATTCATTCATTTCATTCAATTCATTCAGTTCATATTCTTTGGCATTCAATATTCTTCGCCAACAGCATATTCAGAGGCGTCGGTTCTTTGGTCTTCCTTTTCCTTATTCATTGTCCAGCTTTCCCATACATGTGAGACGATTGAAAACACCAGGGCTTGGATCAGGCCCACTTTAGTCTTCAAGGTGACATCTTTGCTTTTTAACACTTTAAAGAGGTCTTTTGCAGCAGATTTGCCCAGTGTGATGCATTGTTTGATTTCTCAACTGCTGCTTCCTTGGGCATTGATTGTGGATCCAAGTAAAATGAAATCCTTGAGAACTTCAATCTTTTCTCCTTATCATGATGTTGCTTATTAGTCCGTTCGTGAGGATTTTTGTTTTCTTTATGTTGAGGTGGAGGTGGAATCCATGCAGGAGGTTGTAGTCTTTGATCTTCATCAGTAAGTACTTTAAGCCCTCTTCACTTTCAGCAAGCGAGGTTGTGTCATCTGCATAATGCAGGCCGTTAATGAGGCTTCCTCCAATCCTAATGTCCCATATTTCTTCGTATAGTCCAGCTTCTTGGATTATTAGCTCAGCATACAGATTGCATAAGTATGGTGAAAGGATACAACCCTGACACACAGCTTTGCTGACTTTAAACCATGCAGCGTGCCCTTGTTCTGTTTGAACAACTGCCTGTTGACCTATGTACAAGTTCCTCATGAGCAGAATTAAGTGTTCTCCGATTCCCATTATTTGTAATGTTATCCATAATTTGTTATGATTCACACAATGGAATGCCTTTGCATAGTCATTAAAATGTAGGTAAACTACTTTCTGGTATTCTCTGCTTTCAGCCAGGATCCATCTGACATCAGCAATGATATCCCTTGATCTACATCCTCTTCTGTATCTGGCCTAAATTTCTGACAAGCTCCCTGTTGACATACTGCTGTAGCTGCTTTTGAATGATCTTCAGCAAAATTTTACTTGCATGTGATATTAATGATATTGTTGGATATATTTCCGCATTCGATTGGATCACCTTTCTTGGAAATAGGCATACATATGAATCTGTTCCAGTTGGTTGGCCAAGTAGCTGTCTTCCAAATTTCTTGGCATAGAAGAGTGAGCACTTCCAGTGTTGCATCCTTTTGTTGAAACATCTCAATTGGTATTCTGTACATTCCTGGGTCCTTGCTTTTTGGCATTGCCTTCAGGGCAGCTTGGACTTCCTCCTCCAGTACCATTGGTTCCTTATCATATGCTGCCTTCCGAAATGGTTGAATGTTTACCAATTCTTTTTGGTAGAGTGACTCTGTGTATTCCTTCCATCTTCTTTTGATGCTTCCTGTGTCTCTTCATATTTCCCGTATAGGATCCTTCACTGTTGCAACTCAAGGCTTGAATTTTTTCTTCAGTTCTTTCAGCTTCAGAAATGCTAAGCGTGTTCTTCCCTTTTGGTTTTCTAATTCTAGGTCTTTGCACATTTCATTATACTTTCCAAGCTACCCTTTGAAATCTTCTGTTCAACTCTTTTACTTCATCATTTCTTCCATTTGTTCTAGCTACTTGACATACAAGAGCAAGTTTCAGAATCTCTTCTGGCATCCATTTTGGTCTTTTCTTTCTTTCCTGTCTTTTTGATGACCTCTTGCTTTCTTTATGTATGATATACTTGATGTCATTCCACAACTCGTCTGGTCTTTGGTCATTAGTGTTCAACACGTCAAATCTATTCTTGAGGTGGTCTCTAAACTTAGGCGGGATATAATCAAGGTAGTACTTCGGCTCTCCTGAACTTGTTCTAATTTTCTTCAGCTTCAGCATGAACTTGCATATGAGCAATTGATGGTCAGTTCTACAGTCGGCTCCTGGCCTTATTCTGATGGATGATATCGAGCTTTTCCATCATGTCTTTCCACAGATGTAGTTGTAAAAAGGTATTTGCAAGGAAGAAGTCATTGGTCTTGCAAAATTCTATCATGTGATCTCTGGCATCATTTCTATCACCAAGGCCATATTTTCCAACTGCGGATTCTTCTTTGTTTCCAACTTTAGCATTCCAGTCACCAGTTAATTATCAATGCATCCTGATTGCATGTTCGATCAACTTCAGACTGCAGAAGTTGGTAAAAATCTTCAATTTCTTCATCTTTTGCCTTAGTGGTTGGTGTGTAAATTTAAATAATAGTCGTATTAACTCATCTTTCTTGTAGGCATGTGGATATTATCCTATCACTGGCAGTGTTGTTCTTAAGGATAGATCTTGAAATGTTCTTTTTAACAAATGCAACACCATCCCTCTTCAAGTTGTCTTTTCCCGACATAGTAGACCATATGATTGTCTGATACAAAATGGCCAATACCAGTCCATTTCAGCTCACTAATGCCTAGGATCTAGACGTTTACGCATTCCATTTCCTTTTTGAGAATTTCCAACTAGATTTCATACTTCATGTGCTCCACGTTCCAATTATTAATGGATGTTTGCAGCTGTTCCTTCTCATTTTGAGTCGTGCCACATCAGCAAATGAAGGTCCCGAAAGCTTGACTCCATCCACGTCATTACGGTCAACTCTACTTTGAGGAGGCAGCTCTTCCTCAGTTGTCTTTTGAGTGTCTTCCGGCACTATATCAGACAGTGTTTCGTTGCTGTGCAGAGGGTTTTCACTGGCTCATCTTTTCAGGAGTAGCCTGCTGGATACTTCTCCCTAGGCTGTCTTTGTCTGGAAGCTCTGCTGAAACCTCCCTGCCATGGGTGACCCTGCTTGCATTTGCATAGCTTCCAGAATCACAGCGTCATGCAAACCCCCACAGTATGACGAACTGACAGACGCATAGGGGTGAACAGCTTTTTTGAAGTACAGTTCACATAAAATTAACTGTACATGTTTAAATTGTTTACTCTGATAAGCTTAGATATATTTATACACTTCTGAGTCCATCACTGAAATCAAAATAATGAGTGTATTTATTAACCCTAAAAGTTTCTTTGTGCCTGTTTGTAACCTCTGTGTATCTCCCCTTCCCCTAAAGACTATTATGAATTAGTTAGAATTTTCTAGAATTTTGTATAAATGAAACAGTATATACCGTGGACTCTTTTTGTCTGTCACAATTACTTTGAGATTTATCTGTATTTTGACATATATCAGTAATTCATCCTTTTTATTGCTGATTATTGTTCCATTGTATGAATATACCACAGCTTACA
Organism: Elephas maximus indicus; assembly: GCF_024166365.1. Classification (NCBI taxonomy): domain Eukaryota; kingdom Metazoa; phylum Chordata; class Mammalia; order Proboscidea; family Elephantidae; genus Elephas; species Elephas maximus. The sequence continues at coordinate 204,992,648 of NC_064819.1, read as the reverse complement.
TATTCATCTTTTGATGGCCATTAGGGTTTTTTCCAGTTTTTAGCTATTACAAATAAAAAACAAAACAAAACCAAACTCCTTGCTGTTGAGTCGATTCTGACTCATAGCGACCTTATGAGTAGAACTGCCCGATAGCATTCCCAAGGAGGGCCTGGTGGATTTGAACTTCCGAAGTTTTGGTTAGCAGCCATAGCTCTTAACCATTACACCACCAGGGTTTCCTATTACAAATAAAGCTACCATGAAAACTCAAGTACAAGTCTTTGTATAGGTAGCTGTATATATTTTCATTTCTCTTGGATAAATTTCTAAGAGTGGAAAGGCTGGATCATATAGTAGATGTATGTTTAACTTCTGAAGAAACTGCCACACTGTTTTCTAAAGTGGTTGTACCATTTTACATTCCCACCAGTAGTGTATGAATATTTCAGTATCTCCATATTCTCACCAGACTTAATTTTTAGCCATTCCGATAGGTGTATGGTTTTAATTTGCATTTCCCTGATGACTAATGATGCTGACCCTTTCATATGCTTTTCTTGCCATCTGTATATGTCCTCTGGGAATCCCTGAGTGGTGCAGACAGTTAATGCACTGGCTACTAACCAAAAGCTTGGAGACAAGAGTCTACTCAGAGGCACCTCAGAAGAAAGGCCTGGTGATCTGCTTCCAAAGAATCAGGATTAAAAACTATGCAACCGCAGTTCTAATCTGACACATGTAGGGTCAGCATGAGTTGGAATCGACTCAGCGGTGACTGGTGTATCTTCTTTAGTGTATTCAAATCTTTCGGCAATTTTTTAAAATTGGCTTGCTTTTGGATAACTACCTTCATTACTTCAGAGGTTTATAATAAGACTTGAAGTCAGATTGTATTAGATCTCTGACTTCATTCTTTTTCAAAGTTATTTTGGCTTTTCTAGATCCTTTGCATTTCCATATCAATTTTAGAATTTATTGGACGTTTTCTCCAAAAGTTACCTCCTGCAGTTTTGATGGGGATTGCATTGAAGCTATAGATCATTTGCAGACAGTTGACATCCTTGCAATATTGAGTCTTCCAGTGCATTAATACAACATTTTAATAAGATCCCCAGGTAATTTTTATGTATACCTTCCTGGGACCTTTTTAGAAATGAAAATTCTCAGCAAGCGTTCGAGTTAGACTGAACTGGTTCAAAGCCAGGCTTATGATGCGTTGTCTATAGTAAGGAAGAACACAGAAAACATTCTAAATATTCAGTAACGATTGTTGTTGTTAGTTGTCATTAAGCAGATTCCAACTCATGGCAACCCCATGTTGCAGAGTAGAGCTGCTCCCTAGGGGTTTCAAGGCTGTGACTTTTCAGAAGCAGATTGCCAGGCCTGTCAGCTAGTAGTTGAACACTTAACTGTTTTCACCACCCAAGAACACTACATAAAATATACATGTGGATAAAGAAAGATTAGAAGGGAAAAACAGAAATAAGAAAACAGTTTTAGGGAGATGAATTTGTGAATAATTATTTTTAATTGTTTTAGCATTGCCATTAGTTTTATTATATTATGCCTTTGATTCTGTTTTTATACACACATAAGGAGGGGCACTGGTGGTGAAAATGGCTAAGTACTTGACTGCTAACCAAAAGGTTGGTAGCTTGAACCCACCCAGCGTACTCCACATGAGAAAGATCTGATAATCTGTTTCCATAAAGATTACAATGTAGAAAATACTATGGAACAGCCCTACTCTGTCACATAAGGTCTATGAGTTGGAACCAACTCAACGACACCTACCATTGTATACTTATATTTAAAGCAAGGCTGTCATCCCAGTTTGTTATGTTTACCAGACCAAAACATTGCATGAGTTTCAAGGCTCAGTTACAGTGCTGTTTGAAGTGAAATTATCTCCGAAATTGTTACATTTCCTTTATTATAGTTATATGTTGTTGTTAGGTACTATTGAGTTGGTTCCAACTCATAGCAATGCTGCGTACAACAGAATGAAACAATAGTCCTGTGTGCCGTCCTCTCAATCATTGCTATGTCTGAGTCCATTGTTACAGCCACTTTGTCAGTCTGTCTCATTGAAGGTCTTCCTTTTTTTCGCTGACCCTCTACTTTACCGAGCGTGATATCCTTCTCCAGGGACTGATCCCTCCTGATAACATATCCAAAGTACTTCAGACAAAGTTGCACCATCCTTGCTTCTAAGGAGCATTCTGGCTCTACTTCTTCCAAGACAGATTTGTTTGTTCTTCTGGCAGTCCATGGTATATTCAGTATTCTTCACCAATGCCATAATTCAAAGGTATCAGTTCTTCAGTCTTCCATATTCATCGTCCAGCTTTCACATGCACATGAGGTGATTGAAAACACCCTGGTTTGGGTCAGGCGCACCTTAGTCTTCAAGGTGACATGTTTGCTTTTTAACACTTGAAAAAAGTCATTTGGCAGCAGATTTGCCCAATGCAATATGTCATTTGACTTGACTGCTGCTACCATAAACATTGCTTGTGGATGCAAGTAATTGAAGTTGAAATCCTTGACAGTTTCAGCCTTTTCTCTGTTTATCATGATGTTGATTTTTCATCCAGTTGTGAGGATTTCGTTTTCTTTATGTTGAGGTGTAATCCACACTGAAGGTTGTAATCTTTGATCTTCATCAGTAAGTGCTTCAAATCCTCTTCAGTTTCAGCAGGAAAGGTTTTGTCATCTGCATAACACAGGTTGTTTATGAGTCTTCCTCCAACCTTGATGCCCCGTTCTTCTTCATATAGTCCAACTTCTTGATTATTTGCACAGCGTACAGATTGAATAACTGTGGTGAAAGGATACAACCCTGATGTACATCTTTGCTGACTTTAAACCATGCAGTATCCACTTGTTCTATTTGAACGACTGCTTCTTGGTCAGTGTATAGGTTCTGTATGAGCACAGTTTAAGTGCGGTATTCCTATTCTGTGCAATGTTATCCATAATTTGTTATGATCCACACAGTTAAATGCCTTTGCATAGTCAGTAAAACACAGGTAAACATCTTCCTGGTATTCTCTGCTTTCAGCCAAGATCCATCTTATGTCAGCAATGATATCCTTCAAACTGTGTCCTCTTCTAAATCCAGCTTGAATTTCTGGGCCTGTCCAGGTACTCCTGCAACCATTTTTGAATTGTCTTCAGCAAATCTTTACCTGCGTGTGATATGAATGATATTTTTTAATAATTTCTGTATTCTGTTGTATCACCTTTTTTTGGAATGGGCACGAATATGGATCTCTTCCAGTCAGTTGGCCAGGTAACTGTCTTCCAAATTTCTTGGCAAAGACAAGTGAACACTTCCAGTGTTGCATCCATTTGTTGAAGTATTTCAATTGGTGTTCGGTCAATTCCTAGAGCCTTGTTTTTCGCCAGTGCCTTCAGTGCTGCTTGGACTTCTTCCTTCAGTACCAACTGTTCTTGATCATATGCTTCCTCTTGAAATGATTGAATGTCAGCCAGTTCTTTTTGGTACAGCAACTCTGTGTATTTCTTCCGTCTTCTTTTGATGCTTCTTGCATCGTTTAAGATTTTACCTATGAAAGTCTTCAATACTGCAACTCGAGGCTTGAATTTTTTCTTCAGTTCTTTCAGCTTGAGAAATGCTGAGTGTATTCTTCCCTTTTGGTTTTCTATCTCCAGGTATTTGCATATTTCATTATAATAATTTTCTTGAGGTGCCCTTTGAAGCCTGTTCAGCTCTTTTACTTCATTTCTTTTCGTTTTAGCTACTCAAATTCAAGAGCAGGTTTCAGAGTCTCCTCTGACATCCATTTTGGTCTTTTCTTTCTTTCCTGTCTTTTTAATGACCTCTTAGTTTCTTAATGCATGGTGTCCTTGATGTCATCCCATGACTTGTCTGGTCTTCAGTCATTAGTGTTCAGTGCATCCAATCTATTCTTTAGGTGGTCTCTAAATTCAGGTAGGATATACTCGAGGGCATAGTTTGGCTCTCATGGACGTGTTTTAATTTTCTTCAGCTTCAGCTTGCATATGAGCAATTGATGGTCTGTTCTGAAGTTGGCCCTGGCCTTGTTCTGACTGATGATATTGAACTTGTCTGTTGTCTCTTTCCACAGATCTAGTCTATTTGATTACTGTGTATTGTATCTGGCAAGGTCCAGATACAATAGTTGCAGATTATGTTGTTGAAAAAAGGTATTTGCAATGATTAAGTTCTTGTTCTTACCAAATTCTATCATGCGATCTCTGGCAGCATTTCCACAATCTCTGGCTGCATTTCCATCACCCAAGGCCGTATTTTCCAGCTACTGATCCTTCTTTGTTTCCAGCTTTCACATTCCAATCACCGGTAATTATCAGTGCATCTTGACTGCATGTTTGATCAATTTCACATTGTAGAAGCTGGTAAAAAAATCTTCGGTTTCTTCGTCTTTGGCCTTAATGGTTGGTACATAAATTTGAATAATAGTCGTATTAACTGGTCTTCCTTGTAGGCATGTGTGTATTATCCTGTCACTGACAGCATTGTACTTAAGAATGGATCTTGAAATTTTTTTATGACTATGAATATGATACCATTCCTCTTCAATTTATCCTTCCTGGCATAGGAGACCATACGACTGTCTAATTTAGAATGGCCCATATCAGTCCATTTCAGCTCACTACTACATAGAGTATCGATCTGTATGCATTCCGTTTCATTTTTGATGACTTCCAGTTTTCCTAGATTCACGCTTTGCACATTCCATGTTCCCATTCTTCTCATTTTGAGTCTTGCCACATCAGCAAATAAAAGTCCTGAAAATTTTACTCCATTCACATCATTAGGGTCTTCTCAGTTTTGAGGAGGCAGCTCTTCCTCAGTTGTCTTTTGAGTGCCCTCCAACCTGAGGGGCTCTTCTTCTGGCAGTATATCAGATAATGTCCTACTGCTATTCATAAAGTTCTCAGTGGCCAATTTTTTTAGAAGTAGATTGCCAGGTCTTAGTCTTCTTAGTCTTGAGGCTCTGCTGAAACCTGTCCATCATGGGTGACCCTTCTGGTGTTTGCAATACTGATGGCATAGCTTCCAGTATCAGGTAACACACAAGCCACCACAGTATGACAGACTGACAGATGAGTGTTAGTTATAGTTATACTAAAAAAACCCATTGCTGTCGAGTGGATTCCGACTCATAGTGACCCTGTAAGACAGAGTAGAACTGCCCCATAGGGTTTCCAAGGAGCCGTTGATGGATTCAAACTGCCGACCTTTTGGTTAGCAGCCATAGCTTTTAACTGCTCTGCCACCAGGGCCCCTATAGTTATGTAGTATTTAATAATTTCACATTTTGCCAATCAAGTTGTTTTATTAATGTTCGGCATTTAAAGTGTGTTAGACTGGTAGGAATTTCTAATCACTTGTTGAATGCTCTAATTTCATGGCTTAGTAATTTCATTGTCCTTTTCCTATAGTGATTTGAACTAATTACAGATTCATTTTTCCAGTTGCCCAGCAGGAAGCTGAAATGTTCAAACACTACAATGGAACATTCCCGTTGCCTGGAATACACCAGAGTCAAGATGCGTTGTGCACCTGTCCTAAGCTGCCCCATCAAGGCTCCTTCCAGATTGATGACTTTGCCTACACTGAAGACTCTTCAGTGAAGTTGCAGCAAGTAAAACAGAGGCTTGAGTCTGTCACGGTATGTTTAATTAATTTATGCAGTTGGGAAGCTGGAAATTTTGGAATAATTTCTGTCCTTTTTTACATTGCAGTGCCAATGAATGTTAATTTAATGAAGTAAGTTAATTACTTAAAACTAGGCTTTGTCATACTTTTATAGTTCCTTTAAAGTACTTGTTCTAAAAGCACTAATTGCAATAGTCAGACTTAACATAGGATATTCCATCATGCTTTCCTGGCTCAGTAGCTCTGTACAGGCCAGGCCAGGCCCTGGTAACGAGGGAGGGCTGTGAGCCAGAAGAGCACGCTTAGGGTTTACCACATGCCTATAACTATTTCCTGGTAAGTAAGGAGTGACTATGGCCTTCTCTGCGCTGGCCCAGCAGGACCCCTGAGGAGAGAGATGGTCTTGCAGCGGGTTTAGACACTCTTCGTATGAATTTTCAGAGCCTTGCAAAAGGACCACTTCTAGGAGGACAGATAACGTGTAAACAAGCAATTTCTGCCTGGTTATTCAAAATTCTTTATAATCTTACCGAAAACCTCATGCTTGCTTCTCAAACTTCAGTGTGTATCAGAATCACCTGCCAGGCTTTTCAAAACACAGATTGCTAAGCTATACCCCCAAAGTTTCTGATTGAGCAGGTCAGGGTGTTACTGAGATTTTGCATTCCAACAAGTTCACGGGTGATTTTGAAAAAGTCCTAGGACCACATTTTCAGAATAGTTGATCTAGTTCACAGTTCCTGGCACTTAGTAAGAACTTGATAAATATATGTCGAGCATCATTATCTAAACTAAGCTCCTTAAGGGCAGTTCTAGTGTTGTCTTCTTTTATAGTTCCTAGTTGAGGCATGGAAACCCTGGTGGTGTAGTGGTTAAGTGCTGTGGCTGCTAACCAAAGGGTTGGCGGTTCGAATCCACCAGGCACTCCTTGGAAACTCTGTGGGGCAGTTCTACCCTGTCCTGTAGGGCCACTATGAGTGGGAATCAACTCGACAGCACTGGGTTTTTTGTGTGTGTGTGTGTGTGTGTGTGTTAGTTTAGAGAACAAAAACTGTTTCCTCTGGCCGTCTTGCTGTCTTCATTTCAGGGAGGTCAGTCTCTTCTGCCTCCTGGAACCTGCTCCCTTGGGTTGTCTGTCTCCAAAGACCTTACTCCCTGTTGACTTATTTTTCCAATTCTTGACCCACCTCCTAGATTTCTTTTTCTCTAACTGACATTGCCTTCGGGCCAACATACATCCACACACTGATAACCTGCCAGCATACTCTGCTTGTTGCAAGAGGAACCACCCAGTCCTGCACATCTATGCACTAACTCTGTAGGCAGTGCTGACCAGGTACAGCTTGGCCTTGTGGATTGAATTCAACAGTTAGAACTTCAAAACTTTTTTATCTCAAATACTTATTATTGAAGTGCTTAAGACAGTCCAAAGGACACAGAAATGTTTGCCGTATTCTTACGCAAATAGCGTGTGCCTTTACGGTTGTTTGCCAGCTACGCCCTCACCCTGTGAGGTATTTTCATAAGCACCACTGTGCCAATTTTTTTTTACATGTTGCTGTAAAAAAAAATTAACATAATGTGCTTACAAAAATACCTTGCGAGGGGAGGGTGTGGTTGGTAAACCATCATAAAAGGTGTGCATTATTTGTGTAAAAATACAGTAATCCTTCACCTTGATTTGCATAAAGTCTTTTAAAACCAAAAAAACCAAACCAGTTGCCATGAAGTCGATTCTGACTAGCCACGATAAAGTACGCCAACTATAATGTAAGGAGGAGTGTTTTAATAATACGTTCTGCATATAAAATGCTAGCGTTGTCTTCTTTAATGTGGCATGGCGGTGATTACTGCCTGGGTTTTATAGAGACGAAAACTCTTCCTGTTCAAAAGGGAGATATAAAGTGTTAAGGGTTTTTCAGCTTGAAAAGAGTGTACGCATGATCTCCCTTGTGCTTTTTAAAAAGCTGAAATTTTACAAGTTTATCAAAAGCAGCAGTACCTAAATTTTTTTCCACATATAACTGTTGAGCCCCTACTGGTGCTAAGTACTGTGCTGGAACTTTATATGTAAACAAGTGAAAGAGACCCAGAAGTTACTAAACATACAGTTGAAGCAAGAGAAAGTGGTATTGGCCAAATTATGCAGAGTTAAGTGAACAAGAGTAGGCGACAGTATTGAGTGTCCCAGGAGTAAATTCCCTCCACAGTCAAAAAACTAGACAGAGGAATAGAAGATTAGGCCTCAGGTCAGCAGAGCCATGTCATACGAATGCCGAAATACACCAGAAACCAGATTAGGAGCTGCACATACCCCCTGTATAGCCTAAGCTCAAGGGGTAAAATTGATTGGTGCCCAAGGAGACTGATAAATCTCATTTCAGGGAGGGCAGAATTGAGAAGCTTACGTGCATTAAAGCAGGGAAGTAATAAGGCAGCGTATTTCTGAGAATGACTTGCTGTAAGAAACAGAAGAATAATTTAGATTTTGTCTCAGTAAAAAAGAAGAAATCAGGCCTCTGTTAAGGCGGGGTGAAAAGACAATCTGAGATTTTGATAACAAAGATAATCTGGCTAATAAAAGAAAAAATTTAAAGGCTTTAAGGCAAGCTCGAATTGAATTACACATTGCAAATGTTAAAGGGGAGAATTGGCGCTGCAAGATATTACATCAGCAGTGTAGACTAGAGTCTGATTTCAGAAGCTTCATTCCTAAGAGAGAGGTGGCAATTATAGTGACGAGTGTAGCCCTAGGGTCCAGTTGCCTGGGCATAGGCTAGAGGTAGGCTCCACCCTGTGCCGGCTTGTGATGCTGGATAAGTTAACTAAGCCTTATTTTCCTCGTTTATAAAATCAGTATCATGATATTTCTTATCTTACAGGAATTGTAAGATTTAGTGAGATCCTCAATGTAAAGCTTTTAATGGAGTGTTTGATCTGTTGTACCACTGATAAATGTTAGTTGTTATTATTGATAATGAGAAAAAAGATGATGAGTATTAGAGGTAGATATGGACCGCTTATGGGTTTGAAAATGGTTTATGCCAGTTTTGAAAAAAGGTCGATTAATTTTCTCTACCTCACAGGAGTTTATATGTTTTAATGATTAATGATAACCAACACGTACTTAATTATTACTGATAACTGACAATATATTTTTGGTACTTGCTGAGTGATTTACATGCTTCATCTTACTTAATCATCAAAACTGTCCCGTAGGATAGGTGCTGATATTATCCCCATTTTAAGAAGAGGAAGTTGAGGCTTACTGTAGTCAAGCGACATCCCCAAGGTCATTCAGCTTGTAAGCTAGGAAGCAGCTAGTTAGCTAGTACAGCTAGTAGGCATTGGAGCTAAGATTCATTCCAGGCAGTCAGACTCCCATGTCCACAGTAGGTTATCATGTCACTAAAAAGTGATTGAATTACTGATATCCTTTAGACACAGTGTCTGTCTCTTAGAAATTTCTGGATAAGAAAATTGACATTCCTCTCTTTCCATTCTTTTTTCTAGATTCCACATTGATTGACTGTTACCATTTTTCTCTAGTTCCATACTATACCCACCCATTGTTGACCAGTCGATTCTGACTCATAGCGACCCTACAAGACAGGGTAGAACTGCCCCATAGAGTTTCCAAGGAGCGTCTGGTGAATTTGAACAACGACATTTTGGTTAGCAGCCAAACTCTTAACCACTACGCCACCAGGGTTTTTATACTAGGCTGATGATACATGGTGGTTAACCCTAATTGTACTTGAATATTTTTGGTATGTCCTTAACAGCAAATTTTCAAATCATCCATTGTACAAAACATTGATTTTTACTGGCTTCTCTTTCAAACATGATCTTTTCTTAGCCTTGTCCCAGCGAAAGAAAGGCAGTTCCTTTCTATAGCTCCTTCATTACTGGTTACACACTTTACCATTCAGTAGGGTTTTTTATTAGATTTCATCTGAAATAAATCATTAATACGAGAATTATGTGTACTGTTACTGGGAGTGCTAGAGATAATTGCCTACTGTGATTAATTCAGGGTGTGTCTTTTAGATCTGGTAATGTACAATTTTAGTATTTATGCTAGGTTTATTGATGAGAGAAGTTTTTTGTGGGAGGTATCTGTGGACCCTCAGAAGTCTGTTTGTCAGTACCTTTTGTTTTGGCGAGTATTTTAGATGGTGGATTCATACTGCTGACCTTTTGGTAAGCAGCTTTAGCTCTTAATTACTATGCAACCAGGGCTCCAAACATGTCCTTAAGTCTCTTTAATTTATACTCTTTCCAGCTCATTGGAAATGCAGAGTGACAGCTGCAGGATGATGAAAAAAGTAAACTCTCCCACATGTTGACTTTGGTTATTAGAAGGTTAACAACTGAATGTGTTGAAAAGAGTCAATTTTTTATTTAAATGAAATTATGAATATATGTTTATTTTATTGTATTGCATTTCTTTTAGGAGGTGATACGAGCCTGTGCTGCAAAGGTAAGTAGTTTTTAATACCAGGAAGAGAACTTTGAAACTATAGTTTTGGTTGTGATGCACCAAAGAAATGGAATGCACTGTTCATAGTTTTTAGTAGAACTTAAAAAACTTAATCTGATTTGTGCTTTCCTTCTTGAGTTCAAATTTATCAGGCAGTTATACAGTACAACCTGTCAAAGCCAGAACCTGTGTAAGGTGGACCTCTCAGAGAAGGAAAACTCAAATACATCCCACTTGCAGAGAGTGATAGAGAAGTGGTAAGACTGCACCCTGTCAAAAGCAGAAAATTTTCGAGACCCAGAAAAATAAGGCAGTCCCATCAAGTTCCAGCTCTCACAGGTTTTACTGTAATACTGAAATGCAAGAATTTATTAAGGGTTATATTTAGTAGGTAGCCTCACATTTTTAAAGGGTTAAGAATACTAAGTGATTGGGGGCCCCGTGCGTCTGTCAGTTTGTCATACTGTAGGGGCATGTGTGTTGCTGTGATGCTGGAAGCTATGTAGCTGGTATTCAAATACCAGCAGGGTCACCCATGGTGGATAGGTTTCAGCTGAGCATTCAGACTAAGACTAGGAAGAATCACCCAGCAGTGTGCTTCTGAAAAGAAGTAGCCGGTGAAAACCTTATGAATAGCTGCGGAACATTGTCTGATATAGTGCCAGAAGATGAGCCCCTCAGGTTTGAAGGTACTCAAAATATTGAGGGAGACTCATTAACAACCTGCATTATGCAGATGATACAACCTTGCTTACTAAAAGTGAAGAGGACTTGAAGCACTTACTGATGAAGGTAAAAGACCACAGCCTTCAGTGTGGATTACACCTCGACATAAAGAAAACAAAAATCCTTACAACTGGACCATTAAGCAACAACATGATAAATGGAGAAAAGTTTGAGGTTGTCAAGGATTTCATTTTACTCGGATGCACAACCAACACCCATGGGAGCAACAGTCAGGAAATCAAAGGATGCATTGCATTGGGCATATCAGCTGCAAGAAATCTCTTTAAAGTGTTCAAAAGCAAAGATGTCACCTTGAGGACTAAGGTGCGCCTGACCCAAGCCATGGTGTTTTCAATCGCTTCATGCATGCGAAAGCTGGCAGTGAATATGAAGAACCGAAGAATTGATGCCTTTGAATTGTGGTGTTGGCAAAAAATATTGAATATACCATGGAATGCCAAAAGAACAAACAAACCTCTCTTGGGAGAAATATAACCAGAATGCTCCTTAGAAGCAAGGATGGCGAGAGCTCGTCCCACATACTTTGGACATGTTATCAGGAACGATGAGTCCCTGGAGGGACTTAGTAAAGTAGAGGGTCAGCAAAAAAGAGGAAGACCCTCAACAAGATGTGTTGACACAGGGGCTGCAACAAAGGGCTCAAGCGTAGCAACAATTGTGAGGATGGCACATGACCTAGCAGTGTTAACATTCTGTTGTGCATAGGGTAGCTATGAGTTGGAACTGAGGCGAGGACACTTAACAACAATAACAGCAAAGTGATTGGGGTGTACTTTCAGTAAAGAACTAGCAAAGTCATTTCATTTTCTGAGGGAAATATTCTATCATACTTAATATACAAGAGACACCAACCCAGTTCCAGTGGCTGTATGCTGAGGAAATTGTATAAACTTTGCACACATGCAGGCTACATACAAATAGCAATAATATACTGGGGTGATAATGCTCTTGATCATTCACAAATGTCTTTCACACTTCTTATCATGAAAGACAGATTAGATATTATAGTCATTCCAATTTTAGGAAGAAGGAAACTGAGGCTTATTGGGTTTAAGTGATTGTCTGAGGTGCCAGAGTCAATCTAAAACTGATAGTATAGTATACAAAAAGCTCTTGATGATTGAACAATTCCAGTTAAATTGTATTTGCCATGCTTTCAAGTGCAGCAACTTTCCTCCTTTTAAAAACAGGGCTATTTTATGTGTAACCTTTAACTCATTTATGAAGAAAGTAAATTTTAATTTAAGTTGGAATGGCACCATGTTCTTTCTTCCCCCATCTTCTCTTCTCCCCACTCCCCAAATTTAAACGAGACATCCATTTATTCATCAACTATTTATTGAGATACATGTAACTTGTCAGAAACCGTTTTAGGGCTAATGAAGTGAAGGACACTCTCCTTTCCTTCAAGACATTGAAGCCTAGTTGAGAGACTTTCTTAGCACGTGATAGATACCAATTGTTTCTTGGAAGAAATAATTACACAGATAATCATTTAAATTATAATTATGTATGTCATGAAGTAGAGGAGTGAGACATCTAGAAGGAGAAGAATTAGAATGGTGTTAGTACTTACAAAGACTGCTTCATATATTGTCAGTGCAGTGGAAAATTTTTATTTCATTCAGTAGGCACCTACTACCATGTGTCAGGCATTTGGAATGCAGAAGTAAGTGGGCTATTGTGTATTTCCTCACAGAGCATCTTACAGGAGGAAACATGCCAAAAAACACTGGGCTTACCCCATCACTGAGCTGTCCAGTATCAGTCAAGACCCATCACTTTTTTACCTAATTATCACAAGACAGCAGGATATGGAATATAGACAAGGGGAAGGAAGACGGGGAAAAAAGAGAACAAGCTATGTTCTGGCTTGGGCTGCAGATGTTCAGGAAACTTGTTCCTGATAGCAATGATTGGTGTAATGATTGTAGCTCCAAGATTACTAAATCTTCTTAACTATGCGTGGTGTATAAAAATGGAGGCAAGAAATTAGTTTATTCTCTGACTGGCAATTCAGAACTCTCTTTATTTAACAGATGTACTGCATACCCTCCTGTCTTAGTCATCTAGTGCTGCCATAACAGAAATACCACAAGTGGATGGCTCTAACAAAGAGAAGTTTATCTTCTTAACAGTAAAGTAGGCTAGAAGTCCAAATTCAGGGCATCAGCTCCAGGGGAAGGCTCACTCTCTTTTGGCTCTCAATGAAGGTCTTCCTCATCAATATTCCCCTAGACTAGGAGCTTTTCTGCACAGGAACCCTGGGTCTAAAGGACTTGCTCTGCTCAAGGTGCTTCTTTCTTGGTGGTATGAGGTACCCAACTCTCTGCTTGCTTCCCTTTCTTTTTATCTCTTGAGAGATAAAAGGTGGTACAGGCCACACTCCAGGGAAACTCCCTTTATATTGGTTCAGGGAGGTGACCTGAGTAAGGGCGGTGTTACAATCCCACTCTAATCCTCTTAACGTAAAATTATAATTACAAAATGAAAGACAACACAGGATACTGGGAATTATGGCCTAACCAAGTTAATACACACATTTTGGGGGGGACATAATTCAGTCCATGACACTTCCTTTTGTAATGAAGTCTGAATGTCCAGAGAATAAAATATTTTCCCAACATTTGGAAAGGTTTTATGGAGAAGGCCCCCTATTAATCTGTAAATTCCTTGATGATTGATGACCACATCATTCATCTTTATATCCCTAGTACGTAACAAAGATTGAATAAATACTTGTTTTAAAAATGATTACATATTTGAAAATCAATTCAGATCTTGAGAGATTAACCTTCTTAGTGTCTTTATCCTTTTTTTATAAGAGTACTTATTCACATACCATAATGTCCACCCATTTAAAATGTAAAAATCAGTGGTTTTTACTATATTTGTAGAGTTGTGCTACTATCACGACCTTCAATTTTATCAGCCCCCCCCCAAAGAAACCCTATCTCTCTTAGCAGTCATTCTGCATTCTCACTGCCCCCTCACTGAAACTCCTGGCAACCACTGAATATACTTTCTACCTCTATAGATTTGCCTATTCTTGACATTTCATATACAGAGAATCATATAATATGTGATCCCTTGTAAATGGCTCCTTACTCTTAAGTTTTTAAAGTTCCTCTGTGTTGTAGCATCTATCAGTACTACTGTTTATTGCTGAATAATGTTCACTTTTATCCATTCATATAATACTTAATATTTATTTATGTATTCATCAGTTGATAGACATTTGGGTTGTTTCCACTTCTAGGCTACTAAGAATAATGTTGCTGTGGATATGCTTTTAGAAGTTTTGTTATGAACATATGTGCTCATTTCTCTAGGGTTTTATACCCAGGAGCAGAATTTCTGGGTCATGAGGTAGCCAGTGTCTACCATTTGAGGTACTGCCCAACTGTCTTCCAAAGTGGCTGTACCATTGTAGAATTGCAGGAGCAATGTGTGAGAGTTCCAATTTTTACACATCCTAACCAGCACTTGTTCTTGTCTTTTTTATTATAGTCATTCTAGTGGGTGTGAAGTGGTATCTCATTGTGATTTTGATTTACCTAATGACTACTGTTGTCATTTGTGTATCTTCTTTGGAGAAATGTCTATTCAAATCTTTCTCCCATTTTTTAAGTTGGATTGTCTGTCCTTTTTTATTGTTGAGTTGAAGAGGACATTGTTTTATGGATACAGATCACTTACGAGATATATGATTTACAAATATTTTCTCCCATTCTGTGGGTTGTCTTTTCACTCTCACTTTCTTGATGGTGTCCTTTGAGGGGCAAAAATTTTTTCATTTTGATGATGTCCATTTTATCTAATTTTTCTTTTGTTGTTTGTGACTTTGGTGTCACATCTAAGAAACCATTGCCTAACCCAGGGTCATAAACATTTACTTCTATGAAGTTGTCAAGGATTTTATTTTACTTAGATCCACAATCAACACCTATGGAAGCAGTAGTCGAGAAATCAAAAGACACATTTCATTGGGCAAATATGCTGCAAAAGACCTCTTTAAAGTTGAAAAAGTTGAAAAGCAAGGATATCAATCACCTTGAAGACTAAGGTACACCTGACCCAACTCATGGTGTTTTCATTCGCCTCATATGCACATGAAAACTAGACGATGAATAAAGAAGACCAAAGAAGAATTGATGCCTTTGAATTGTGTTGATGAAAAATATTGAATATACCATGAACTGCCAAAAGAACAAGCAAATCTGTACAACCATAATGCTCCTTAGAAACAGGGATGGCAAGACTATGTCTCACATACTTCGGACATGTTATCAGGAGGGATCAGTCCCTGGAGAAGGACATCATGCTTGGTAAAGCAGAGGGCCATCGAAAAAGACAAAGACCCTCAGCGAGATGGATTGACACAGTGGCTGCAACAGTGGTTCCAAGCATAACAACGATTGTGATAATGGTGCAAGACCAGGCGGTGTTCTGTTGTACATAGGGTCACTATGACTTGGAACCGACTCCACGGCACCTAACAACAGCAACAGCAACAACATGTTTTCTTACGTTTAGGTCTGTGATCTTTTTTTTTTTTTTTAATAATAATTTTTATTGAGCTTTAAGTGAACGTTTACAAATCAAGTCAGTCTGTCACATATAAGCTTATATACACCTTACTCCTTACTCCCACTTACTCTCTCCCTAATGAGTCAGCCATTCCAGTCTTTCCTTTCGTGACAATTTTGCTAGTTTCTAACCCTCTCTACCCTCCCATCTCCCCTCCAGACAGGAGATGCCAACACAGTCTCAAGTGTCCACCTGATACAAGTAGCTCACTCTTCATCAGCATCTCTCTCCTACCCATTGTCCAGCCCCTTCCATGTCTGATGAGTTGTCTTCAGGAATGGTTCCTATCCTGGGCCAACAGAAGGTTTGGGGACCATGACCGCCGGGATTCCTCTAGTCTCAGTCAGACCATTAAGTCTGGTCTTTTTATGAGAATTTGGGGTCTGCATCCCACTGATCTCCTGCTCCCTCAGGGGTTCTCTGTTGTGCTCCCTGTCAGGGCAGTCATCGGTTGTGGCCGGGCACCATCTAGTTCTTCTGGTCTCAGGATGATGTAAGTCTCTGGTTCATGTGGCCCTTTCTGTCTCTTGGGCTCATAGTTATCGTGTGTCCTTGGCGTTCTTCATTCTCCTTTGATCCAGGTGGGTTGAGACCAATTGATGCATCTTAGATGGATGCTTGTTAGCATTTAGGACCCCAGACGCAACATTTCAAAGTGGGATGCAGAATGTTTTCATAATAGAATTATTTTGCCAATTGACTTCGAAGTCCCCTTAAGCCATAGTCCCCAAACCCCCGCCCTTGCTCCGCTGACCTTCAAAGCTTTCAGTTTATCCCAGAAACTTCTTTGCTTTTGGTCCAGTGCATTTGAGCTGACCTTCCATGTATTGAGTATTGTCCTTCCCTTCACCTAAAGTAGTTCTTATCTACTAAGTAATCAGTAAATAACCCTCTCCCACCCTCCCTCCCTCCCCTCCTCGTAACCACAAAAGTATGTGTTCTTCTCAGTTTATACTGTTTCTCAAGATCTTGTAATAGTGGTCTTATACAATATTTGTCCTTTTGCCTCTGATTAGTTTTGCTCAGCTTAATGCCTTCCAGGTTCCTCCATGTCATGAAATGTTCCACAGATTCGTCACTGTTCTTTATCGATGTGTAGTATTCCATTGTGTGAATATACCACAATTTATTTAACCATTCATCTGTTGATGGACACCTTGGTTGCTTCCAGCTTTTTGCTATTGTAAACAGAGCTGCAATAAACATGGGTGTGCATATATCTGTTTGTGTGAAGGCTCTTGTTTCTCTAGGGTATATTCCGAGGAGTGGGATTTTTGGGTTGTATGGTAGTTCTATTTCTAACTTTTTAAGAAAACACCAGATAGATTTCCAAAGTGTTTGTAGCATTTTACATTCCCACCAGCAGTGTAGAAGTGTTCCAGTCTCTCCGCATCCTCTCCAACATTTATTCTTTTGTGTTTTTTGGATTAATGCCAGCCTTGTTGGAGGGAGATGGAATCTCATCGTAGTTTTAATTTGCATTTCTCTAATGGCTAATGATCGAGAGCATTTTCTCATGTATCTGTTAGCTGCCTGAATATCTTCTTTAGTGAAGTGTGTGTTCATATCCTTTGCCCACTTCTTGATTGGGTTGTTTGTCTTTTTATGGTTGAGTTTTGACAGAATCATACAGATTTTAGAGATCAAGTGCTGGTCGGAGATTTCATACCTGAAAATTCTTTCCCAATCTGTAGGTGGTCTTTTTACTCTTTTGGTTAAGTCTTTAGATAAGCATAGGTGTTTGATTTTTAGGAGCTCCCAGTTACCGGGTTTCTCTTTGTCATTTTTGGTAATGTTTTGTATTCTGTTTATGCCTTGTATTAGGGCTCCTAACATTGTCCCTACTTTTTCTCCCATGATCTTTATCATTTTAGTCTTTATGTTTTGGTCTTTGATCCACTTGGAGTTAGTTTTTGTGCATGGTGTGAGGTATGGGTCCTGTTTCATTTTTTTGCAAATGGATATCCAGTTATGCCAGCACCATTTGTTAAAAAGACTATCTTTTCCCCAATTAACTGACACTGGGCCTTTGTCAAATATCAGCTGCTCATATATGGATGGATTTATATCTGGATTCTCAATTCTGTTCCATTGGTCTATGTGCCTGTTATTGTACCAGTACCAGGCTGTTTTGACTCTTGTGGCTGTATAATAGGTTCTGAAATCAGGTAGAGTGAGGCCTCCCAGTTTCTTCTTCTTTTTCAGTAATGCTTTAGTTATCCGGGGCTTCTTTCCCTTCCATATGAAGTTGGTGATTTGTTTCTCCATCACATTAAAAAATGTCACTGGAATTTGGATTGGAAGTGCACTGTATATATAGATGGCTTTTGGTAGAATAGACATTTTTACTATGTTAAGTCTTCCTATCCATGAGCAAGGTATGTTTTTCCACTTAAGTAGGTCCTTTTTAGTTTCTTGTAGTTGTACTTTGTAGTTTTCTTTATATAGGTCTTTTACATCTTTGGTAAGAATTATTCCTAAGTATTTTATCTTCTTGGGGGCTACTGTGAATGGTATTGATTTGGTTATTTCCTCTTCGATATTCTTTTTGTTGATATAGAGGAATCCAAGTGATTTTTGTATGTTTATCTTATAACCTGAGGCTCTGCCAAACTCTTGTATGACTTTAGTAGTTTTCTGGAGGATTCCTTAGGGTTTTCTGTGTATAAGATCATGTCATCTGCAGATAGAGATAATTTTACTTCCTCCTTGCCAATCTGGATGCCCTTTATTTCTTCGTCTAGCCTAGTTGCTCTGGCTAGGACCTCTAGCACAATGTTGAATAAGAGCAGTGATAAAGGGCATCCTTGTCTGGTTCCCATTCTCAAGGGAAATTCTTTCAGGCTCTCTCCATTTAGAGTGATGTTGGCTGTTGGCTTTGTATAGATGCCCTTTATTATGTTGAGGAGTTTTCCTTCAATTCCTATTTTGCTGAGAGTTTTTATCATGAATGGGTGTTGGACTTTGTCAAATGCCTTTTCTGCATCAATTGATAAGATCATGTGGTTTTTGTCCTTAGTTTTATTTATATGGTGGATTACATTAATGGTTTTTCTAATATTAAACCAGCCTTGCACACCTGGTATAAATCCCACTTGGTCGTGGTGGGTTATTTTTTTGATATGTTGTTGAATTCTATTGGCTAGAATTTTGTTGAGGATTTTTGCATCTATGTTCATGAGGGATATAGGTCTGTAATTTTCTTTTTTTGTGATGTCTTTACCTGGTTTTGGTATCAGGGTATGGTGGCTTCATAGAATGAGTTAGGCAGTATTCCATCATTTTCTATGCTTTGAAATACCTTCAGTAGTAGTGGTGTTAACTCTTCTCTGAAAGTTTGGTAGAACTCTGCAGTGAAGCCATCCGGGCCAGGGCTTTTTGTTGTTGGGAGTTTTTTGATTACCTTTTCAATCTCTTTTTTTGTTATGGGTCTATTTAGTTGTTCTACTTCTGATTGTGTTAGTTTAGGTAGGTAGTGTTTTTTCAGGAATTCATCCATTTCTTCTAGGTTTACAAATTTGTTAGAGTACAGTTTTTCATAATAATCTGATATGATTCTTTTAATTTCAGTTGGGTCTGTTGTGATGTGGCCCATCTCATTTCTTATTCGGGTTATTTGTTTCCTTTACTGTATTTCTTTAGTCAATCTGGCCAGTGGTTTATCAATTTTGTTAATTTTTTCAAAGAACCAGCTTTTGGCTTTGTTAATTCTTTCAATTGTTTTTCTGTTCTCTAATTCATTTAGTTCAGCTCTAATTTTTATTATTTGTTTTCTTCTTGTGCCTGATGGATTCTTTTGTTGCTCACTTCCTATTTGTTCAAGTTGTAGGGACAGTTCTCTGATTTTGGCTCTTTCTTCTTTTTGTATGTGTGCATTTATCGATATAAACTGACCTCTGAGCACTGCTTTTGCTGTGTCCCAGAGGTTTTGATACGCAGTATTTTCATTCTCGTTGCATTCTATGAATTTCTTTATTCCCTCCTTAATGTCTTCTATAACCCAGTCTTTTTTCAGCAGGGTATTGTTCAGTTTCCAAGTGTTTGATTTCTTTTCCCTAGTTTTTCTGTAACTGATTTCCACTTTTGTGGCCTTGTGGTCTGAGAAGATGCTTTGTAATATTCCGATATTTTGGATTCTGCAAAGGTTTGTTTTATGACCTAATATGTGGTCTATTCTAGAGAATGTTCCATGTGCGCTAGAAAAAAAAGTATACTTTGCAGCAGTTGGGTGGAGAGTTCTGTGTAAGTCAATGAGGTCAAGTTGGTTGATTGTAATAATTAGGTTTTCTGTGTCTCTGTTGAGCTTCTTACTGGATGTCCTGTCCTTCTCCGAAAGTGGTGTGTTGAAGTCTCCTACTATAATTGTGGAGGTGGCTATCTCACTTTTCAGTTCTGTTAAAATTTGTTTTATGTATCTTGCAGCCCTGTCATTGGGTTCATAAATATTTAATATGGTTATATCTTCCTGGTCAATTGTCCCTTTTATCATTATGTAGTGTCCTTCTTTATCCTTTGTGATGGATTTAACTTTAAAGTCCATTTTGTCAGAAATTAATATTGCTACCCCTGCTCTTTTTTGCTTATTGTTTGCTTGATACATTTTTTTCCATCCTTTGAGTTTTAGCTTGTTTGTGTCTCTAAGTCTAAGGTGTATCTCTTGTAGGCAGCATATAGACGGGTTGTGTTTCTTTATCCAGTCTGAGACTCTCTGTGTCTTTATTGGTGCGTTTAGTCCATTTACATTCAGCGTAATTATAGATAAGCATGTGTTTAGTGCTCTCGTTTTGATGCCTTTTTATGTGTGTTGTTGACAATTTCATTTTTCCACTTTTTTGTGCTGAAACGTTTTTCTTTGTAACTTGTGTGTTCCTCATTTTCATAGTATTTGACTTCATGGTTGCTGAGTTGTTATGTTTTTCTTGGTTTTTATTTTGAGTTATGGAGTTGTTATACCTCTTTATGGTTACCTTAATATATACCCCTATTTTTCTAAGTAAAAACCTAACTTGTGTTGTCCTATATTGCCTTGTATCCCTCTCCATATGGCAGTTCTATGCCACCTATATTTAGTCCCTCTTTTTGATTGTTGTGATCTTTTACATATTGACTTCAGTGATTCCCTGTTTTGAGCATTTTTTTAATTTAATCTTAATTTGTTTTTGTGATTTCCCTATTTGAGTTGATATCAGGGTGCTCTGTTCTGTGACCTTGTGTTGTGCTGGTATCTGATATTATTGGTTTTCTGACCAAACAGTTCCTTTAGTATTTCTTGTAGCTTTGGTTTGGTTTTTGCAAATTCTCTAAGCTTGTGTTTATCTGTAAATGTCTTAATTTTGCCTTCATATTTGAGAGAGAGTTTTGCTGGCAGTTTTTCTCCCTCAGTGCTCTGTATATGTCATCCCATTGCCTTCTTGCCTGCATGGTGTCTGCTGAGTAGTCTGAACTTATTGATTCTCCATTGTAGGAGACCTTTCTTATATCCCTGGCTGCTTTTAAAATTTTCTCTTTATCTTTGGTTTTGGCAAGTTTGATGATAATATGTCTTGCTCATTTTCTTTTTAGATCAATCTTAAATGGGGTTCGATGAGCATCTTGGATAGATATCCTTTCGTCTTTCATGATGTCAGGGAAGTTTTCCAGTTTTCCTTCTGTTACTACTTTCTAATTTTACTGCATTGTGGTCAGAAAATATACTTTGTGTGATTTCAGCCTTTTTAAATTTATTGAGACTTTGCTTTGTGATCTGACATATGGTCTGTTTTATGGAGAATGATCCTTGTGCATTGGAGAAGAATTTATTTTGTGCTTTTGTTGAGTGGAATGTTCTATATATGTCATTTGGGTCTAGTTGGTTTATTGTGTTTATTACTGTTTCTAGTTATTTTTCTTGGTATTTGTATGGAGAGGGTTGAGATTTTAGACCATCTTATACCACCATCTTCCCAGAATTCCTTTTTTTTTTTAATTTAAAAAATGTGCTGATTTTATTTCCTCACGACACCCCAAAACTGAATGCGAACCGTTAAGCTTTATTTCGACAGTATTTGGGCCCTAAAAGAAATTATGGAATTTCATTTTTGGAATTTTTGTAAAACTTCTGTTTCTAGAACATTGTTTTAAATTTGAGTATTCACCTGTGTAATTTAATGAGTTCTTTACTTTCAAGGCCATTTTTATGTGATTCTTAGTATCAAAAAGTCACAATTGATAAGTCTTGAATACAAGTACCATCTTAGCTTTGAGTAAAGTTTAAAATAATGCACTGCTTGCTATGAGTCGGAAACGACTCGATAGCACTATTTTTTTTTTCATTAGCATTGACTCACTTGACCTTCCATCCAGATCTTATTAGTGTAGCAGCCATTTACTGAAGAAAGACAAAACCTTGGTTCCTTCCCTTCAATAAGATTATGGTCTAGTGGGTAGAAGTTAACAAACTAATAAGTACAGGTAGTCCCCAACTTAAGACAGGGCTCTGTACCTACAACTACTCTATTATAAGTTGGTTCTGATGTAAGTCAAATACCTAATTCTTTTTTTTTTTTTTAGTGTTCGTTATTATTGTCTTTTTTATCACTGTATTTATAAAGCCAATCTTTATTTTTCTTTGAGGGTTGGAAAGATTACATCTGAAAATGATAACATCAGCAAATTATGCACTGCAACATTGTATGTAGTACATATTTCTAATGATAAGTTGCGTTAAAAAAAAAAAAAGACATCATAACTGCGGTTCATCATAACTCGAATACATCGCAAGTCAGGAACTACCTGTACATTAAAGTGTTACCAATGTTGTCATAATAGGTGATATAGGACATAGCAGAGAGACAAAGGAGGAAGTGATGAGACAAAGGAGGAAGTGATAAGTTTTATTGGGGATTTCACATGTGATGTAATACTTCAGCTAAGGCTTTTAGGAGTTGGCATCCACAAGGAGGTGCAGACCAGCAGGGAAGGCTGTTCCAAGAACAGCATGCACTAAGTCACAGAGACATGTTTGGAGAGCTGTACACCATTTGTTACAGCTGGAACATAGGTGGAGCAATAAGGTTGCAAAGGTGGGTGGTTTTGGGAATATAGAAAGCTTTGTGTACTATACTAGAAAATATGGACCTTCTCTAATGTGACATTGGAAAGTCTTTGACGATGGGTTTTAAGTAGAAGAGTTACTCAGTGAATTAAGCATTTCAGAAAAATCATCCTGGTAGTAGTATAGAATAATGAGAGAGGAAGCAGAGCATAGAAGGAAACAAATCAGGAGACCTTCACAGTATGCAAGAAGTAAGGAAGGGCTGAACCAAAGCACTGACTATGGAGAAAGAGAGTGGGATCCAATGCCAGAGCATCTAATTGACTTAGTGACTGACTCTGTGAAAGGTGAGGGGAAATCAAAGATGATTCCCGGTTTTCTGGCCTCAGCAACTAGGTGGATAGTGATAGGTTTCTTTGAGGACGTAAACAATGGGGAAAAGCGTAGTTTGGTTCTGAAATTATTGATCAGAACAGTTTTCAGTTCAAGAAACATCAACACAGAGGGAAGATGAAGAGATGAAAACGTGTTATTGCCCAGGGTAACCGTGAGGGAAGAAGAGGCCCCAGAAATATAGCAAATGACGTGTAAGAAATGGCTGGACATAGGAGAAAAACCAAAAAAAAAAAAAAAGTTTTCCCAGAAACAGAGAAAGAGTGACTGACAATGTCAGATATCAGAAGACTAAATGAATCTGGTGAATTTAATCATTTGAAGTGCTTCATGACCTTAAATTCTGCTTTAGTGTTATAATGGGGAAAAGGTTTGTTCTAGCCAATTTAAGAGGAGAAGGTTGAAGTATATGGGTAGTAGCAGTTGTGTGCTATGTTTCAAGGATTTGAGCTTTTAATGAAGGTTAAGGAAGTTGTGGAATCAGGGTGAGAGTTTTTATTCATGTGCTGTTTGTTTTTGGACTTTTTTTTATAGGGTCACTATGAGTTGAATCAACTTGACAGCAAAGGGTAATGCTTATAGCCAAAATTCCCTGAGTGGCGCAAACAGTTCTCTTGGCTACTAAACGAAAGGTTAGCAGTTCAAATCCACACAATGGTACTGTGGAAGAGAGGCCTGGCAAATCCTGAAAACCCTATGGAGCACAGTTCTACTCTGAAACATGTGGGGTTTATGTTTATAGCCTATGAAGAAATGGCAAGTAGAGAATTTGAAACTACAATTTGCAAGAGCCTTAAGAATATCCTCAAGGGAACGAATAAAGGGATTATTCTTGAATAGAGGCCCCTCTTTCCCTGACACTAGAAGAAAGGAGATGAAGTTAGATTAAAGAGGGAATTCAGAGGATTTAAAACCAATTTTTCTCTGTGAAGGGAGGAAGATGAGGTAAAGGTTTGGGAAAAACCAAGATGCATTGAAAAGTAAATTGTCTTTCCCTAAAGTATGTGGCTGGGTAAGTGATTTGAACTAGGACTAGATTTTATCTGGAGGAATCAAAAATGAATCAGAAACATCAGAGGCTCAACAAATGTTGACTAAATATCACAAAATAAAACCTCTGAATGACTGATTCAAATTTAACTCTGGTTTTGGTTAAGGCAGTGGTGATGAAGTGATTTGGGATGAGGAGTGGGGCTTTTCTGGCACCTTAGCAGTGTTTCTTCCTGATACCTCACTTCAGTGCCCCAGCTTGTAAAGAAAACATCTGCCAGCCTAGAGCTCTTGTTTGAATTTCTCTTTATGATACCATAGGCTCTTTATTTCTTAGGCTTTACTAGCCAAGAGATCACGTAAACATAAGCTACTTTTAGACTTGGTGTTATGAGAATGTTAAGGCACCTAACTTTTGATACCTTGGTTCTCACTTTGGCTCATTTTCAGTTTTTGTTCTTTACCCCTGGAAATTTTAATTTTCACAACAGACACATGATTTGCAACACAGTATTTCCTGGGTATTGTTATTTTTTCAACCAAAACTGTTTTCAAATTAAAGTACTGTCTGCATTAGTGTTCAGAATTAATGGAAAAAGTAGACCACTATCAGAAGGTGGTGAAAAAGTGAACACTTTCTCAGCATCACCATTTTTTTTTTTTTTTCAGTTAAAATTTAAAACCAGTTTGAATTGGGCTCACAGCCTAAAACCTCAAAAACTATTCTACTTGAGGTGAATGTAGCATATAATCTACATATAATCTGCAGCGAAGCTAAAATGATTAGATTTGTAAGTATGTATGAAAATAAGGGTTCTTTCTTGAAACTGATCACTAAAAGGGAAACTGATTGTTAACTTGTCTAGTCTGTACATTCAGTTTTATGCTGGGGCAATGACTTTTTAAATATGAAAATTAACCCCTCCTGGAGAGTCAGTGTTTGCATATTTTGCATAAAACTAGTATGCCCTAAAAGAGTAGGCAAAACAGTTTTGAGGTTACCTTGGCAGAAATTCTAGGTGATTTTTTTTCTTTTTCCCTGTTATAAATTTTATTAAATTTTTATGCTTGTTGTGTCCTCCAATATGGAGGTATTAAACTGCCTTTGGCAGACTGTGGTTTTTGCATGAAGCAAGCAGAAATGTGTGTTGTGAAAAGAGGGTAGATTGGTGTAGGGTAGACTATCTTAGCCAACCTTTCTGTTGTTGTAAAATTATTAAGCAATTCTTTTCCACAGCATATATTTCAAAAATAGATATTGCTTCACTCTATTTAATGGTTATTATTATTTTTCTTCCTCTAATTGAAGTGGTGAATATGTGTAAGTTTTAGAAATATTTTTGAGTTCTAATTTAAAATCATGATGATAATTAACAATTATCCCCAAACTTTAAAATGGATTTATCTACTCTATTATGTTGCCACTCATCACTTTATGGATATTTGAATAGTCTCCAAAGAAACGTGTCAAGGAACAGTAGAAGTATAAAAATACTTAGGAAGGGCATGTAATTTTAGATAATAGTTTTTTGTTTTTTTTTAATTAAAAAAATAGTATTTTGTTTAAAAAGATTCTTTCTGTTTCAACAGAGACATTAAAGTATCTTGTTCTAGTTTTTCTGGTATTTTTGTTTTTTCACAAGTAAATTTCTGAAGAGGAAGACTGAAAGGCAAACCGTGTGTGTGTGTGTGTGTGTGTGTGTAATGTATCCGTGTGCCTCCTGCATACACCTGTTCTGCGGCTCCAGATTTCAAAATGCATTGTATGACATGTAGGATAAAAATTTTCAAGAATACAAAAGTAAAACTGGAAAATGATTCTAAAAAGAGAAGTGGATTAAATGATTAAGTGATAAATATGTCATGTATATATAGTACTTCCATTTAAATGCATAGTACTCTGAGAAATTTACTGGGTCATTATACTTCATTCTCATTAAAAAACTCATTGCCATCGAGTTGAGTCCGACTCATAGCAACACTACAGGACAGAGTAGAACTGCCTCCATGGGATTTCCAAGGAACGCCTGGTAGGTTCGAACTGCCAACTTTTTGATTAGCATCAGAGCTCTTAACCAGTACAGCACCAGGGTTTCCAGTACTACATTAAATATTTCTAATTACTCTTACTTCTAGTGAAGTATAATAAAAACTAATATTTATATAGCACATTATTTATATAGAACTTTATGGTTTTCCTTTGGCTATATAACCTGTTTAGTCTATTTCTTATTTAATATGTTGTTGAGTGCTTTATGGTTAACATACGTGAGTAGCACTTTATAAAATGAGTTCATCCTCACTGCTGTTCTGGGACATTCCCAGTGAAACAACTAAAGATGGGAATTGAAGCTCTAAGATGTAAAGTTACTTCGTTCTTATCTTAGGTATCAATATAAATAATGAAAATATAAATAATCAAAATCAACTTTGGGCAGTATTTAATGATGGCTCCTAGTAGTCTCATAGGGTCGCTATGAGTCAGAATTGACTCGACAGCAACGAGTTTGGTTTTTTGTTTTAATAGAATTTTTAAAGCTGAATAATTTTTTAATGCTGATGTGGTATAACTACTTTGAGGAAACCCTGGTGGCGTAGTGGTTAAGAGGAGCCCTGGTGGCGCAGTGGCTAAGAGTTCAAATCTACCAGCCGCTACTTGGAAACCCTGTGGGACAGTTCTACTCTGCCCTGTAGAGTCGCTATGAGTCAGAATCGACTTGACAGCAAGTCTTTTTTCATTTGTTTCAACTACTTTGAAGAAGGAGCCCTGGTGGTGCAGTGGTTAAAGCACTCGGCTGTTAACAGAAAGGTTGGAGGTTCAAACCCACCAGCCACTCTGCAGGAAAAAGATGTGACAGTCTGCTTCTGGAAAGATTATAACCTTGGAAACCTATGGGGCAGTTCTCCCCAACCCTGTAGGGTTGCTACGAGTGGCATTTGACTCACAGGAGTGGGCAGTGGGTTTGGATTTTGGTTTTAACTACATGGAAAACATCTTATTTTTTTATGAGATGACATCATAACTGAGTTCATGTACTTTAGAACTGTATTATTATATGGTCTTAATTATTTCACTTTATCCGAAAATATGCAAAAATGCTTTGTTCCAAGACAAAAAACAAGATGTAACACTTGCTACCACTGTTTGAAAGAAGCATTTACAAACATTATGTAAATGTCAGATAAAGGGCAAGTAGCCACAACCCACCACTGTCTTACACAGAAGATCAAAAGGAATTTTCAAGTGTGAATACAGTGGTAGTACTCTGTTTGGTTTTGATTACTTAAAAATAAAAAGAAAATAGGAAAGGTACCATAGTATTTATATATATTATATATATGGAAACCCTGGTGGAGTAGTGGTTAAGAGCTAAGCTACATCCGCTAACCAAGAGTTCAGCAGTTTGAATCCACCAGGTGCTCCTTGGAAACTCTATAGAGCAATTGTACTCTGTCCTATAAGGTCACTATGAGTCAGGATTGACTTGATGGAAATGGGTTTTTATATATATATAAAATTATTAAAGAAACCATAGTATTTATGTGTATAATAAACTATCATTTAACATTTCGTTAATTCAGATTACATTTTTATAGTAAATTGGGAAATCAAACTGTTTCGGTTTTTTCAAATTAGAACACATTGTGATTGTTGAAAGTGATTTTTAAAAATAATAAAGATACAATGAATGATTTAATAATGGACAGACGACTAAATCATTGCTGAAATTAATTCTAAGTTACAAGATGAATTTACTGATAAACATTTAAAACTTTTTTGTGTGGACTGTTCTTTATTTTCCTATAATAGCTGAAGTTACAGTGTTGCACTCACTCGTTTCTGTGAGTCCATTGTACTCAGACATCATAGGTTTTATGTGTTGTAAACATTGTATATAATTACAGAAATTGCTGGATCACTATTTTAATGCTGTTTTTAAACTGTGTGTTAAAAATAAGGTTTTTGTACGTGGTGGAAACTACTCACAGAATTCACGTGGAAAGCTAGGTTACAGCTGTGCTATCTGTGTCACCGTAATGTATATAACAGTGAATAGTATAGGTGTTTCTATGCAATCTCTGAAAAGGAGGTATCTGCCATTTCACTGCAATGTTAGAGAACTGTGGACACGAAACATTTTATCTTCCTTAATCAAAAGCAGTAAATGGGTTACTTTTATTTTTTGCATTTCTTCGTGTAACTTTAAAGTGACCACTCTTACGTTAGTAATAATGTCAGTTCCATGATAAGCAGACAGTTACAGTAAAACAGATTTATTTTCATATGGTTATGCTCTTCATTACCACTGTATTCCCTCTGTGATTAAAATCTATTCTGCTTTGTACTTTAAAAACTTAACAATATAAATCATTAGTACCCCTTTTGACCTACCATATGCCCTTGTAAGCAAGTATTTCTCAGGCAGTTTTTGCATTCAGTAACCCAGGAAATTACACTTTAGTTTCTGATTTGCCTTTCATATTACAGGTCAACAAAAATCTCTCGTTTACTTCGACATCAACCTCCTCAAAACAGCCCGGCTTAAAACAGTCAAACGTGCTGTCCGCTCATGAGATTCTACGTCAGTTTGGTTTCACTCAGACCGGTGAGCCTCTTTCTTAAAACTTTGATTATTCTTTTAAATGTTCAGATGCTATTTTTAAAATGAATATCATTTATTTTCACTTCAGAAATAAAGCTCATGGCATTGAAATGGTCAGTTTTCATACTTGGTGAATTACATTCTAGCATTTTTTTTTCTTTAAAATCACAAAAGTTGTTATTTCAAAATTTGAATTTGGTAGCTTTAACAGTAGACACTCTCAACTTTATTCTGTTGAACAGTTAATAACTTAAAAGTTGTTTTAAACATGTATAATACTAAATCTGATTTAGTTTCCCAGTTGGATAAAGGAATCATAGTTTATGGATGATCTCGTTTTATAATTGATTTCAAAGAAAGCCAAAGTAAAGTGCATTTTGGCAGAAGTAGGATGCAGCCTGCAGCAACATTTTATCTCTTCAAAGTTGACAAATTAATAAAATATGCAAAAAAAGCTACTTAGAAAAATCTTACTTGAATCGCTGAGTTAAAACAAGCTATACAGTCGCAAATTTTTAGGCTAATGTTTTAAATTAATTTGAATGAGATTTTTCAAAGGATATCAAAGAAAAAGCATCTAGGTGAGAAATGTTCATTTTTGGTGTTGAAAGATGACTTTCCTGCTCATTAGCTATGTTTTTTGGCAGTATTTTTTCTGTTATTGAGTTATTTTTAGAAGGGTAAGACAGCTGATAACAGAACAATTATCTTTGACAAAAAGATTATAAGAAAAAGTAGGAACTTGAGCTTAAAATGTTCAACATAATTTGCTTAGAAATTTGGAGACAATACCACTTTTCATGGAAACCCTGGTGGCGGAGAGGTTAAGAGCTACAGCTGCTAACGAAAAGATCGGCAGTTCGAATCTACCAGGCGCTCCTTGGAAACCCTATGGGGCAATTCTGCTTTGTACTATAGGGTCGCTATGAGTTGGAATGGACTCGATGGCAGTGGGTTTTGGGTTTTATCACTTTTCTACTTCAAAAATATTTGGAGTATATACATGAAAGTTATTTAAGTATCATCATACTAAAAACCAAAAACCAAACCCAGTGTCATCGAGTCGATTCCGACTCATAGTGACCCTATATAGGACAGTAGAGCTGCCCCATAGTTTCCAAGGAGCACCTGGTGGATTCGAACTGCTGACCCTTTGGTTAGCAACTGTAGCACTTAATCACTGCGCCACCAGGGTTTCCAAGTATCATCATATAGATCACGTATTACATATGGAAAAGATATATAACTTGGATTCAGAACTCTTACATTCAGTCCTGTGCCTTTTGTTATCTTTATTACTTGCAAGCCTTAGAATCTTCATTTGAAAACTGGAAATCATGTCTACAGTATATATTGTTGAAGTTCAAATGAGATAGCATATATGAAAACACTTTGTAAACCATAAGGTATTATACATGCAACATACGTAGACAGTTGTATAAAAAAATTAAATGCTTTGTATTTTAAATTTTTGGTGTTCTGTATATCTGCCAGAAGTTGGAGCAGTATTGTTGGTCTTTGCTGTTTATGCTGGAGGGCACACCATGGACTACCCTCTTTAAACTCTGTAAATAGATATTTGGTTTGCCTTCAGACCTTATCTGTGTAATGACTAGGAGAAAGGGAACCTACTTCCTCCACTCCGTCTGTACCACCTCTTTCTACTGAGGTCTAAAATTCATAAAAACAAAACCTTTCCTCCACATATCCAGATTAAAGGCTTAAAATGTAAATGTCTGGTTGAATTAATATATTGACTGAGATTCAGTCAAGTAATGTCTTAAGTCTGTTAGCCAACAAGGTGTAGATAATAGATAAAAAATTCATTTTCTGTAAAGGAAAAGATCAGAGAGGCTAAATAAGAAGGTCTTTGAAATGGGAAGAGGGATTACCACTGAGGCAGATAAGGAATACAGATAGAGAATAAAGGGAAAGCAGGATATGATAAAGACAAGCCTTGCAAACTTCACAGTTGTGCCTAGGATTGGCTTAATTTACTTTTCAGCTTTCCATGGCCAGATAGGCCAGAGTGGGGTATGTGTATTGAGCCCTGGTGCCATAGTGGTTAAATCCCTTGGTTGCTAACCGTAAGATCTGTGGTTTCAACACACCAGCTGCTCCAAGGGAGAAAGATGTGTCAGTCTGCTTCCATAAAAATTTACAGCATTGGAAGCACTATGGGGCAGTTCTACTCTGTCCTATAGGGTTAGGGTCACTATGAGTCGGAATTGACTTGAGAGCAACAGGTTTCGATCCATTCATATATGCACTGTCTCTGAAGTATCACCATTAAGCCATATAATACATAGTTTTTGTTTCCATTGTTAATATGCCTGGCCTCATTTTAAAGCATACCCTTCCTAGAAGGTTTATTGAGATATCAATGTATAGAAAAATTATTAAAAACAGAGTATGTTGGTTACCACCACAGACTGCTCTGACAGGGACCACAATAGAGGGTCCCGGATGGAACTGGAGAAGATTGTAGAATGAAATTCAAATTCACAAAAAAAAAAAAAAAAAAGACCAGACTTACTGATCTGACAGAAACTGAAGAAACCCCAAGTGTGTGGCCCCCGAAACCCTTTTAACTTAGTTCGGGAGTTACTCCTGAGGTTCACCCTTCAGCCAAAGATTAGACAGGCCTATAAAACAAACAATAGCACACGTAGTTTAACCATGAGACTAAATGAGCACACCAGCCCAGGGACAAGGACAAGAAGGCAGGAGGGGACAGGAAAGCTGGTAATGGGGAACCCAAGGTTGAGAATGGGAGAGTGTTGGCACATCACAGGGTTGGCAATGGTGGCACAAAAAAAATATGTGTATTGTTTAATAAGAAACTAATTTGTTCAGTAAACTTTGATGTAAAGCACAATAAAAAAAAAAGTTTAAATGTTAACCACACACACACACACAAAAAGACAATATGTAATCCATTGCAAAATGGCCAAGTTAATCCATCCCTGTGGAAAAGCTGCACTAGGAACTAGGTGAACTAGTTTCTAGGTGTGGCTCCTCCACTTAAATGACTAGAATCTTAAGCAGTTCCTTCAGGCCTGTTTTCTCTCATCCCTACAGGTAGTTGAGGGCACTGGTGTTTGATGAGTTTCTGTCTTAAAGATTCTGTGAATCTATTCAATACTCAAGTGATAGTTAAGTGATCTTGATTCTACAAATGAACTATCAGAATATGAAATGCAGAACTACAAAAATAATGTAGATGATCTGTTAAAAAGTAAAATCTTACTGTATATCTATTTGAAATATGCAAGTCATATCTGTAGATGTTTGGCTTTGTACAGTATAAGTAAAAACTGTTTACCCAGAGCTAGTCAGTATGGGTTCACTAGCTCTCATGATAGGAAGTTTAAGAGCAGGAGTTGAGATAGATAGATAGAGACATATAGACATACAGATGTAGGTGTATGTATACATATATATACATTTTTTTTAATAGTTTGTTCAAGGCCCTCTTCTAGGGATATAAACTAAATATTACAGTCTGCATATAAAATGAGTTACTTTATTAATATGAATTTACTAACGTAATTTTTTTTTTTTTTATCTTCATGTCGTGTCTTTTTTTGGTGACAGACTTGGATTTTGGTGAGTGGATGACATGGTTTCTAAAAACAATTACTTCTGTCCTTCTCCAAGTTTTGTTTGTGTTCGCCATTAGGCTCTAAACAATATTAAACTTGATAGCCAAGCATTTCGTCCAATTTATCTGTCGTATCCTATTTACCTTGACAGTCAATATATTTAAACAAAATCATAAAATCATTTAGATAACTTCAGTAGTGGTTAAGAGATTTGTAAGGGTAACTTTTGGGCTTCTACATGTTGAATAATATTTCAAGAACTTTTTTATTATTTCATTTTTGTTCTGTATACCTTTGGTAAGTATACACTTAACCAGCTCTTAAAGTTAGGAACTAGCTTTCCAGTTAACTTATTTTTATTGTTTTCAAGGTTTCAACATTTTTTAAGGTTTTAATTTTTTATAGAGTAAAGCAAAACTTTTAGATAGTATAACTGAAATGTAAAATGAATCCTGGGTTGGAATTTCAGAAATGCTGTGATATTGTGTTACAAATATTGTAGGATAGAGATTACAGCTAAGCTGAAAACATAATGGTTCTTGTATTTCAAGAGAAAAACAATTTGGCAAAAATTAGGAATTAGAAGGACTCTCCGTAAGCACCTGTTGACACTGAGTCAATTCCGACTCATAGCAACCCCATAGCACCCTATAAGACAAAATAGAACTGCCCCATACTCGATGGCAATGGTTTTTTACAGTTAATCTTTACAAAAGCAAACTGCCACATCTTTCCCCCACAGAGCAGCAAAGTGAGTTTGAACCACCAACCTTTTGGTTAGCGGTCAGGCACTTGGCCACTGTGCCAGGGTTGCTGTGAGTCAGAACCGACTAGAGGGCACCTAACAACAACAAACAACCTCAAGAAGCACAGCTGATGGTAGAAGGGGGTTTCCATTTTAAGGAAGGTAAAATGAGCTTCAAAGAACTTTCCCATTCCATCAGAATTAGAAGACCTTTCTCTTAGTATTACATAATGAACTTTAAACTATTAATTGAAAAAAGAATGCTTTATTGAATTCTGATTTGAAACCTCCTAAATTCCAAGACTTCAGTTCATATGATGGGAGGTGGGTGAATTATTTCACTGTCATATAATCTACATAATTGATTTTTTGTAGACCGATATCTTAAATGTGCTTTTTGGTACTAAAAGGAATTTAAAAAAAAAAAAATTGCTTTTATTATGTAATTTTTAAAAGCAAGAATCATTTTTCCAAAACAACCACTTTCCTGGATTCAACACGTGTATTATGGTGGAAAAAGCACTGGAGTTGGGATCAGAAGACCGGAAGGGCGGGCCTGATCTCTAATTCTACCACTTCCTACCTGTGTTATCTTAAGTAGTTGACTTTCACCAAGCGTAATATGCCTGTATTCTTTGCTTCATAGAAGTGTGAGGCTCAAGAAAATACTTTTAATACTTTGAGAACCATAAAATATTGTGAGAATAAACAATAAGAGATTTTGTGAGAGGTTCTTTTGACGTTTTTATTATTTTTTTTTAAATCACGCATGATGGCCAAAGGGAAGAAGGAAATTGTATTTTAAAACATGATCCAATAAAATGTGTTAAGTGATGATTATAAGGAAAAAAGAAGTCAGAAATGCAAAAAAATTGAATTTTTAGAAGCATGCCAGAAAAGACATTAAGGTAGAGTAATTTTAAGAGGAAGGTTTTCAAACAGCATCTCAAACTTTAATAATTCACCAGAACCCACTTATCTTTTGGAACTTTAGTTTTCCACATTAAGTATCTACCCTAAACCATCTTTGACATGTCATGAGATAACATTAATGCCTTGAGATAATGAAAACCAAGGTAACAGGCCAAAATCTGTGTGAGGGGTATCAGTGGAGTTAGAGGACAATCCTTTGTTTCACAGATGATGGAAAGGAACAGGAACAACAACAGGACGCCGTTTATTAGCTTCTGTGTTTCTCTTAGGATTTGCTTGTCTCTGAAAACACAATCTGTAGGGGCATCAGAAAAATTTAAGATATGTCTTATAATTCTATATTGCAGTCTGGTTCTTCATGCACTGAATGTTCATTTAGTATTAATGCCCCCATTGAAATACTAAATTTCTTCTAATACCCTCTGGAGGGATAATATGAATGCAAACTCTTCTCCTCGTTTAAATCTGATTTGAATGAGCATGAATTTCCCAATTACTCCATACCCACTTGTTTTGTAAGAAGCTATTTTATATGGTGTATACAGTTTCAGCCTTGTAATTGTTTTCAACCTTTTCCCTCCCATCTCTTAAAAACAGAAAACTTGCCTTAAGCTTTTCTTCTACTCCAGTCACATTTCTTTGAGTGTATATATTTAAGAACCCACTAAATTTAGTTGTCAAGTATACTATAGCATTTTTCTCATTAATTTTTTTAATGAAATAACTATATTAACAGTGAAAACTGTAAGCTATGGGAAATTAAACTGAGGTCATTGATTCGATGACTTTGAAAAGTATGTAATTTAACTCTACCATTGCCATAGTGGAGCTCTCGTGGCGTAGTGGTTAAGAACTTGGCTGCTAACCAAAAGCTCTCAGTTTGAATCCACCAGCCACTCCTTGGAAACCCTGTGGGACAGTTCTACTCTGTCCAGTAGGGTGGCTATGAGTAAGAATAGACTCGACAGCAATGAGTTCTTATAGCCATAGTGCGTGCTAGATCATTGAGTTCGTTCTTTATAGGTATTCTAATATTTACTTTTTCCATAGCCTTCTAATTAATATGTTCACAATCTCTAAAATTATCTTGTTTTATATTTTGAAGAATAGAAGTTATTTGCATATCAAAAATTTTAAAAAGATCAAATGTAGGATTTTTGAGATGTTAGGCAAAGCTAAACAGAGCCATTATAGTATACCATGACTCTAAAATATAAAATCTAATCAGAAAAGATATTCAGCCGCAATCTATGGTAGCTAACTACTTTCTGCCATACCAGCCAACCAACCCACTGCTGTCAAGTCGATTCCAACTCAAAGTAACTCTATAAGACAGAGTAGAACTTCCCCGTAGGCTTTCCAAGGCTATAAATCTTTACAAAAGCAGACTGCCACTCTTCCCTCCCTCGCCCTCCCAGGGCTGGTGGATTCAAACTGCTGACCTTTTGATGAATAATTGAGCACGTTAACCACTGCACAACCAGAGCTCCTTTCTGTCATATATGTGACAAATTAATCATTGCCATGAGTGAACTTGGAGTTTCCTAAAAGAAGTTTCTGTACTTCTACATCGTATTTCTACAGGCTGTGGCATAAATGGTTTGCACTCCACTGCTAACCAAAAGGTTGGAGGTTTGAATCCACCCAGTGGTACCATGAAAAAAAGGCCTGGCAAGCTGCTCCATAAAGATTACTATTGCTGTCAAGTCAGTTCAGACTCATAGCGACCCTATAGGACAGAATAGAATTGCCCCATAGAGTTTCCAAGGAGCGCCTAGGGGATTCGAGTTGCTGACCTTCTGGTTAGCAGCCATAGCTCTTAACTACTACGCCACTAGGGTTTCTCCATGAAGATAACAGCTCAGAAAACCCTGTGGAGCTCAGTTCTACTCTGTAACATAAGGGCTCACCATGAGTCGGAATTGACTCTACGGCAGCGGGTTTGGTTTGGTTTTGGTCTTATTTCTGGTGATAACGTTGTTGTTGTTGTGTGCCATCAAGTCAATTCCAACCCAAAGTGACCCTAGGACAGGGTAGAACTGCCACATAGGGTTTCCAAGGCTATAATCTTTACAGAAGCAAATTAGCACGTCTTTCTCCCTCAGAGCGGCTGGTGGCTTTGAACCAGGGCTTAGAACTGGTTCTGCCTGGTTCAGTCATGGCCACGGTAGTGAAACCAGAATGGACCTGAATTTTTAAAATGTGGCTGAACCTGAAGGATTCCCAGAATGGGGAAAATTATAGGTCAAAGCCCTGCTAGAAACTTAATTTCCCTCTTACAAAACGAAGGCAGCATGTGCATTGCATAGTAATCAAATCTCTTGACTGGCAGAATGGGAAAACAGTGGCACTCCACTCAGAGATGGCCGCCAATCTCACCAGTTTAAATGTGTGTTGCTCTCCACAGTCCTGGCAGTAATCCAGTCTCCCACATCAGGTTCCTGAAAGGGCCCACTACACCTCTTCTGAAGCTCCCATTCCCGGACTTCAACCTGTAATTTTTCCAGTTCGGGGTATAGGTCTGTTTCACCCAAATTTTAAAAAAGTTTGAGTCTGTTCCAATTTCACTTTGTCGACCTTGACTGAACTGGGCAGAATCAGTTTGAAGCCCCAGTTTGAACCACCGACCTTTGGGTTCGCAGTTAAGCACTTAACCACTGCACCACCTGGGCACTTTGCATTACCATTCTTTAACCTTTCGGGGGAAACTTTGGACTCACTGTTGACTCTCCTTCTCCCTTCTAACTAGCCTGTCTCAGAGTCCTCTTATTTTTCATAAATCTTAATTCAGCAGTCGTGTTTTTTAATCTCTCTGGCCTCTTTCCTATCCGGTTTGTTACTTTTTCTAGTATCAAAGTTTTGTGGATTTCATTACATTGATTTTTTTTTGTGTTCAGTTTATTCTGTGTTTTTTATTTCAGACTATGTGTTTTTATTATATGTGGTAATTCTCAGTGTCAATTTTTTTTTAAATGAAGGACTAGGTAATATGGTTTTCCTCTTCAGTTGTGTAATTAGCTTCATAATCTTTATATTTTTCTCATCTTAGCAGAGAGTTTGTTGAGAACTTCGTATATATGGGTAGACATATTAACTGGCAACTTACATTTAAAGTAAGCAGGCAGGATGAATGGACCCAGCTGTCAGGCTGTGAGCTCCTGATTACCAGAACGAAGGTAACAGGGACGACAGTATCCACTCCAGAAGCCTTCGGTCTTCCCAGATGGTTTGTTCAATATTATTTTAAAAGTCAATTTCAGTGAATTTTGGCTTGTGGTTAATGCTGAACAGCCTTTGTTTTCTATGTGAAGTTTATAACCTGTTTGGTGTAGGTGTTTTACATATGATGGCCCTGCCCCTGTCCCCATCAAATATGCTGACTCTGTGTTCACAGGTCCTCTGAGTTTGAGTCACATAGGTCCTATCTCTGCTGTAGCCCCTATAATGTTTTCAGACAGATGTTTCTACACATTTCCATCTTCCATAAATTTCTCGAAATCTCTAATCCATTCTTTTTCAAGCTCACCAGTGACCTTCACATTGCTCACCTCAACGGTCAATTCTTTGTTCTTATCTTACTTGACTGACAAACAGCATTTGACATATTTGATCCTGTCGTCTTTAAAACATTGATTTCTGGCACACCACACTCCTGGCTTTCCTCTTCTCTTATTAGCGCCTCCTTTTTACTCTCATTTGCTGATTCTTCCTCTGTTCTTTCATGTCTCATTAGATTGTTCCACTGCGTTCTGATCCTCCTTTATTCTCTCTGTATGCTCATTTCCTTGGTTATGTCATGACTTGAAATAAAACTCATGCGCCCATGATTCTCAAAGTGCTTGTCTTCAGCCCAGACCGCTTTTCTGAACTCCAGACCTGTGCAGTCCAATACAGAACCTTCTTGCCACACATGGCTATTGAGCATGTGAAATGTGGCTAATGTGACTGAGGACCTGAAATTTTTTTTGTGTGTGTGTGATAAATTTGAATTTAAACAGCCACATGTGTAGCTGATATATTGCACAGTTGTTGTTTGGTGCCATCGAGTCTGTTCCCACTCGAAGCAACCCTGTGTACAGCAGAAGAAACACTGGCCAGCCCTGCGCCGTCCTCACAATTGTTATGCTCTGCCTCATTGTTGCACCCACTGGGTCAGTCCATCTTGTTGAGTGTCTTCCTCTTTTTCTCTGACCCCCTCTATTTTACCAAGCATGATATCCTTATCCAGGGACTGGTCCCTTCTGATAACATGCTCTGTTGGCGCAGCGTTTAAGAGCTGGCTGCTAAACAAAAGGTTGGCAGTTCAAATCCACAAGCCACTCCTGTGGGGTGTTCTACTCTGTCCTGTAGGGCCACTATGAGTTGGAATGGACTCAGCGGCAACAGGGATTGCACGATACGGATCTACAAAACCCACTTCTGTGTAAATCTTCATTATCTGACACAAACAAGTTGGGTATTCCAACATAAAGGATAAATTTCCAGTTTAAAAGCTTGAATACGAATAATGCTTTTAATAGTAGAAGTTTCCTGATTGTAATGTTGAAGATTTTATGGTTTTTCATCACCGTGATTTTGAAGAGATGTTATTGATGAGCAATACTGGGATGGACTTGAATAGGGACTGGCCTCTACCAGTTTCTAATTTTTCTTATTTAAATTAACACATGATATTCTGGTGACACTTAGCCAAGAGGTCAGAGAAACCTGGATTTAAACCCAGATTCTTTCACTTATGCTATGACCTCAAGTGAGTTACTTATTATTTTGTCTTAGTGACTTGTTATTCAAAAATAGAGGATTGGAAAGTATTTACTGCAAGTGAAAGTGTTTAAATAACAAGGTATGTTTGATTTACAATGCAATAAGAGTAATCAGTGGTATCTTTATGACTATATTCAGAATAGCTTTAATCATTAAACATTCTTATTTTAAATTTATCTAACTTCCCTCTTTATCCAACTTTCCCTTTAGAGTAGGAAAGCACCATGTTCCTAGAATTAAACATAGTAAATATATTAAAATCCAAATTCCTCTAGTACATGTATTATTTCAAAATATAACTTCTAGGCATACTGATTAAAATGCTTCTGTGACTAAGTAGCTTATATTGTGTAATTCAAAACTGGGAATCTTTGAAGGTGTCAGAAGTACATTATCAGAGCATAATTTATACCAAATGAAAGTAGTGAATGGTGCGTCATTAACTCCTGTACTCCAGGGTAAAGCAATCTCTGTCAGTAACCAACTTCACTCAGAGGTGGGAAGTAAATGAAGAATTGTACCAATGTTTTATTGCTGAAATGAACTGGGTGAGGGGATTGGTTATAAAATGACTAAAATATATTGACCAGACATAACTTCATTGTTTTTATAACTTGAAAATAAAACAATGTTTAATCATGTTGCTTAATATCAGCCCTAAAACACCTTTTTACTGTTTTTATCATCCAACTTATCCATCAAATGCTGTGTGACAGAAGTTGACAACTTTTTCAATTTTAAGAAAAGCATTTAATTTTTAAAATGAATTTAATGGTATTGTAGGAGACATCGCCAAATATAGATTTTAAAGCATCTTTTTCAATACCTTATTTTGAAAAGAAACTTAATGCCTGCTTTTTGAAGAAAAGAAGTATAACCGTTCTTCAGTTGCTAGCTGTATTATTTCCAGTATTACAAACAGGGACAACGTCTGCTTATGCAAAATGTTGGCCCCATATCTGATAATGAAAAAAAAAAATTAATTTAGACTTAAAATAGAAGGCTGTTTTACTCCATATTAATCTTACATACTCATTCCTCCCCTTTTTATACCTGCACATTAACATTTTCATATATGAACATCAATACCCATTTCAGCCTTTATATTCTGTGATTCTCGAAAAGTGCTAAATCTCAGGTAAACACCTTTTTGTTTACTGATTTTGCCTAGGGCGGTAGCCACTGCTTGGAACCGGGAAGCAGCTTTCCTCCCCTTGTTGGGGCATGGCCGATAAAATGCCATTTATATCATAAAAACAGTAATTTTTGTTTGCTTTGTTTATACCCATGTCCAAAGTAACTTTTTGAAAGTTAATCTGGGGCAGATTTTTTTTTTAGTTTTTAATCATTTTAGTTTGTGTTTATTAAGGCTCTGGAAATTCAGAAGAAGAAGACTATTTAAATTAAATCCTCATTTACTCTAACTCAGGTTATAATCTTGTAAATCTATAGTCAGAATAGCCCAAGGTTTCCCTTAGAGTAGTTAAGTACATACTTTTTCGCTCTGTGGTTTAGTCAGTTGGGTCTGCATAGGTATCAGTCTATGATATCATAAATTTTACTGGTAATATTTTCTGGAAATGAATATCCATCACTTATTGAAAATGGTAACTAAAGATGGAAATTAATCTTAGGAATTAGACCTTCTGGTAATGATAGAGACCTCAGAGATAATGTTGATTTGAATTTTCCAGAATTTTAAACGTGTGTTTGCAGGAAGCTTTTTCCTTAAACGAAACGTGAATGAAAATGTAAAGAATCATTCTCTGTGTTGTTCTTAGTCAGCAAACTTGCCTGCAAGTCTGAGAACAAAGTTGATGAGAAATATGGAAACTGACAAATGAATAAATGAAGTGACTGGTCATTATTTAAAAATAATTTAAGAGGTTTTTGCATTACAAATGGTTTAATAGTAAAAAGTGGAACATTGTTCAAATTTTCTAATTTCAGACAAAACATTTTTTTCTCAATTTTCTCCTCTGAAAAGGATTCAACTATAATTTGATAAGGGATAAAAACTGAGGATGATTTTTGACAACTGTCCATCCTTTTCTGTTTCAACAGAACCAGAAACACTATTTTAGAAGCATCCTAATGAAAACTGTTATTGCTTTATAAATAAAAACTTTTTTATACTTTATCAAATATTCATTCATGCAATTCATCAAACAATGCCTATGGAAAATCTGGTAAATGACTGGCATTATGCTGAGCCCTGGGAGAAATGGAAGATATAAGCTTATCCTCAAAGTCTTCACTGTCTAGTTGGGGAATCCAGCAGCCGCAGAAATAATACGATGGTGGTGAGTTCCATTTAGGAGCCCTCTAAAGTATTGCCTAGAACAAGAAATCTGGGTTTTGTTGCTGGCCATTTACAAGACTAGTGTGTCACTAGTCATTTAATAACCTTACTTTCTGTGCTACTTTCTTCGAACTTGCCTCCTGAGGGTGTCCTGGTATTCTGAGGATATACTTACAAAGCATGTGAGAATGTGTGTCTGTTTGTGTCTGTGTTTGTTGTGTGTATCTATCTGTCTTTCTTTGGAAAGGACTCAAGTCTTTCACATCTCACTGCAGAGAAATTTTTTCTGAGAAAAGTAGGTAGGGGGTGAGCAGGTGTTTTATTTTGGGAAATTCCAAATCAATATAGTTTTGCTTTGCTGAGGGACGGGGTGAATCTCTTGTTTTCCTTTTTTTTTAATTTTCTGTCTTTTTAGTTACATTGTGAAATGTGATACTTAAATGTTACCTCAGTTTTTAAACTGCACTTTTTAAAGATTTAACAAAAGGTTGAAAGTATTTTAACAGTTGTAAAAACTATATTAAAGGCACTTAAAATTGCACAGTATTAGTGATTAAGAAGATCAATGTACTTAATATTTACAGAACTTTTAAGGGGGAAAAGTTCATATAGCATAATAAGCATTTTTAAACTTATTTCTCTCCTTGCTTTGGATTATGGAAAACTTTCTAAATCGTCACAGTCAAGCAAACTTGCATACAAGTCTGAGAACAAAGTTGATGAGAAATAAGGAAACTGACAAATGAAAAAATGAAGTGACTGGTCTTTCTTTTTTTAAAATAAGAGGTTTAATTTAAGAGTCTAAATATATTATCTCTACTTAAAATTGAAATTTTATTTTTTTATGGATAAACTTGAGAAAATGTCTCTCTTCCTACATTACCATACCTTAACAATGTAATAATGAAAAACATTTTCCATCGTTAAATCCTTGCTTTAACTTGGCTCTGTTTCTTAGTTCTAAAGGATGTTGATTTAATTCCTGCTACATGCAGATGATGCAAGATTCATTCATACATTCCATAAATCCCCAGTGAGTACTTTGTCCAAGACACAGTTTCAGATGCTGTAGGTGTTTCAGTGAACAAAACAGATAAAAACCCATTTCTAGCTTAGCTCAGCTTCAAGTGCAGAGAGATGGACAATAAACAAAAAATAAAACAGAGACAGAGGTAGAGTGAGCTGGGGTGTTGGTGAGGTTACTGGTTGCTATGAGTCAGAATCGACAGCAATGGATTCTTTTTTTTTTTTTTAATGGAAACTGATGAATAAATGAAGTAACTGGTCATTTTTAAAAAAAAAAATAATTTCAGAACTTCGTTCTGAGAGGGAACACAACAGAGGGAGCAGGAAAGCAGTGGGATGCAGACCCCAAATTCTTATAAAAAGACCAGACTTAATGGTCTAACTGAGACTAGAAGGACCCCAGAAGTCATGGTCCCCAGACCTTTTGTTAGCCCAAAACAGGAACCATTCCCAAAACCAACTCTTCAGACAGGGATTAGGCTGGACTATGGGATAGAAAATGATACTGGTGAGGAGTGACCTTCTTGGATCAAGTAGACACTTGAGACTATGTGGGCAGCTCTTGTCTGGAGAGGAGAAGCAAGGGCAGAGGGGTCAGAAGCTGCCCGAATGGACAGGAAAATAGAGAGTGGAGGGAAGGAGTGTGCTGTCTCATTAGAGGGAGGGCAGCTAGTAGTATATAGCAAGGTGTATATAAGTTTTTGTATGAGAGACTGACTTGGTTTGTAAACTTTCACTTAAAGCACAATAAAAATTAAAAAAAAATTTTTTGAAGAACTTTTAAATTGTTTTAAATAGGATGGTCTGGGAAAGAGTTACAAAGAAGGTGATGTTGGAGCCACGTTTTGAAGGAAGAAAGCTGTGTTGTCTGGGGAAAGAGTATCCCTGACTAAAATCCCAAAGTGGGAATGTGCTTGATGTGTTTTTGGAAGAGCAAAGAGACCAGCATGGCTGGAGTGAAGGGCATGAGGGAAAAGTAGAAGACAGTGAGGCTAGATAGGTAATGAGGGCCAGAGTGTAAAGAACCTTGTATGAATGAAGTGGAAAGCTCAACTCCAACCCCAGCACTGTCAGTATTCACTGCAGACAAAAATAAAAAGGGGGCGGGGGGAGTGTTAGTACAATTCGACGCTTGCCATCGTTTTTATCGACGGCACTGGGTTTTTGGTTTGAATCCTAAGAGACATAAACAAAGTACACTGGGGTATAAATGTGATGGAGTGGCAAATTTTGCATTAGAGGGGAGGATAAGGCTTCATAGAGAAAAAAAAATAGTCGCGAAGGTGTTTGGGCATTCCAGTAGGAAGGGCCAGTTAAAGGATGATTTTAACAATTCAGGTGGGAGAAAGGGACTGAAGTAAGAAAGCGGAGATGTTAAATGATTTAAGTGTTGCAGATTTGGAATGTGAGTGGTAAAGGTCAAAAAAAGAATTTGAGGATGAGTGAGATAAGGCTTCTAGATTAGGTGAATAGGTGGATGGTGATCGTTTTGACTAAAATAGGGAAATATAGGCATGTTGGGAGAAAGTTAAATTGTATTTTAGATGCACTGAGTTTGAGGTACCTGGAAGTACCTGGAGTAAGATGCCTATTCGTCTGCTCATTTATTTGAAATATATTAAATATTCTCTTATTAGTTGGGCCTTGGGCTAGAAACTAGACTGAATACTTTCTTTTCTTTTTTAATTGTGATTTAGGTGATAGTTTACAGAACAAATTAGTTTCTCATTAAACAGTATACAAATTGTTTTGTGATACTTGATGCCAACCCTGCGATGTGTCAACACTCTCCCCTTCTCCACCCCAGGTTCCCTGTTTCCATTCATTCAGTTTTCCTGTCCCTTCCTGCTTTTTCATCTTTGCTTTTGGGCTCGTGTGCCCATTACTTTAGTCTCATATACATGATTGAACTATGAAACATCCCTCGTGTGTGTTATTGTTGGCCCAGTGTTGTTGTTAGGTATCATCAAGTAGGTTCTGACTCCTAGTGACTCTGTGTACTACAGAAAGAAACACTGCCCGATCCTACACCATGCTCACAATCGTTGTTATGCTTTAGCCCATTTTTGCAGCCACTGTGTCAATCCGTCTTGTTGAGAGTCTTCCTTTTTTTCGCTGACCCTATACTTTACCAAGCATGATGTCCTTCTCCAGGGTACTGATTCCTCATGGTAACATGTTCAAAGTATGTAAGACATAGTCTTGCCATCCTTGCTTCTAAGGAGCACTTTGTCTGTACCTCGTCCAGGATGGATTTGTTTGTTCTTTTAGCAGTCCGTGTTATATTCAGTATTCTTTGCCAATACTACAATTCAAAGGCGTTAATTCTTTTTCCATCTTCCTTATTCATTGTCCAGCTTTCGCATACGTATGATGCGACTGAAGATACCATGGCTTGGGTCAGGTGCACCTTAATCTTCAAAATAACATCTTTGTTTTTCAACACTTTAAAGAGGTCCTTTGCAGCAGATTTGCCCAATTGCAATGCATCTTGATTTCTTGGCTGCTGCTTCCACGGATGTTAATTGCAGATCCAAATAAAAAGAAAACCTTGCCTTCGATTCTTTCTCCATTTATCATGATGTTGCTTATTGGTCCATTTGTGAGGATTTTTGTTTCTTTAAGTTGAGGAGTAACCCATACTGAAGGCTGTAATCTCTGAGCTTCATCAGTAAGTGCTACAGGTCCTCTTCACCTTCAGCAAGCAAGGTTGTGTCATCTACATAACACATGCAGGCTGGTAATGCGTCTTCCTCCAATCCTG
The DNA here is from genome assembly GCF_024166365.1 of Elephas maximus indicus. Taxonomy (NCBI): domain Eukaryota; kingdom Metazoa; phylum Chordata; class Mammalia; order Proboscidea; family Elephantidae; genus Elephas; species Elephas maximus. The sequence continues at coordinate 204,948,016 of NC_064819.1, read as the reverse complement.
ATGCCCCAGTCTTCTTCATACAGTACAGCTTCTCAGATTATTTGCCCAGCATACAGATTGAATAGGAATGGTGAAAGGATACAACCCTGACACACACCTTTCCTGACTTTAAACTACGCAGTATCCCCTTGTTCTGTTCAAACAACTGCCTCTTGATCTATATACAGGTTCCTCATGAACACAATTAAGTGTTATGGAATTCCCATTCTTCGCATGTTATCTATAATTTGTTATGATTCACATAGTCGAATGCCTTAGCATAGTCAATAAAACACAGATAAACATCTTTCTGGTGTTCTCTGCTTTCAGCCAGGATCCATCTGACATCAGCAATGATATCCCTGGTTCCACGTCCTCTTCTGAATCCAGCCTGAATTTTTGGCAGTTCCCTGTTGATATACTGCTGCAGCTGCTTTTCAATGATCTTTAGCGAATTTTACTTGCCTATGATATTGTTTTTTTCTTTTTTTTTATGATATTAATGATATTATTCAATAACTTCCACATTTGGTTGGATCACCTTTCTTGGCAGTAGGCATAAATATGGATCTCTTCCAGTCAGTTGTCCAGGTAGGTGTCTTCTAAATTTCTTGGTGTAGACAGGTGATTACTTCCAGGGCTCAATCCATTTGTTGAAACATCTCAATTGATAGTCCGTCAATTCCTGGAGCCTTGTTTTTCACCAGTGCCTTCAGTGCAGCCTGGACCTCTTCCTTCAGTACCATCGGTCCCTCATCATATGCTACCTCTTGAAATGATTGAATGTCGACCACTTCTTTTTGGTATAATGACTCTGTGTATTACTTGCGTCTTCTGTTGATGCTTCTTGCATTGCTAAGTATGTTCCCATGGAATCCTTTGGAATTGCAACTCAAGGCTTGAATTTTTTCTTCAGTTCTTTCAGCTTGAGAAATGCCGAACATGTTCTTCCCTTTTGGTTTTCTATTTCCACCTCTTTGCACATGTCATTATAATACTTTTTCTTCTTGAGCTGCTCTTTGAAATCTTCAGTTCTTTTACTTCATCATTTTTTCCTTTTGGTTTAGCTACTCAACATTCAAGAGCAAGTTTCAGAATCTCTTCTGACATCCATTTTGGTCTTTTCTTTCTTTCCTGTCTTTTTAATGACCCCTTGCTTTCTTCATGGATGACGTCCTTGATGTCATGCCATAACTCATGTGGTCTTCGGTCATCAGTGTTCAACGTATCAAATCTATTCTTGACGTGGTCTCTAAATTCAGGTGGGATATACTCAAGGTCATACTTTGGCTCTTGTTGACTTGTTGTAATTTTCTTCAGTTTCATCTTGAACTTGCATATGAACAATTCATGGTCTGTCCACAGTCAGCCCCTGGCCTTGTTCTGACTGGTGATATGGAGCTTTTCCTTCTGGCGAGGTCCACGTGTATAGTCGCCGTTTATGTTGGCGAAGAAAGTTATTTGCAATAAAGAAGTCGTTGGTCTTGTAAAATACTATCATGTGATCTCCAGCATTGTTTCTGTCACTAAGGCCGTATTTTCCAACTTTCTTTGTTTCCAACTTTCACATTCAGTCACCAGTAATTATCAGTGCCTCCTGATTTCATGTTCAATCAATTTCAGACTGCAGAAGCTGATAAAAGTCTTCAGTTTCTTCACCTGTGACCTTAGTGGTTGGTGCATAAATATGAATAATAGTCGTATTAACTGGTCTTTCTTGTAGACATATAGATAATATACGATCACTGCAGCATTGTACTTCAGGATAGATCTTAAAATGTTGTTTGATGATGAATGCAATACCATTCCTCTTCAATTTGTCATTCCCAGCATAGTAGACCATATAATTATCTGATTCAGAATGGCCAGTACTAGTCCATTTCAGCTCACTAATGCCTAGGATATCGATGTTTATGCATTACATTTCATTTTTGACAATTTCCAGTTTTCCTAGATTCGTACTTCATACGTTCCATGTTCCATGGATATTTGCAGCTGTTTCTTCTCATTTTGAGTCATGCCACATCTGCAGATGAATGTTCCAAAAGCTTACTCCATCCATGTCATTAAGGTCGACTCTTCTTTGAGGAGGCAGCTCTTCCCCAGTTGGCTTTTGAGTGCCTTTTAACCTGGGGGGCTCACCTTTTGACACTGTATCAAACAATGTTCTGCTGCTGTTCGTAAGTTTTTCACTGGCTAATTCTTTTCAGAAGTGGACTGCCGGATCCTTCTTCCTAGTCTGTCTAGTCTAGAAGCTCAGCTGAAATGGTGACCCTGTGTTGGTATCTGAATACCCGTGGCATAGCTTCCAGCATCACAGCAACACACAAACCCCCACAGTACAACAAACTGATCGATATGTGGGGGGGTTGGCCTGATAGACCTGTCTAATCTTTGGCTGAAGGGTGAAATCTCAGGAGTGACTTCAGTACTGAGTTAAAATGGTGTCTGGGGGCCATACTCTTGGGGTTTCTCCCATCTTTGTCAGACCAGCATGCCTGGTCTTTTTTAAAAAATTATTTTTTATTTTTGTGAATTTGAATTTTGTTCTACATTTTTCTCCCACTCTGTCCAGGACCCTCTATTGTGATCCTTGCCATAGCAGTCAGTGGTAGTAATTGGGCACTGTCTAGTTATTCTGGGCTCAGGGTAGTGGAGGTTGTAGTAGTTGTGGTCCATTAGTCCTTTGGGCTAATCTTTTCCTTGTGTCTTTGGTCTTCTTCATTCTCCTTTGCTCCAGCCGGGATGGCATTAGTAGATGTACTTACATGACTGCTCATGGGCTTTTAAGACCCCAGTCACTTCTCACCACAGTTGGATGTAGAACATTTTCTTTACAGACTGTGTTATGCCAGTTGAGCTAGATGTCCCCTGGGACCAGGGTCCCCAGCCCTCAGCTCAGTAGCTTGGTTTGTCAGGGCATTTGGATGTCTGTGAAGCTTCTATGAGACTGAATACTTTCAAACATAGGCTCGGATCGTTACCTTACGTACAGATTAAGGAGCCATTCAGATTAAGGAGCCATTAGCATATGTGTGGTATTTGAATCCGCAGGAGTTAATGAGATCACTCTATTGAATGAAAAGAACCATTATGAGTTGAAATCCACTGGAAAGCAGTCAACAACAGGGATAACTATGAGGTTAATAACTTGGATATTTAATATTCAAAAAGACAGTAAAGAAAAAACTTGAGTACCCAAATACCAGAAGCTTCATTTGATGCTATATGTCATTTTTTCTGTAGTCTTCATTGCAATAACAAATCTGAATAAAACAGAAATACCTAAGTTATAGTTCTATACCATTTGCCCATTTTCTGCCTCTACTTGTGATTTTCAAGGTACTATAACATTATTGGAAACCCTGGTGACGTAGTGGTTAAGTGCTATGGCTGCTAATCAAAGGGTCGGCGTTTCAAATCTGCCAGGTACTCCTTGGAAACTCTGTGGGGCAGTTCTACTCTGTCCTGTAGGATCGCTATGAGTCAGAATCAACTCGACAGCACTGGGTTTTGGTTGTATTGTTAAAATAATTAATTTTAAAGGCTTACAAACACCAGGTTATATTTTAAGGATTAAACACAGAGTTGGAATATATTAACTGTGTCCTGTAGGGTCGCTATGAGTTGAAATTGACTTGACGGCAACAGGTTTGGTTTTTTTGGTTGTATAATAAATATGTGGCAGAACTTTATTAGAAATATACCTGACTATTCTCTGTTTCAGGAAGCCCTAGTGGCGCAGTGGTTAAAGTGTTTGGCTGCTGACCAAGAGGTCAGCATTTCAAATCCACCAGCCACTAGTCAGGAGAAAGATGTGGCTATTTGCTTCCATAAAGTTTTATAGCCTTGGAAACCCTTGAGGGTCACTATGAGTTGAAATCAACTCAGTGGCAGTGGGGTTTTTTTGCTTGGATTCTCAGTTTAGCTATTTAGAGCATATTGAGAAAAATGTGGTTTGAACAGATTTCAGTCTTCAATTAGAGTTAACTGATGGAATTTATCAATTACTAAAAATTGTATGACAAGATTTTAATTTTCCCATTAGAAAAGTCATTCTGGCAGTGTGGGGCTTGGGTGGAAGTCCCATGGAGCAAGTCAGGGAGTTTGGTTAGGAAGTTGTTAAAATAATCCAGAGAGTGTCCAAACCAGGGCTTCTAACCAGTTTGCTTAGGTTCAAACCCCTCCTGAGAATTTGCATTCCTAACAGGTTCCTGAGTGATGTTAATAATGCTGGTTAAGGACCAATTCTGAGAACCACGAGTAGGGCACTGTTCTCAAAATTTATTATACAGAAGAATCACCTGGGGAGCTTATTAAAATGTAGGTTCTGATTCTATATATCTGGGGTGGAAATTCAAATTCTCAGCAGCGGTTCAAATCAGAATGAACCAGTTCTAAGTGCTGCTGCACACTAAGTAGTGGGATTGAGAGAAGGAAATAAAATGTGTGTGTTTGCATATGTGTGTGTGTGTGTGTGTGTGTGTTTTAACAGAAATATTTGTAAGGTATGATAAAGTCAGTATTTTCACTTAGGTTGTAGGAAACAAGCCATTACGTTTTCTAAAGCAGAACTTAGAGTTTATATTCAATTTTAGGGCTTGCTCTTTTTTTTATTCTTTCCTTCGTTTTAAGTAGGGGAAACATGTACATGGTAGAAAGTCAAAATTATATGAAAAGGTATATTCAGAGGCTCACATTAATCCTTGTCCCCTCCTCTCACTCCCACCTCCTGTTTTCATTAGTTTCTGTTTTATCTTTTCTGTATTTCTTTTTGCATAAATAAGTAAATACAGATTTATGTACACACATGCACGTGTGTATGTATATTACAGTTTTTTTATTTCCCCTTTCTTACACAAAAGATAAAAAACAGTTACCTAGTTGCCATCAAGTTGAAATCAGGGCAGTCCCATGTTTGTTGGAGTAGAACTGTGTGCCCCACTTGACTTTCAGTGGCTGATTTCTCAAAATAGATTACTAGGCCTTTCTTCCTAGGTGCCTCTAGGTGAACTCGAACCTCCAACCTTTTAGTTAGCAGCCCATCCCATTAACCATTTGCACCACACAGAAACTCCACACAAAAGAGAACATGTTTGTGTGTGTGTGTACATACACTTTTTTCACTCTGGTGTATCCTGGAAATCACTCCATATGAGTGATTTCATTGAGACCCTCATTATTTTATACAGCTGTTTCATATTTCATTATGTGACTGAACCACAATGGGGTAAAATCCAACATTTTATTGTTACAAATACTACCACAGTGAATGACCTTGTGTATAAATTGTTTTATATTGTAGGGGTGTGTCTTTGGGATAGACTTTTATTATTGGGTTTGCTGGATAAACAAGTAAATGTATATGTAGTTTTCTTCCCCTTCGTAGGGATTATACCATCTTGCATCCCACCACCAGTGTATGAGAGTACCTGTTTCCCACAGCCTTGTCCACAAAATATGTTGCTGAATGTTTGAAGTCTTGGCATTATCTAATAAGTGAGAAAATGATCTTCAGTGTAGTTTTGGTGTGTGTGTTTTTTAATTATGAGTATAGTTTTTTTTTTTGCATATAGTTGAGCATCTTTTTATATTTTAAGCACCATTTATCTTTTTCTGACAGTGGTCTTCCCCCCCCCCCTTTTTTCTTTAAGGTTTGAGTCTTCCCCCCACCCCCCCCCCCCCGCTTTGGGTTTAAAAACTCTTTACATAATAGGGAGACTTGTTTTTCTGTAATGTACTTGTTATTTTTTTCTCTCAGGTTGTTATTTGATTTTTAACTTTGCTGTGAAAAAATTTGAGAGGCTTTCCAGATACTTAGATTTATGCAGGAATTAACCCTGCTTTTTATTCTAGGATTGGTATAGCTTTAATATTTAAATTTCTGATTCATTAAGAATTGATTACTTTGGTATATAGTGTGAAGTATGGATCTAATTTCTTTTTCTAAATGAAAGTTGTGCAAATACCATGTATTAAAAAGTATTTCTTTGTATCCATATCTTTCCATATGTACTTGGATCTCTTTATGAGTTTTTCAGTCTTTTCTACTGAGCTACGTGTCTGCTCATGCATAAGCACCATGCTTTAATTACAGAGGCTTTTTATACTATATATTGATATTTAGTAGTGTTGAGGCAGTGATTAAGAGCTTGGCTGCTAACCAAAATGTTGGCTGTTCAGATTCACCAGCCACTCCTTGGAAACCCTAGGCAGTATATACTCTGTCCTGTAGGGTAGCTATGAGTCAGAACCGACTTGACGGCAGTGTTTTTATTCCCACTAATTTTTTTTTTTTTCAGGATTTTGGTAGATATTCTTGTGTTTTATATGAACTCTAGAATCAACTTGTCTAGTGCTGGAAAAGATTTGTTATTTTTATTGGAATCACATTAAACTCATATATTATCTTGGGGAAAATTGACATTTATGTTGTTCTGTCTCAGAACAAGAGATGTCTTTCCATTTGTTCAAGACTACTTTTGTGTCTTTCAGAAATATATTAACAGTTTTCTCCTACTGTTTTGCACATTTCTTGTTGTATTTACACAATTATTTTATCCTTCATATTGTACTCATAAGTAGGGTGTTTCATTTTGTTATATCTTCTATTTTTTAAATATGCAAAGTATATTTTTTATATTAAATTTTATATCTTGCTAATTTTCTGAATTTTTATTCTATTTTTTTTATTATTGGTCACATTAATTTTAGCTTGATTTTTTGGGGCTTTCTAGTTATAAAATATACTTATCTGCAAAATATAATTCTTATGAAAGGCTTGCAATGATAATACAAACAACCTTATATTAAATTTGACAGAAAGACCCCTGCCATCTAAAAATTTGTATTCTACTGCAATATAATAAATTCTATTTCATTTCTTCACAGCCATATGTAATCAAAGCATAATTCTCTATATTATATACAGTTCATGGGGATTTCCAAAACCCAAATAGGATACATGGTTATAATGTTGCCTGAAATATAAATAAAAAGGTGTCATGCAAGGAAGAACAGAAGTTCCCCTGTTCCTAGCACAGTGCTTAGTGGGTAAGCCATAAACTTTTGGAGGTGATGCATAAGATTTTTGGATATATTTTCTGACTTCAGAATTTGTACATATTCAGGCCTGTTTATGATTTTGCAATAAAGCTGGTTGCCTTTGTTCTCTCTTTCTCTGGATCATGGTCCTGAGTTGAAGATTACCAAGGTTTAGGAAAACTAAAAAATATATTACATTCTGCTATTCCCATGAGTCGGGTACATGAGATAAAAAGGTATGTTCTGATTCTCTCCAAAATAAAATACCTGAAGTGTCTTCATTGCAGATACCTTTTTTCACCAACATAAACAGAAACTATGCCCATGGACCTCACCAGATAGACTACACGGAATCAAATCAACTACACCTGTGGGAAGAGATGATGGAAAAGCTCAATATCATCAGTCAGAACAAGGCCACGGGCCAACTATGGAACAGACCATCAATTACTAATATGCAAGTTCAAGTTGAAACTGAACAAAATTAGAACAAGTCTACGAGAGCCAAAGTACAACCTTGAGTATATCCCACCTGAATTTAGAGACCATCTGAAGAATAGATTTTGTACGTTGAACACTAATGACCGAAGACCAGATAAGTTGTGCAAGGACATCATATATGAAGAAAGCAAGAGGTCATTAGGAAGAGGAGAGAAAGAAAAGACCTAAGTGAATGTGAGAAGAGACTCTGAAACTTGCTCTTAAATGGCGAATAGCTAAAGCAAAAGTAAAAAATGATGAAGTAAAAGAGCTGAATAGAAGATTTCAAAGGGCAGCTCGAGAAGACAAAGTATTATGAGGACATATGCAGAGAGCTGGAGACAGAAAACCAAAAGGGAAGAACACGCTCAGCATTTCTCAAGCTGAAAGAACTGAAGAAAAAATTCAAGCTTCAAGTTGCAGTACTGAAAGATTCTGCAGGGAAAATATTAAACGACGCAGGAAGTATCAAAAGAAGATGGAAGGAACACACAGAGTCACTATACCAAAAAGAATTGGTCAGCGTTCAACCATTTCAGGAGGTAACATATGATCAGGATGAATGGTACTGAAGGAAGAAGTCCAAGCTGCATTGAAGGCGTTGGGAAAAAACAAGACTCCAGGAATTGATGGGATACCAGTTGGGATGTTTCACAAAAGGATGTGGCACTAGAAGTGCTCACTCGTCTATACCAAGAAATTTGGAAGATAGCTACCTGGACAACTGACTGGAAGAGATCCATATTTATGCCTATTCCCAAGAAAGGTGATCCAACCAAATATGGAAGTTATCGAACAATATCATTAATATCACATGCAAGCAAAATGTTGCTGAAGATCATTCAAAAGTGGCTGCTGCAGTATTTCAACAGGGAACTGCCAGAAATTCAAACCAGATGGTGTCAGATGGATCCTGGCTGAAAGCAGAAAATACCAGAAAGATGTTTACCTGTGTTTTATTGACTGTGCTGAGGCATTCAGCTATGTGGATCATAACAACTTATGGATAGCATTGCAGAGAATGGGAATTCCAGAACACTTAATGGTGCTCATGAGGAACCTGTACATTAATCAAGAGGCAGTCATTTGAGCAGAACAAGGGGATACTGCGTGGTTTAAAGTCAGGAATGGTGTGCGTCAGGGTTGTATCTTTTCACCATACCTATTCAACCTGTATGGTGAGCAAATAATCCGAGAAGCTGGATCAGGGTTGGAGGAAGAGTCATTAACAACCTTCGTTTTGCAGATGACACAATCTTGCTTGCTGAAAGTGAAGAGGACTTGAAGCACTCACTGATGAAGATCAAAGACTACAACTTTTAGCAGGGATTACACCTCAACATAAAACAAAAATCCTCACAACTGGACCAGTAAGCAACATCATGATAAATGGAGAAAAGATCGAAGTTGTCAAGGATTTCATTTTACTTGGATCCCCAAACAACACCCATGGAAGCAGCAGTCAAGAAATCAAAAGATGCATCGTATTGGGCAAATCTGCTGCAAGAGATCTCTTTAAAGTGTTAAAAAGCAAAGATGTCACCTTGAGGACTAAGGTGCGCGTGACCCAAGCCACGGTGTTTTCAGTTGCCTCATGTATACGAAAGCTGAACAATGAATAGCGAAGACCAAAGAAGAATTTATGCCTTTGAATTGTGTTGTTGAAGACTATTGAATATACCCACAAGAAGGAAAAAGTCTGTCCTGGAAGCGGTACAACCAGAATGCTCCTTGAAAGCAAGGTGGCAAGACTGTGTCTCACATACTTTGTACTTGTTGTCAGGAGGAATCAGTCCCTGAAGAAGGACATTATGCTTGGTAAAGTAGAGGGTCAGTGAAAAACAGGAAGACCCACAACAGGATAGATTGACACAGTGGCTGCAGCAGTGGGCTCAAGCATAGCAACAATTGTGAGGATGGCGCAGGACTGGGCAGTGCTTCGTACTTTTGTGCGTAGGGTTGCTATGAGCTGGAACTGCCTCGAAGGCACCTAACAGCAACAACAAATAGTCTCCCAGGGAGCATAAAATTTCTTCCATTACCTTGTATCAATGGTGGTAACTAATATCTGGAAAACTAAGAACATTTTTCAATAATACATTTCAATTTTGCAGCAAGTTTAGGAACCTTACCAAAGGAAGATGTAAATTAACATTTTTGAAAACAGCCCCAGAGCATTAACTTAGACATTCTGATGACTAATACAAACAGTTAACACTACACTATAACATGTGAACCTGGCAGATAGGGCAGAAAAGACTATCGTCATTTAGTTAGCATTCAGATCAACTCCTGGGGACTTTCTGTGTTTCAGGCATTTTGCACTAGGCACTGTGGATACAAAGATGCATAAACTCAGGTCCCAACCACAGGAGCCAAACACACATGAATGGGTTTGGGGAGTTTGGGGCTTAGATGCATGGGTTTGAGGCCTGTTACGACTGCTCAGTGGTTGTGTGACCTTGGTAAAGTTACTTACCTTCTGGTTGACTTATAAAGGCCACTGTTTCCTTCTTTTAAAATAGGGCTGTCTTTTTTGTTTGTTAATGATCTTTAAAGTTCTTAATAGTTAATATTTTATGCATTTGATTGTTCCGTTTTTATTAGAGATCCTTTAACGTTTCCTTTGGTATTAGTGGCATCACCAGTTTTTGAAGCTCATTTGGTTTTCTTCAGGTTATTGAGGCTCCTTAAGAGAGTTGTTAGTTTTCTTAGCTCATTTTTTGTAGTCCAACTGTACTGATGGAGGACTGAGCTGTGGGGAGAAAAAATACACCTGGCCGTGTTACCTCTCTGCTGAGGCACAGGAGTAAGCTTCTCGTAAGTCTCATCAGATGCAAGTTAAAGCTCCTCCGACGACAAGCCTGGAGGCACATTCTTCCAGCAGTATAGGCTTGTTCTAAGTTCGCTGTGGTCCATGGGGTCTGTCAGCCCCTTGGTGTGCTATCACATTTTGATCCCAAGGAGATAGATGTACAGGTTCTGCTGGCTGAGAGCCCTCATTGAACTCGGAAAACCCAGTCTTCTGCCCATGCATCTGGAAGAGGCCTGCTTTTCCTGCAAAGGCCCTTGCTTAGCACCTGCACACTGGCCCTGAAATCCCAGAAGAAGCTTCATCCTCTGATAGATATGGAAAGGAGCTAAGTTAAGCTATATTATTCTAAAGCACGTTCTTATCCTGAAATTGAAGCTATAAAATATGTAGATGTTATTTCCTTTTTATTATGTAAGTTGAGGATTTGGATATATATATATGTATATACACATATTTTTCCCCCCATCATTTTATATTCACTTCTAATTGGTTGCTCCTTGGGAACCCTATGGGGCAGTTCTACTTTGTCCTGGAAGCTCACCATGTTTCGGAATTGACAGCAATGCGTTTGGTTTTTGGTTTCTAATTGGATAAGAATTTTGAAATGTATTATCAGGCTGGGCCAAGTTTATAGCAGTCAGAGGACAATAGTGAGACCACACGTGTAAGATGTTACTTCCTGAGCCCCATGGTGTGACCACACACATTCAAAAGCAAGTGCGTCTTGCCAGACTGTTCACAGGTTGCAACTAGGAAGGGGTGTGGGAGTGCGGGGGCTGGGAAAGTGGGGATTTCACAATTTGTTGTATATACGTCTGTATTTTAAAATCTTAAAAAACAAGAGTCTGGGTTATTTGAACATTTTCCAAAATGTATTTACTTGCCTATTAAAAAAAAAAAAATGTTTTTTTGTTAACTCTTCAGCTTAAAAAACTTGAAAGGTCAATGTTACTTATAAATAAAAGTGTGTCTTTTCATCAGAATTTCCTTAAAGACTTTATTATTACACCTAAGACACAACCTTGTTAATTTTCTCTATGGTATTTCTTTCAAAAAATGGAAATCTCTGTTTTACTGGACTTAGCTTTTGAGGTCAGAAATCATAATTTATTCATCATTATCCGTTAGTGCCAGCTAGCCACTCAGTAAATAGTAGTTGATTGAATGAAGGTAGTATGGTGCCTTTTACTTCACTGGCAAACAGTAGATGTTGAGAGGATTTTTTAAAGGAAACAAAAAGTATGTAATTTTTTATCATGTTTCACAGTACTTTGTTCATTTTGAATGATCTCTTGCAAAATGCTTTTAAAAAGTGATTGTTTTCTGTTGATCTTGCCTAATCTCTTATCATATGTTAAGAAAAATGAACTAAATACTTACAAAGGAGAGGAACTAGCATTTTGTTTCAGCTAGAATTTTTGCTGATTGCTGTTAACAGTACATTGCAATTCTCACTTCTAACCAGCCCTGCATGTGACAGCCTTTAGTGTTATTTGAACAAACTAATCTCTGGTGGCACAGTGGTTAAGTGCCAGGCTGCTAACCAAAAGGTCGATGGTTCTAACCTACCAGCTGCTCCACAGGAGAAAGATGTGGCAGTCTGCTTCCATAAAGATTTACAGCCTTGGAACCCCTGTGAGGCAGTTTTGCTCTGTCCTATGGGGTCGTCGTTATGAGTCATAATCGACACGGTGACAATGGGTTTTTATTTTAATATGCTAACCCAGATGTTGATTCACTGATGGGCAGAGATGGAAAAGTAAATGAGACCTACACCTGTGTTCATTTTTACTTTAGCTAGACTTTGAACCAGTATCTTTACAGATGGGGTGCAATGTGTTATTTCCTTAAAAGACTTTATTACAAAGAAGTACGGTAGAGAACATTGGGAACAGAAAAGATAAATCCACACATGATAAAAGAATTTTTTTCCAAGTTTAACCATCAGTGTTATCATTCTAAAGGAGGGAAATTTTTTTCTTCAGACACTCCACGGTGTTTGGATACAATAAATAGCAGAATATGTCGTAGTAGGAAGTCAGTGATCAAAGAGAAATTCAAATAGATTTATTTAGTCTTTTTGAGAAAATAAAGAAGTGATTCCTTTCATAGTCTTTGTGATCATTTCTTTATGGAAACTTGATGACCTCAAGTCAGAAATAAAACCTTCATTAAAGAATAGCAGCAGAGCCCAGATAGTGGTATCATTTTTAAGCTGAGAGTAGGATATGGACACATCTTGAGCTATTGCCGAATGCCACCTGAATGGGAAAATTGGTTCAGCTAACCTTGAGTCAGGTCTTAGCTGAACTCTCCAACTGTTTCTGACTCAAGGATGCATGATATGACTTTAAGGATCGTGCCATTTGAGTGAGGCATTTTTCTTAAAAGCTGTAGGAATCATGCCTTCTTAATATAAGTGTTTTCAAAATGAAATGGATAAGCATAATGAGCAAGTATTCACAGTCTTTTCTTTTCACAGGGATTATCAGCATAGAAAGAAGGCCATGTAACCATCACGTAGATACAGCGCCAACAGTAAGGCAATTTTTTTCCGCATTGTTAAAAACTGATAGCTAGCTACAAAATGATGCTGGTTACAGTGACACAAAATGCCATTGTAGAAAACTTTTCTAACTTTACTTTAGCCAAAACTTTTATCTCTTAAAGAAAATTAACCCCGTGTTTTCTGTTCAATGAAAGAAACATTAGTTTTGCTTTTTTTGCCAAGATAGATAAAAATAAAATTCTGCATTTCTTTTATGGGTACCTGTTTATACTGTTTATGAACAGAATTTTTATTTAGAGATATTTCATGGTTTTATTGTAATAATGTAACTTTATGCAAATTGATTTAAGCCTTTTTTAAAATCAATGTTATTTTGTGCACTGCGATCATTGTTTAGGGTGATCGTTCTGTAATAATGAGAGAAAGCCATTATGCTTCCTTTCTCTGATGGGTTACTTTGTTACATATAGAAGTGAAATCTCTTTTCTAATCCCGCTTCTGTTAACTACCAAACAACCTTGAGGTATTTAACAACTATAGTATCTATTTACCCTGTTTTCAAAAATTATACAATATAATATAGAAAGAAGAGGATTAAATTTCCCTTTACTTTTAGTCTCTGAATATAATATTTGGTATAAAATATAATTAGTTGCTAGATTCCCAGTTGAAAGAGTTTTTCATAAGATGACATACATATTAGAGTATCTCTTACTCTTTCCTAAATTCAGTCTTACTTTCTGTCCAATAAGTTTTCAAGTGCTCCGTATGATTCATTTTTCCTGTTGTAGAAAGACTTGATAATACCATTTTTTAAGAAAATATTTAGTATTAAGCTTTATTTGAATTTTATCACAAATTTTCTAGTTGTGTTAAATCCATGTAATTGATTTAACATATTTGATAACTTAATATGTGGGACTCCAAAAAAGACCAGTGTATGAAGAATTACTCCTCAGCCTAATCATAAAACAAAATATTTTTCTATAGTACATGTTTCAATTACCCTTTAATTAGTACACTAAAAATAGTATCCATAACATTATACAAATTGTATTCTTTATATTAAAAGTTGAAGGCTAACAATTAAGGGAAATAAATTATCTTTAATATATTGGAATAATGTATTTAGTCATTGGATTATTTTACATATTTTTGAAATTTTATTCCTGGAGACTTTACTATGGCACCTGTGTTTAGGTTTCTGATTTGTTTGTAAGTTCTGGAACTCAGAAAAACACAGCCTGGCACAGATGATTGTTGCATCCTCTAGGCTGATTGTAGATTCCCGTGCTAATGAAATGATGAAGTAATAGAACCAAATCTTGCTGATACGAAATCATGAGAGATAATGGTATTATCATTTACAGTAATGTTCTCCAGTGATCTCAAAACAACTTCATGATTTAGGAACAAAATCTAACACATAATATCTTAGGCATTTTTGGCCTTTTGATTGTGCTTGTCTAGTTGGATTAATTTAAATAATAACTCCTAATGTATTAATATGATGTCTACTCTGTGCACTGAGTACGTATACCTTGTTTATACAGGAAGTCAGCAAACATGTAGCATTTCCTCAAGTTTTGACTTGAGCCAAGCTCCTTTTTTGATATGTTTTTCTGAGGCAACGCTAGCTGCATTTCTCCTTCTGGCTCTTTAAACATGTCCTATTGCCCCTCCTCCCCCCTCATCTCCCAGCTGGCTGACGGTTAACCTTGGCCTTTCTCCATAACCTCTAAAAGAAAATTGCAAGCCTGATCCTTACCCAGTGCCCTTTGGTCCCTGGGATAGGTAAAGTCTGATTTTCTTAAAAATGTAATGTTCCCTAATTGCCATTATTTGAGCCTTTGCATCCTTATTTTCATTAAAGGGTTTAAGAGAAAAATTGCTTGGAGGTAGGGTAAATGGGAAGGAGTCTGTCTAAAAATTTAACAAGTCTATAAGCCTGAACGTTGTGCTGTCCTGGTCCCCAATGGAGAGATTTCATGGTTTTAAAGTCATTTTCTGAGGTTGAAAAAAAAAAGTAGAAAGGGGTTGGGCCAGAATTTCAGAATGGCTTAGGCTGGAGCCCTGAGTGACTTCCTCCTCATACGTTACCCACAATATTCAGCTCACTTCTCTACTCCTCATCACTCCCACTTCTCGCAGTGGAACCCCTGCTCGTCAGCCTAATCATAAAGGAAAATGCTTTGCTATAAGAATGGCTTGAATTGAGGAGAGTGCTAGATGCTCCTTACAACTACTCAGCAGGTGCCAAGAATGAGTAAAGGAAAGTCTCTCAAGTCTCTGTAACAGGGAAAGATGTATTTTTGACATTATAGGTTGAAACTGTAGATGAACTTTTCGGTAAATATATGGTTACAGGGGATAGTTAGATCCTATAACACTGTAATGTAATGACGTGTCCTTTAAGTAAATGTAGGTCAGCCTTGGAACAACCCACTCCTGTTACTTTGTCCTGGGCTCTCTCTCTTTTTTTAATTGTTTACTTTTTTTTTCTTTTATTACAAGAACTTTGATATTTTTGTTTGTATTTTTATAGTTTTTACTGCTTTAGAGAATAAATATATTTTACCTTTTTAAAAATGCTATTGCTTATTACCTTTAGGTTCTTGAAGAAACATTCTTCGCCTTACTTTTCTCATAAAAATTGAGAATGAAATGGTATCTTTAGAGCCCCTGCATTTGAAACAAGGCATTTAGTATTCTCTTCCATTTTTTTTCTCTGCCCTTCTCCCCTATTTCTCATTTTTCCTTTTATAAATATAATTCAGGCAAGTATTACTTAATTATTTTTAACTTTATACCTAGTCTCTCTTGAAAATATGTTTGGGTTTTCCTGTCAGTGTTCTGGTTATTTTGCCTAAGCTCTGTTTTTTTCCCAAAGGGAACATTAAATTATTGTGCGGTTCTTGCTCTTTCTCTAACCCTCTCCTTCCCTTTGGTTCCTGAACAGTTTGGACCTAACAGCATTAGATGAGTCAGAGCAAGGTAGGCCTCTACACCGGGGCCCAGAGCAGAGTATCAGAGCCCCAGCAGAGTGAGAAGGGCTAATCCCCTCAAGATATCTCAGCATGGGGACCCAGAGTCGGGTGAGAAGGGTGTCTGTGTCAAGGGCAGCCTGGTGTAGTGTCAGATCCCAAGCAAAGTGAGGAGGGCAACCCAGTGTGGGGATAGGGTATCAGGAGTCCAAGCAGGGTGAAGAAGGTATATACATGTAGGAGTGGCCTGCTGTGGGATTCCAAAGCTCAAGTGGGTTGTGGAGTCATCCATTCAGGGTGTGGCCTGGTGTAGTGTGTTGTATCCCAAGTGGTGTGAGGAGGGCATCCATGTAGAAGAGCTGACATCTGAGATCATGTTGCATATTGGGGAACTGATTGAATAATTAAATATATTAAGGATATTGCAGGTCAGGTTTCTCATCTGTCAGAAAAGGAAGTTACAAATGTAGGGAGGCAAAAACTAGATGGATTGTATTTGGAGGTATAGTTGTGCACTCATGGTTTTTAATATGTTGAGAATCGGTATACACACATACATATATTTCCTAGCTCTGTCTACTGAGAGGGCCTGAGAGCAGTGACAGCCCAATAGCAATGAGCACAACTAACACTCAGATCTTGACTTCAAAATTCCATTCTCCACAAAAAAAGGAACTAATCCTTGGAGAAATGACTGATCCAAGGGCTGGGATTAAAAAGTACAAGATGAGTTTGGAACACCTTTTTGTGTCAGAAAGCAAGGAGGAAATCCTCAAAAAATGATAGAGACATTTCAAAGAAATACAGCAGTCAGCTTGAAGGGGCTTCTGCTGGCCAAATCAGAGTCCCTGGGTATTGCAAAAGGTCGCTGGGCGACGTAAATGGTTTGTGCTTGGCTGCTAACTGAAAGGTTGGCGGTTCATACCCACCCACTGGCATCATGGATAAAGGCCTGGCAGTCTGCTTCCCTAAAGATTACAGCCAAGAAAACCTTATGGAGGTCAATCGTACTCTGTAACATAAGGTCGACTCTATGGCAGTTGGGTTGGTTTGGTTTTTGTGGGGTGGTACAAATGGTTAACTTACTTGACTGTTAACCAAAATGTTGGAAGTTTGAGTCCCCCTGAAGACACCTCAAGAGGAAGGCCTGGCACTGTACCTCTGAAAAATCCCACATTGAAAACCCTATGGAGCATAGTTGTATTCTGACACACATTAGGTCACCATTAGTTGGAATCTACTCGATGGCAACTGGTTTGGTTTTTTTTAACGGTCAAAGCAGGGACCATTTGAGCTTCAAAATTGGCACGTGTGAATGCATTCAGATATATACAGATATAAACCTGTTGCCGTCGAGTCAATTCTGACTCAGCAACCCTATAGAACAGAGTAGGACTGCCCCACAGGGTTTCCAAGGAGCGGCTGGTGGATTTGAACTGCCAACCTTTTGGTTAGCTGCCAAGCTCTTAACCACTATGCCACCAGGGTTCTATATATTAAAAAAAAAAAAAAAAAATTTTTTTTTTTTAAGGTTACAGGCCAGTTATTTTATAGAATACGCCTCAATTTGTGCTTGTCAAATGTTTCTCCACAATTAGATTCAGGTTATTCATCTTCAGTAGGGATATCACAGAAGCGATGCTGGTTCTTTTCATTGTATCTTTATCAGGTGGTGCATGATTTCAGTACACACCATGACTGATTATGATCACTTTAATCACGAGGTTAATGTGTCTCTAGCACTGTAAAGTTACTCTTACCTCCTTTGTAACAACCAAGTATTTTGTGGGGAGGTACTCTGAAACTGTCCATTCTTACCAAACCTTAAGTTAATTAATATATATAGATAGATATATAGTTACAGATATATATATCTATGTATTAATTAATATATAGAGATATATATATAGATACAGATATATATATCTCTATATATTAATTAATGTATATAGATATATATAGATACAGATATATATATCTATATAAAAAAATTTTTTTATATATATTAAGTTAATAGATAGATATATATATTAATTTAATATATATAGATACAGATATATATATCTATATATATATAAAGTTAATGTATATATATAGATACAGATATATATTAATTAGCTTAAGGTTTGGTAAGAATGGACAGTTTCAGAGTACCAGCCCACAAAATACTTGGTTGTTACAAAGGAGGTAAGAGTAACTTTACAGTGCTAGACACACATTAACCTCGTGATTAAAGTGATCATAATCAGTCATGGTGTGTATTGAAATCATGCACCACCTGATTAATATACAGTGAAAAGAACCAGCATCGCTTCTGTGATATCCCTACTGAAGATGAATAACCTGAATCTAATTGTGGAGAAACATTTGACAAGCACAAACTGAGAAGTATTCTATAAAATCACTGGCCTGTAACCTTCAGAAGTGTCAAGGTTGTGAAAGACGTGAAAATACTGAGAAATTACTATGAAGGAGACTAAAGAAAGATGGCAACTCAACACAACTGGATCCTTTCGCTATCAAAGGCATTATTGGAGCAGTTGGTGAAACTTGAATGCCATTTGGGGATTAGATCATTATAATGCATCACTGTTAATTTCCTGATTTTGATGGATGCATTCTTATATAGGAGAATGTCCAGATTTGTAGTAAATACATACTGAAATAATTGAGAGCGATGGGTATCAAGTCAGCAACTTGCACTCAAGTGTAATTTCTTTGTACCTCATCTTTTCTGTAAGATCGTGACTGATTTCAGAAAAATTTCTCCGTGTAAACAGATGCCATGACCTAAAACTGATTTATTTCTTTCAGACATAAAATATCTGTTTTTGAGATGCCTTTAATAGAAAGTAAAAGAAAAAAAAATCCCCACGTGGCATGCTCCCTCCATCAAAAAGAAGAATTAAAACTCTCCTCTTAACTGGTTATAAAAAAAAAAAAAAAAAACTACATCATTAATTGTTTTGTACATGCTGAGCTCTTAATTTTGTTCATAGCTAAGGGTACATTTTCTGTTTTTTTTTTTTTTTTTTTAAGAAATATAAAATGGGAAGCATATTATCTGACTGCACATATTTTAAAATATCAGTTGCCTTTGCATAAGACAGTTGGGCTGTGTTTCTGATTACCTGGACATGACCTTTCCCCCCCAGAACATTGCAGATCTTGATGACCTTTCTCCTTCTGACATTTAGTACTGCAGGAGAGCCATTGGGCATCAGCCTGATTATTACTCTTTTGTCTGGGTAGCCTCGTTTGTCTGCTCTTGCATTATAGATTTTCTTTTATTTGTACCTGATGTCCTAATTACGAGTTGATGGCTAAATGTATGGCTCTCTTTACACTGATTTTTGTCTGGAATGATACTCACCCAGACACTTGGCTATTATTGGAAAAGCAAACAAGACATCAGATAATCATAGTATTAAACATCCTTAGATTTTATATTATATGAGCAGAATCGGATCATGCTACCTTAAGAAGTAGTCCCTGCACCTGCTTATGGGCTCTGTAGCGAGTTAAGTACAATATCAAACTCAGATTAATTAGAGGTCATTGTCTGAACCCTGAAAGGCAGGTGTAAAAGTTAGTTAATAGTTAAGTCAGCATAGACTTGAGTCCCGTATTTACTTTAAATGAAGGACTTAATTGCAAACAAAAGAGAAATAGCAGGTAGCAAAAGGAAATGTTTTCCCCACTTTTGGTCTGTTTATATGCATGTGAAAGACATTAACATTTGGTAAGCCATTCTGAATATATAAAGGCTTGTTAATGATTTGAGAAAGATTGTTTTGAATCACTTCCATTGAAAACTGGTACGACCAATTACAAATAACATCAGTGTGATCCTAATCTAGTTAATCACTGATTTATGTAACACTCCTATGCTCCAAACCTGTAACAGTAACTAATATTACTCTTTTCTTCCTAATTCCTTCAGGCATACTGTGTGCCCATTAGTGAGAACACATTTTCTTTTAACAAATGGATTTTTGGCAGTTTACAAGATTACAGTTTGCATTTTCACAGAAGCCCGTATGTCTGTCACAACAGGTTCAAATAAAATCCCCCTGCCTCATCAGGATTGTCCCAATCATGGAACACATTTGCCATTCATCTTAGTATTGCTTTAATCATTAGGAATTAAGATATCCTAGCCTAACTGGAAATTTAAATGTTGATTCTTTATTCTACACAGTTATAAGACCAATTTAGCAAGCTACTAGAATTCATTCTACGATGGTACTCCTAGAATTTATAAGGACTAGTTGATAAATTTTTGCCACCTAGTTTTTCATCATTAGTAGGCTTTAATGTTTTAGATTATTTTATTTTTCTGAAAACATTTCTAAGGTATTTCTGATGTTGTTTGCCCTCAAAACTAAACTTATTCATGAATGTACTGATTTGAATCATACAAATTAAATTTTATTCTGTCTCCTAGGTTATATGATATCTGTACTTATTCTATAACACTGAGTTATTTTGTTGTTCGATTGTAATCCTTGTTTAGCCCGTTCTGTGTGTTCACAAGGTTATTGCATATTGCATTCTTATACTTTTCATGTAATATACTTCATACATATATTTTATGTAAAATATGACTGTTTGACATCGAAACATAATATTTGGGGCAGCATATTTATGGATAAATACGTGAGTGAAAAGTCTTTGATCCAAAGGCAGCACTTTATTTTCTCCAATCTGTAGAATTTACCAGGAATTCACAGTATGAGGTGAATGCACACCCATAAAAGCCATAAAATGAAAACTATAGCCAATCTCTTCCTGCAGGTAATTACCGGGTGGAGAGGGAACTGATAAACTATAAGCTTTTATAACTTAAGTCATAAAAGAACCTGTTTTCATTTATCAGTAAAGTAGCAATTCAAAGCAGTTCTATTGAAATTCAGATTTAAATGCAAAATAGATTTTCCTCTAAGACCACTTGTGAGTTGTCTGAAATGCATTCATCTTAATAACTATCTGCACATTAATTTTTCTCCAGATCTTATAAATTATGGAGCTTATGTTTATTTTTTCCCATTAGCATACTCCACTGACACTGAAATTTTTCTTAGACTTTCCCCCCCAGTTTTTTGGCTTTGCTAAGTTTTTATGCCTGACAAACTTTTAAACTTTTGAAAAGTTCATATTCCTAGAGGATTGTAACATAATAGTGGCGTAAGCCAAATTCATTTTCTAAATAATTAGCAACACGCAGAAGCTAGTACCATACTAAACACCAGGTAGGTATGGGAATGGCATAGGAAAAGTGGAAATACAAAAAAAAATGTATGAAATATGGTTTGTGCCTTTGAGTCTCTTGGTCTTGTTAGAAAAAGTGAATTATAAATATTTAAAACCCAATACCTGAAGTAGTTAAAAGCTCAGCGCAGTAATGAACGAAATGTCTCCAAGGCGGTTTACACTCAGGTGTAGAAGTGTACCATAGGCGTTAAGTGCTGTAGAAATTCCCAGGACAGGAGTGACTTGGAAAGGCTGTTCAGTAGGAAGGTGCTAAGCTGGATCTTGAAGGAAGGCTGGGATTTGAAGGGGATAGGATGTTCTAGACCAGAGCAACAGGGTGACCAGAGTTCATAGCAAAAGGAAACTACCCAGAGTGTATAGATGATGGACAGTGACTGAAGTAGAGTTATTTTAAGAATGTGAGACATTGGAGGACTACAAAAGTTGATTGGGGTATGATCTGTAAAGATCATAAGATGTTAAAGAATTAAGAGTTTATGATTTTCAGCAATAGGAAGGCATTTGAGCATGAGAGTACTGTGATCTAGAGGCTAAAATTTTAGATTAAAATGGAAGCAGCTCATGAACCCAGGGATGGGGTAGAGATAGGAAGAAAGTAAACGAGCTGTGAAGCTACTGCAGTCCACACGAGGTGATAAGGATCTGAATAAGTGAAGATGGAAAAAGCCGTGTACTTACAAGAAACATTGGAGATTAGAACTAATGATAGGGACTCAAAAGTGATGAAAATATGATGATTCCTAAACTGCAGACATAGGTTACTGAGAGAATGATGATCCCACTAACAGATTTGAAAAAAAAAAAAAAAAATAGGAATGGAGGGTGATTTTTGAGAATAATAGATTAAGTTTTAGACATGGTAAATTTCAGGTTACTGTGGGCCAGGAACAAGAGAACTGGGAATGTAGTCTTAGATCTCACAAAAGGATCTGTGTTTGAAGATCTAAATTTGTTACGCTTGATACGGCTGTACTTTACAGATATGGGGTCCAGAAGGGAGATGCAGCTGTTGGAAGGCTCAGGCCCAGATGTGGGAGATCATGTATATCATCAGGTGGGGACCAAGCACGACAGGTTTCCATAGCCTATCCAGGAAGGAGCCAGATATCCAGAGCCATTGGATAAAACTAAGTCAGGAGTCAGTTTCCTCCTCCCACCTCCCAAATCCATTCTCCACAGAGATCTTCATCCAGAGCACAAATAGCATTATGTATTGAAGATCCTGTGGTGTGACCCTTCGCTTCCCAGTTGAAAACAGAGCTTTTTAGCATGTCATTGAGGCCTTCTACTTTGTTTCCAAACTTACCTCCAGCCTTTTCCCCCATATTCACCCTGGCCATCCCAATCTACTTAGAGTTTTGTAAACATGCCTGGGTCTGACACTGAGAGACATTTTCAGAAGAGAGGTTAAGAACACTCATTCCAGAACCAAATTACCTGGCTTCGAGCCCTGGCTCTGCCACTTTTTCTGTGACTTCAGGTAGATTTCTGTACCTCAAAAAAAAAAAAATTTTTTTTTTTTTTGTACTTCAGTTTCCTCATCTGTAAAGTGGAGATAACAATGCCTACTTCAGGGATCATCGTGAGGATTAAAAGTGTTAATACTTAGAACAGCCCCTGGCACAAAGTAAGCCCTTAGTAAATGTTAGCTATTATTATTATTATCTGTAGGCTTGGAATTCCTTCCACTTTCCCCTTTCTTCCTCCTCTTCCTATGAAATTTCTGCTTATATTTCCAGTAAAAGTATCACAACACCTATGAAGCCTTAACTTTATTGTTCTCATACCCACCTCAGGCTTTGTGAGACACTCCCTCTTCTGCATCACCCCAGGGTCCCTTCACATGTCTAGTACCGTCTTTCCCACATTGTATTGTAATTTTAGTTACAGCCTATTTCTCTTCCCCAGAGCGAGATCCTACAGGATATAAGTTATGTATCTCTCCCCAACTCTGCAACACTGGCATATTTATAACGCCCCATATAAATTCATTTGAAACATTAGAAGGATAATGAAGAGTGTGCAAAATCAAAATAACAGCAATTTCTTTATCTGCTGGCAATTTAAGCTTTTACTTTTAAGTCATTTTGTTTGGGGATTATTATTATTTAATAGCAATTTCAGTGTTGGGCTTTAACAAAGCATTTCTAACATGTATTTTAAAATTCGGTTCGGTGATCATTTAAACTTATTTAAAATTTTCCTTTTCCAATCAGTGGAAATTATGATCACTTTAAGGAAGCATAAATCTTGTCCATAGCAGAAACTCAAATTGACCGTGCCATAAACTGAAGGAAACAATAATTTGGAAAGTTTTACAAAGAAAACATTTACCACTCATAATCTTATGGAATATTATCTTCTGTTTTGGGAGAAATTTAATGAAAATGTATCAAAGCAGTACCTTGTTTTTCCTGCCTATCTGGACATCTACCATTAGCCACCACTAATGTTCCGTAGGTTCTTTTTTTACCATGAGAAACATACACAAATTCACTGGGTTTCTTCTTCCTGTGATGCTCCTTATCCTGCCATCATCTCAGTGTCCCCAGCACTGAGATCAGTCTTTGGCATAGATAGCAGCACATAGCCACTAACACAGACACTCCTTGATATAACCACATAATCGGGTCACAGATTAGTCTGATGCATAGAGGTTAAGTAAGATAAATCCCTAGAGGAAATGAAACCTCATGTTCTATGTTTTTAATGAAACTTCATAAAATTTTCCTGTCACCGTATTTCTGCCTAGTAATACGGCAATGTGGGCAGACTTCTCTGAGGGCACTTTTTGGATTTAGACCTTATTTTACCAAACCTGTAAATAATTCTTTTTCCTCCCCCAGCAATGACGTTGGCATTAGTAGATCTGTATTTTGTTTGGAAAATATGACCACCTTTATAGCTGTGGGTGCTCTGTGAAACTGTTTTACTACAAAACACCATTCCTATAAAATAACTAGAAGAGCTTTAGGAATTGGATAATAATAATTTTTACCTAACATTTATTGAGCACTTACTATATGCCAGGCACTATGAAAAGTGTCTTATGTGGGTGATCTCGTTTGGGTTTCATAATAATTCTGTAAGATAAAGATACTATTTTCATTTGACAGTTGGGGAAACTGAGACACACTAGGGCTTTAAGCATCTCCTAGAAACATTTAAGTTTAATGTGTTAACATTTCATGGTAGATGATCCAGATAAACTAAAAGCAGAATCAGTTTATGTGTATAAACTGACAAACCCTAATGTCACTCAGTGGCAAAAAGCAGACTTTTGTGGAAATGGCAGCAGTTCCATTAAAAAAAAAAAACTCATGGTCATCAAGTAAATTCTGACTCGTAGCAACAAAGCAATATTAACAGCAGTTGGCACATATAGAACATACAGTTTTAAAGCCCTGATATGTACTGTACATTTGATCTTTTTAAGATCACTAAAATAACTTTTAATGGGATCAGGCTGTAGGTGTGGTAATGAAGGATGTGGACAGCTGGGCGCTACTGAAAAGACAGACCAGAATGACAGCTATGAGGTGCCATGAAGGCCTTGATTTGAGGGGGGAAGGGGTGAGGGGCACACCCAAATACAGATTCCTCCTACTTAATAAATTTACCATGGAGTTATCTAAGAAAACATCCCATCCACCCACCAAGAAGTTTCAAACAGATTTAATTAGAGATTATTGGCCAGTGCCTTAGAATATTTCTTGGGAATAGTGGAACTTCAATTCTGTTGGGTGAGTAAAGACACGTAAGTACCAGTGAGCAATCTGGATGTGAGAAGGGGATCTTGGGGTTTGGTGGGAAGAAAGGGGCCCAGAAGCTGTGGTTTTTCTAGTGCACTGGCAGAGTCACCTGTGACCTTGAGAAAGGAAATTGCAAACACCTGCAGCACTTCAGACTATGCTACCCACATGCCACAGACAGCTGTTTGAAGAACAGAGTGAAGGGATGAGAAGGTAATTATGAGTATTCCCCAAAAATGAGGTGATGGGGCTTCTGCCCTTCTTCCTTTAGACCTACTTGGAAAGCTTATTGTGTACACTTCAGTTTCAGCTAATACGTATGCATGAATGACTCCCCAGCTGATGTTTCTAATCTTAATTATTTTTTTCTTTCTCCATTCTACTGGAAAAATATTTATCATCAGTACTTAGGCTGTCTGAAAATTAGTTGTTGTTGTTAGTTGTTGTCGAGTTGATTCCAACTCATAGTGACCCTGTGTACAACTGAACGAAACACTGCCCGGTCCTGAGCCATCCTCACAATCATTGCTGTCTTTGAGTCCATTGTTGTAGCCACTGTGTCAGTCCATCTCATTAGGGTCTCCCACTTTTTCACTGACGGCCTACTTTACCAAGCATGATGTCCTTCTCCAGGGACTGGTCTCTCCTGATAATGTGTCCGAAGCATGTGAGACAAAGTCTTTCCATCCTTGCTTCTAAGCAACTTCCAAGGCAGATTTGCTTATTCTTCTGGCAGTCCGTGGTATATTTAGCATTCTTCTCCAACACCTTAATTCAAAGGCATCAGATTCTTCCGGCTTTCTTATTCATTGTCCAGCTTTCGCATGCATATGAGGCAATTAAAAACACCTCGGTTTGGGTCAAGAGCACCTTAGTCCTCAAAGTGACATTGTTGCTTTTTAACATTTTAAAGAGGTCTTTCGCAGATTTTCCCAGTGCTATACTCATTTGATTTCTTGACTGCTACTTCCATGAGTGTTGACTGGGGATCCAAGAAAAATGAAACCCTTGACAACTTCAGTCTTTTCTCTGTTTATCATGATGTTGCTTATCGGTCCAATTGTGAGGATTTTTTCGATTTCTTTATGTTGAGGCGTAATCCATACTGAAAGTTGTAGCCTTTGATCTTCATAAGTTCTTCAGGTCCTTTTTGCTTCCATCAAGCAAGGTGGTGTCATCTGCACATCACAGCTCAATAAAATTTCTGTCTTCCCCAGTGCCTTTACCAGACCTTACATTTTAATTTGTTGTCAGTGTTACTACCAGCTCCTTAGTTCTTCAGTAACACAGGCTTGGTAATAGAGTAAGCTTATCCATTTCACATGTCCCACATGTGCAGCTCTCTCCTTCCATTATATTTCCGTAGGCTAACCCCGTTTGTCCATGTCTGTAGCCAAATCAAAGCACTCTTCTCTGACATGGAAACATGACATGGCCTCATTACCCATATTTTTGCTTATACCTTTCACTTTATCATAACCAACTTCAACTCCCTTATGATAATTTTTTATGAGAGCTTTATTGAAATATAATTCACATAACATAAAATTCACCCTTTTAAAGTCTACAATTCAGTGGTTCTCAGGTGTGCAACCATCACCACTATCTAATTTTAGAATATTTGCATCACCCCAAAAAGAAATTTCCTACCTGTTAGTTGTTACTCCCATTCCCCTCTCCCCAACTCCAATTGGTGGTGGTGGTATTAGTTGCCCTCAAGCTCATTCAGACTCATGGTAACCCCATGTGTACAGAGTAGAACTGCACTCCACAGGGTTTTCAAGGCTGTGACCTTTTGGAAGCAGATCACCAGACCTTACTTCTAAGGTACCTCTAGATGAGTGAACCACCAAACTAGCAACTACTAATCTACCTTCTATGTCTATGGATTTACCTATCTCCGACATTCCATCCAAGTACAGTCATACAATATGTGACCTTTTGTGTCTGACTTCTTTCACTTAGCATGTTTTCAGGCTGCATGTTGTAGCACATATCAGAATGTCACTCCTTTTTTATGGCCAAATAATTTTGCATCGTGGTTAAACTTCATTTTGTTCACCCATTGATGGACATTTAGATTGCTTCATTTTTTTTTTAGCTATTATGAATAATACCTTATGAAGACTTCTGTACAGGTTTTTGTGTGGGCATATGTTTTAAATTTTCTTGGTTATATACCTAGAAGTAGAATTGCTGCATCATATGGTAACTGCATGTTTAACATTTTGAGGGAACTTTCCTAGGGTGGCTGAACCATTTTACAATCCTACCAAATGTATGAGGGCTTCAGTTTCTCCACAGCTTTACCAACACTTGTTATTGTCTTTTTTATTATAGCCAGCCCAGTGGATCTGAAGTAGTATCTCAGTGTGATTCTGATTTGCGTTTTCCTAATG
This sequence comes from Elephas maximus indicus, assembly GCF_024166365.1. Lineage (NCBI taxonomy): Eukaryota > Metazoa > Chordata > Mammalia > Proboscidea > Elephantidae > Elephas > Elephas maximus. The sequence continues at coordinate 204,920,780 of NC_064819.1, read as the reverse complement.
GCACTGGGTTTGTTTTTTTTTTTTTTTTAATGACTAACGATGTTGAAAGCATCTTTTCAAGTACCATTTGTATATCTTGCTTGGTGAAGTGTCTATTCAAATCCTCTGTCAGTTTTCTAATTGAGTTATTTGTCTTTTTATTGTGGATTTTTAAGAGTTCTTTATATATTTTGGGGCCCTGGTGGTACAGTGGTTAAGTGTTCAACTGCTAACCAGGAGGTCGGCAGTTTGAATCCACCAGCCGCTCCTTGGAAACCCTATGCGGCAGTTCTGCTCTGTCCTGTAAGGTCTCTATGAGTCAGAATCAACTCAATGGCAGCAGGTTTTATAGGGTCACTGTGAGTCTGAATCACCATGAGGCAGTGGGTTTTTTTTTTTTTTTTTTTTAGTTTTTAAAAAAGAACCCACTGCCATCAAGTCGATTTCGACTCAAGTTTAGAAAAGGACTTTACTAAAGTAGTTTTGCAGCAGTACCGGTGTGTCTACTTGAAGGTACTCTCATAACTTATTTATATGTTTGATTATCTTTAAATATCTTAAATATATATTCATGTATTTTTAGCTTCAATAGACAAATCAGTAAATTTTTCATTTGGCTATACATTTTTATGTTTAGTTATTTTTTAAATTTTATTACTACCCCTTACAACACTTGTGAGTATGGAAAGAATCTGGACAGAAAAGTAACATCTTCAGGTAAACACAACAGAGTAAATGCAGTAGGTAGAAAGAACAACATTCCACTTATCATGAACAATATATTTCTATATATAGTTGCCGTAAGTCACTGCTTTAAACATAAAAACCATTGCCGTTGAGTCGATTCTGACTCATAACTAACCTATAGGACAGAGTAAAGCCACGCAATATGGTTTCCAAGGAGCACCTGGTGGATTCAAACTGCCAGCCTTTTGGTTAGCAGGCATAGCTCTTAATCACTACACCACCAGGCATTCCGAAGACATAGAGTATAAAACTTATAATAACTAAAACTGTGAATTGTAAATAATACATTATTTGAAAATATTGAATTTAGTTTTATTTAAATATATTGTCTGTGTCTCATTTTCTTTCACATTTACTCATAATTTCACATCTACTAGCAACTAAAATTCATTAAGATAATTTAAAGAAATTCATACTTTCCCAAAATAATTCTTGAGTATATTATTATCTGCATGAACCTGGTACTATTTATGGGGACTTAAAAGTAGAGAAACAGAAGAGTAACTTGTAATGCCTGGTTAAAGGTATTCCTGTTTTGAAAAGGGCCTCCAGCCCAAAAACAATGGAGCATTCCGTGAAGTGGAAGCTCCCTGAGGACAGGGGCTTTTATCTGATTTACTCACTGCTGTATCCCCAACCTATAAAAGTTGCTGAGACATAATAGGTACCTAATAGTTACTGTTTAATGAACATATCAATCTTTTAATTTTGCTTACTGTATTTTTACGCAAATAACACACACTTTGCTAACAGTGCTCTCCGCCTGTAGGGTATTTTTGTGAGCACGTTCCTTTTTTTTTTTTTTTTTTTTACAGCAACATGTAAAAGAAATTGGCATAGCGGCACTTAGGAAAATATCTCATGGGGAGAGGGTGTGATTGGCAAACCAACGTAGAAGGTGCATGTTCTTTGCATAAAAATGCAGTAATTTTCTATGTTAACAACTTAGTTTATTCTTAAAGAGGTTTTAGAGAAACATAAAAATGTATACTGTGACACCAGGTTGCAGTCTGAGTATGAAGTCATTGAAAAAATGACAACCTAGATGTTAAACTACTCAAATCTGGAGCTAGTCAGCATTTCAGTGTGGCAAGAGGAAAGGAAACTAAGCAAGATAAGTAAAACTAATAACCAGGAAAGGAAAAACAGGTTTGCTTCCTTAAGTTTTGCCAGTAACATTCTGTTCTAATTCTAAGGTTTGGGTTTGTATTTAAAATTATGTTTACCCATTTAGTTGCATATTTGGTATACGCAGAAAATAAATGTATGTGTTTTATAAAGTAGGTCATTGGAAATCAAGTATTGGCTAAATTTTAGGTGCATCAGAATCACCTTGGAAGGTTTTTAAAACTCTGCCCCCAGAGTTTCTGATTTAGTGGTCTGGACTGAGGCCCCAAAATGTGCATTTCCAACAAGTTGCCAGGTGATGGTGATGCTGCTGGTCTACGGACCATGCTTTGAGAACCACTGATCTCAAAACCAAAGATTCGTATTCTCCTTCTCAAGAAAGAAAATAAAAGTACTCTATCATTTTTCTTTTCTGAGCCCCCCCCCCCAAAAAAAAATTTGTAGTCCAGCCTATACAGGTCTGTAAACATCTCTTAATTCTTTTAGGGAATAAATAATTAAAAAAAATACATTTTGAGCCTTTTTCTTTGAAATACTGATGATTCAATGTAACAAAGTATGTGAATTGTGATTTAAAAAAGAGGTTGAATTGATTCTAATCATAATATGAAAATGAACCTTCAGATATAAAATAGCTTTATTTTTTAAGTCCGAAGTTCAAGTCTAGTCTGAGTTCCAGAGTCTTCTCTGCTTGTCAGAGGAGAAAAAAAGTATTTGCAAATGGTAAATTCAGAAGAAATGCTTTATTTTTATTCTTTAATTATTACTAATAGTTTCTTCCTGTGTAGTATTGCAGGTAGTAACAGCAGTCAAACAGAAGCATTTCCAATTAATGTATGATAATAAATGATGCAGCTGTGCTGTTATCCTCCAAATTAATATCTTGAATTAACTTTAAAATCTAATGAATGAAAGCTGATCTTTTGGAGTGGTTATTTGAGTACATAATGTGATAGAATTTTAAAGCTAAAAGGTACACCACGTATCATCTTACCAAAATTCAATTTAAGTGTTTCGTGACCTATGTTACCCTTGGAGTCCCAGACAGGACTTGAAACTCACTCTCTTGATTCCTAGTTTGGTGTTCTTTCCATTACCTGTGGTTGTTATTTTATCAGAAGGTACTTGTAATTAAATATTTCCAAATGCTTGTTTGAGAAGCATGTAAATTTCACATATGCTAGCATTGTCATATAGCAGGATAGGAATCGATTGATACAACAACAGTGAACTCTGTGTAATTACTTACTTTATTTCTGCTTTCTTAATCTATTATTACCCAGAAAAGATCAGTTAAAAATAACTGAGCCTTGGTTTCTTTTTTATAAATATTTTTAGGGTTATCCTATGTCATAGTCATGGAATTAATTTTAAAAGAGCATATGTATGTCTGCCACATGATGTTGGACATAGAAATTTGTTTCTTTATTCCTGTTATAAGATAAAAATATTGTCCCAAAGTCACTATAAATAAAGGGGTCATTTGGAGATTTAATAATCTGCTTCTGTACAGTTCAGGATTTGTTGTTCTGTTTGATTCTCTACTAAAATGTTTTTCTTTAATCTGCCCTTTGGTTTCTATTTTAGTACTAAAGTCCAAATATTTCTTAATTGACATTATTGAGAAATGAGACTTTCTTAGAGCTGATTTTACTTTTAAAACAATTACTAAAATGCTACTTTTTAGTTTACATTTATTAATTGGTTATAATTCTGCTAATAACCATATATATCACATTCTCATAGTGAAATACTCTTTTAAAAAAAAAAAAAAGTTTCCAAAAGGAAATTTTCCAGCTTACAAACAATATGCTTGAAATTAGGTGACCCTTTTCTGCAAAACATGCAGAAAAATTGCCTTTTCTCTTTTATTATTGGCCCATGCTCATCAACATGACTCACTCTCTGTATAGGTAACTTATAGATTAAGCCTGTGCCATGAAATAAAAAATGAAGCTATATTGTTCCTGTATTGAAATTGAGCTATTGTAAAAAGAAAAGAAAAAGAAATTGCTATGAAAAAAAGATCTCCTTTTAAAATAAAGGACTCAGTAATCTTTTTAGTGTACAGTTTTAACTGGATGGAAAACTCATGGAACCACAAATGGAATAAAACTTCTTTTAGGACTGATAGATAACTAGCTAAAGAGGAAGAATGCATGTATATATGGATACATGCAGGCTCAGGTACATGGCTCCTGCTACTGTCAGTGAATCCGAATTTTTATTTTTTATGTTGTCCTAATACCTATGAGCTCTTGGCTTCTGTTTTGCTTTGATTAGACAAATATTCCTTAAAAGCCTTTCAGACTTAGTCTAGTTACAAAATAAGTATATAATGCCTCTTAATGTTTATCTTCCTAGCTCTTCTTTATCATTAGGAAAATATCCATTTGCACTTCTAAATGCGTCCTTGAAATTATAATAAGTTCTATCCGGTGAAAATGCCTTAGCAATTAGAGAAAATGTTATCATATCTGACATCTTTTGAAAGTGAATAATTCTGCCACTTGCAGAGTATAAATAACAGCCACCATTTACTGAGGACTTACAGTGTCTAGTACTGTGCCAATGTGCCTGACATAATTTAGTTTTCATTTAATACCTCTAGACTAAAAGTTCCAGAAGGGAGGAACCCATTTCTATTAATATCATTGGGGCATGGGAATAAGAGGCACTCATTATTAAATCAAGGACCTAGCATATTACCTAACACATAGCAAGTGCTCAGTTATTTGTTAGATGAAAAGAAGGATAGATGGATAATGTATTTTTCCCATTTTACAGTGAAGGAAACTGAAGGTCTCAGAGGTTAAAAACTTCTCCAAGATCACATTGTTCTTAAATTGAAGACAGAATTTTAGTCCAGATATGCTTAATGCCAAACGCTGAGTTCTTGCTTTCTAAACTGATCTAAATTTTTACACTTGAGAAGAAAATGCTCTGCACTACAGTTAGCTAGAACAAGGTTGAGGCTACTCTATCCAGCAGGTTGTCACCCATCTTCTGTTGTATAGTTTTGGCCTTTTCTTTCTTTTTTTCATGAGCAACCTGTACATAGATCAAGAGGAAGTTGTTCAAACAGAACAAGGGGATACTGCATGCTTTAAAGTCAGGAAGTATGTACATCAGGGTCGTATCCTTTCGCCATATTTATTCAGTCTGTATGCTAAGCAAATAATCGGAGAAGCTGACCTACATGAAAAAGAATGGGGTGTCAGGATTCCAGGAAGACTCATTAACAACCTGTGTTATGCAGATGACACAACCTTGCTGGCTCAAAGTTAAGAGGACTTGAAGCACTTCCTGCTGAAGATCAGAGACCGCAGACTTCAGTATGGGTTACACCTCAATGTAAAGAAAACGAAAATCCTCACAACCGGACCGATGAGCAGCATCATAATAAATAGAGAAGAGATTGAAATTGTCAAGGATTTCATTTTACTTGGATCTGCAATCAGCACACATGGAAGCAGCAGTCAAGATATCAAGACTAATTTGCGTTAGGCAAATCTACTGCAAAAGACCACTTTAAAGTGTCAAAAAGCAAAGATGTCACTTTAGGGACTAAGGTGCCCCTGACCCAAGCCATGGTGTTTTCAGTCACCTTATGTGCATGCAAAAGCTGGACAATGAGTAAGGAAGACGAAGATGCATTGAAGTCATTAAATTGTGGCGTTGGCGAAGAATATTGACTACACCATGGACTGCCAGAAGGATGAATAAACCTGTCTTGGAAGAAGTACAGCCAGAATGTTCCTTAGAAGCGAGAATGACGAGACTTCGTCTCACATATTTTGGACATGTTATCAGGAGGGACCAGTCCCTGGAGAAGGACATCATGCTTGGTAAAGTGGAGGGTCAGCAAAAAAGAGGAAGACCCTCAACGAGATGGATTGACACAGTGGCTTCAACAATGAGCTCGAAGATAGCAACCATCATGGGGATGGCGCTGGCCCAGGCAGTGTTTCGTGCTGTTGTACATAGGGTCTCTGTGAGTCAAAACCAACTTGACGGCACCTAACAACAACCACAACTGCAGTATAGGTAAGATTTTAATGTGATTAAGTAGTTAGCTTGATTCCTGCTGTTGTTAGGTGCCATTGAATCAATTCCCTATAGCAACCCCATGTACAACAGAACAAAACACTGATTGGTCCTGCACCATCCTCACAGTAGTTGCTATGTTTGAACCCATTGTTGCAGCCACTCTTTCTGTTCACATTGTTGAGGGTCTTCCTCTTCTTCGCGGACCCTCTGCTTCACCAAGGATGATGTCTTTTCCAGAGGCTGGTTGCTCCTGATAAAATGTCCAAAGTAAGTGAGATGAAGTTTCACCATTCTTGCTTCTAAGGAGCATCCTGGCTTTACTTCTTGTTGATTCTTTTGGCAATGCATGGTATATTCAGTATTCTTTGCCAATACCATAATTCAAAGGCAGCAATTCTTTGGTCCTCCTTATTCATCATCCAGCTTTCGTATGCTTATGAGGTGATTGAAAATGCCATGGCTTGGGTCAGCTCACCTTAGTCCTCAAGGTGACATCTTTGTTTTTTAACATTTGAAAGAGGTCTTTTAAAGACGATTTGCCCAATACGATGTATCCTTTGATTTCATGGCTGCTGCTTCCATGTGTGTTGATTGTAGATCCAAATGAAATGAAATCCTTGACAACTTCAGTCTTTTCTCTATTTATCATGATGTTGCTTATTGGTCCAGTTGTAAGGATTTTTGTTTTCTTTACGTCGAGGTGTAATCCATACTGAAGGCTGTATGTAGTCTTTGATCTTCATCATCAACTGCTTCAAGTTCTCTTCACTTTAAGCAAAAAAGATTCCTAGGGGAGGAATATGGGAGCTGTATAATTCTCGGGTGATAAGAAGTGTACCAGGTTTCTCAAGAGAGAGAAACTTTACCTAGATCTGAAATACAAATAATTATTCATCTGTTTAAATTAATTAATAAAGCCAGTGACATAACCTTAACACTTAATGTATAAAGGCATTTTCATTTGCCAGGGAATAGGAGAAGTGAGCAACGGAGCTAGTGTGGTATAAATGTATAGCTTGCTAAATAGACGGATGGAGCATTAAAACACTTAGAGGAATGGATAGATACAATGGCCTTTAGCCTTAGTTTAAAACCCTGCAATCTGCATACAACATCAGCAATCTGTGGTACCATATCAGCATTCAGTATTGCATAACTGGAGTCCCAGGAGGAGCTGAGAGAGGGAGGATCTACAAAACATGGGAAGAAATAATTGTCAGAAGCTGAGTTGGAGAAAACTAATGGATATTGTATTTAAAGTTTGGATGACACAATAATTTTTAACATGGCATTCCTCCCCAGATTGTTCTGTAGAGCCAGCACCACCTGAATCAAAATCCTGGCAGGCTGTTTTGTTAAAATTGACAAGCTAATTGTAAAATCTGCATGGAAATGTCAACAAAAATTCTAAATTTAAGCTAAAATAATTTTGTAAAAGATGAACAAAGTTGAAGCTATTACACTGCATGATTTTAAGACTTACTATAATGATATAATAATCAGACCATTACAGTATTGACGAAAGAATGGGTGAATGTGTATACACACACATGCACGCACACACACACACACACACACACACATATATATATAAAATCAGTGAAACAGAATAGAGCCCAGAAATAGACCTATACATATACATGCAATTGATTTTACATAAAGGCATTAAGGTAATTCAGTGGGGGAAAGAATAATCTTTAATAAATGGTGCCAAAATAATTGGGATATCTATATTTTAAAAAAAAACAGAACCTCAATCCATGCCTCATACCGTATACAAAATTTAACTCAAAGTAGAGTATTCATCCAAGTGTAAGACCCAAAACTATAAAACTTTAGCAGAAAATCTTTGTGGCCTTGAGTTAGACAAAAACTTATTACATATGACACAAAGAACATAAAAGTAAATGTAATAAATTGGACTGCATCAAAATTTAACACTTTCGCTCCTCCAAAACATTGTTAAAAAATAAAAAGGCAAGCTAAAGTCTGTGAGAAAATATTTGCAAAACATCTATCAGGTAATAGACTTCTGTTTAGAATACGTAAGGTAATGTTAAAACTCTATAACCAGAAAACAACTTGATTAAAAGTGGGTTCACAAAAAGATTTAAGTGGACACTTCACCAAAGGTGATACATGTGCCTATAAGCATGATATGTATGCCTATAAAAAAAACCAAGCCTGTTGCCAAGGAGTCAATTTCCATAGTCAGCCCTATAGGACATAGGAGCAACTGGTGGATTCGAACTGCCAGCCTTTTGATTACCAGCCATAGCTCTTAACCACTGTCCCACCAGAGCTCCATAAATGCCTGTTGTTTTTGTTGTTAGGTGCTGTCGAGTCGCTTCCGACTCATAGTGACCCTATGTACAACAGAACGAAACATTGCCCAGTCCTGAGCCATCCTTACAGTCATTGTTAGCTTGAGCTCATTGTTGCAGCCACTGTGTCAATCCACCTCGTTGAGGGTCTTCCTCTTTTCCACTGACCCTGTACTCTGCCAAGCATGATGTCCTTCTCCAGGGACTGATCCTCCTGACAACACGGCCAGAGTATGTAAGACGCAACCTCACCATCCTTGCCTCTAAGGAGCATTCTGGCTGTACTTCTTCCAAGACAGATTTGTTCGCTCTTTTGGCAGTCCATGGTATATTCAATATTCTTCGCCAACACAACAATTCAAAGGCGTCAGTTCTTCTTCGGTCTTCCTTATTCATTGTCCAGTTTTCTCATGCATATGATGCGATTGAAAATACCATGGCTTGGGTCAGGCGCACCTTAGTCCTCAAGGTGACATCTTTGCTCTTCGACACTTTAAAGAGGTCCTTTGCAGCAGATTTACCCAGTGCGATGCGTCTTTTGATTTCTTGACTGCTGCTTCCATGGCTGTTGATTGTGGATCCAAGTAAAATGAAATCTTTGACAACTTCAGTCTTTTCTCCATTTATCATGATGTTGCTCATTGGCCCAGTTGTGAGGATTTTTGTTTTCTTTCTGTTGAGGTGCAATCCATACGGAAGGCTGTGGTCTTTGATCTTCATTAGTAAGTGCTTCAAGTCCTCTTCATTTTCAGCAAGCAAGGTTGTGTAACACAGGTTGTTACTGCGTCCTCCTCCAATCTTGATGCCTTGCTCTTCTTCATATAGTCCAGCTCCTTGGATTTTTTGCTCAGCATAGTCATTAGGGAAGATCAGATTAGACTTGAATGAGATACCACTACTCATTGAACTCAAATGCTTACGATTAAAGACTGAAACTTTTCTAATTTTTTATATTTTTATATATGTATAGCTTATATATAATGTAGTAAACACATATAAATATATTTTATGTTTTTATTGGAAAAGCTTTAAAGCAGCTGAGATTTTCATACATCACTGGTGGGAATGCAAAGCGGTATAGCCACTTTGGAAAATGGTTTGGCAGCTACTCTTAAAGATACATTTACCATGTATCCCAGAAATCCCACTTTTAAAAAACTTACCCAAAGAAAAGAAAACATAAACCCACACAGAGACTTGTAGGTGAATATTCATATTGTTATTCACGTTCTATTCCAAAAATATTGAAAAGAACCCAAATATCCAGAATATTCCTTAGATTGGAGAATTCGTGAGACTTTGTCTTACGTACTTTGGACATGTTATCAGGAAGGATCAGTCACTGGAGAAGGATACCATGCTTGGTAAAGTAGAGGTCAGCGAAAAAGAGTAAGACCTTCAATGGGATGGATTGACACAGTGGCTGCAACAATGGGCTGAAACATAGCAACAGTTGTGAGGATGGTACACGACTGGGCAGTGTTTCATTCTGTTGTACAATTGGTTGCTGTGAATCAGAAGTGATTCCATGGCACCCAGCAACAACAGCAACTTGAATGGATAAACAAATGGTAGTATAGACATACAATAAAATAAAAACCAAAACCAAGGCAACTGCCATCAATTCAATTCCAACTCATAGCAACCCTATAGAACAGACTAGAACGGCCCCATAGGGTTTCCCAGACTGTAAATCTTTATGGAAGCAGATTGCCACACCTTTTCCCATGGAGCAGCTGGTGGGTTCAAACTGCTGGTCTTTCATTTAGCAGCTGAGTGCTTAACACTGTGCCACTTTGACTCTTTATACAATGAAATACTACTCAGTAAAAAAAAAAAAGGAGCTAATTGCTGATTAAATAAAATAATGTAGATGAGGCTCAAAAGCGTTATGCTAAAGTGAAAGAAAGCCAGAAACGTAAGATTACATACTGTCTCATTTCATTTGTATGAAATTCTAGGAAAAGCAAAACTAAGGATAAAAAGCAGATTGGTGTTTTCTAGGATTTTCAAGCATCTCATTTCCCAGTTCTGTTGGAAACCGTGGTGGCGTAGTGGTTAAGTGCTACGCCTGCCAACCAAAAGGTCGGCAGTCCGAATCCACTAGCGCTCCTTGGAAACCCTGTGGGAGAGTTCTGCTCTGACCTATAGGGTCAATATGAGTCAGAATCGACTCCACGGCAATGGGTTTGGTTTTTTGGGATCGTTACCAACATGGGCACATGCTGAGGCTGGTATTAAGGGGCTCATCTGCCACCATCATATGTTGAATGTAGAGTGTTCATCATAGAACATGTTTACAAGTGCTAGAGGGCCATGTATTTGATTCTGTAATAAGAGAACAATGAGTGCCTATTATAACAATTATATATTTTAATGTTATTAAAACAATATAAAAACATGTATTGAAATATATAATTATTATAATAGGCACTGATTATACCCTTTGCTCTCTGCTGCTGCTTCCCCATGTCTGATTCTAGGCAAAGATGGTCTATAAATGTTTAATTTGGGGGAAAAAAAAAATGATCAATGCCTGGTGGCTCAGTGGTGAAGAGCTTAGCTGTTAACCCAAAGGTCAACAGTTCAAATCCACCAGCAGCTCCTTGGAAACCCTATGGGGCAGTTCTACTCTGTCCTGTAGGGTTTCTATGAGTTGGAATAAACTCAACGGCAACAGGTTTGGTTTTTGGTTATTATGATTATATTAATGTTGTAATTTGCATTGATTATTGTTACAGAATCAAATATATGGCCCTCTAGCAGTTGTAACACGTTCTATGTTAGCACTCTGTGTTCCACACTGATGGTGTCAGATGAGCCCCTCAATACCAGCTGATCTTGGCACCACAAATAATCGATGCCTAATAAAAAAAAAGAAGAAGAAAGAAAAAAAAAAATTTTTTTTTTTTATTATATTAGGAGAGGAGCCCTGGTGGTTCAGCGGTTAAGCACTCGGCTGCTAACCAAAAGGTCAGTGGTTCAAATCCACCAGCAGCTGCATGAGAGAAAAGACCTGGCAATATGCTCGCATAAAGATTACAGCCTAGGAAACCCTATGGGGTAGTTCTATTCAGTCCTACAGGGTATGAGTAGGAATCGACTCAACACACACAGCAACGATTATTATAGGAAATTGAAGTGTAGGATCTTTTGAGTCTTTCAGCCCTTCTGCCTCTGCAGGGACTCCTCACGAACAGACCCTCATGGATAACTCAGAAAAAGTTTTTCCACTCCAGTTTGATGAACTGAAGATTGTTAGTAGTCCACATGATGACTAAACCTGGTCTGGAATTTCACAAATGATTCTGTTGCCTAACCTGAACCACCCCCCCACCCCCCCACACACACACTTTCCTTCCAAACATACACCTGTCTCCAGATCAGTAAGCATGCCCTGACCTCATACTTGCATAAGACTCATTAAAGTTGCAGTATTTAGTGTACCAGAAACAAACTAACACACAGTTTCTTGGGACTGGGGCTTTGGGTATCATGAGGTGCACAGTGGGCCTGCAGATGACCCACGATAGTTGGTCTTCTCAGTGCAGCTGACTGCTTAAGTACTGCTCCTCAAAAATGTGTTTTATCTTTTGTGAATGATTAGGGTCTGCTGTCCTCCTTTCTTTCCTTTCTGCTACTTCTTCCGCATGTCTGATTCTAGGCAAAGATGGTCTATAAATAGATTTAGTTTCGGGGGGTGTGGGGGGGACTGGGTTTAAGTCCTGATTCTACCACTTACAAGTTTTCTTGATCTTAGGCAAGTTATGCAATTTCTCTGAACATCAATTTCTACATTTATATGATAGAAATCAGAATTTGTGCCCTCACAGGGTTATTGTAAAGATACAATGAGGTAACATATGTAAGCAACTAGCATACATTTGATTCATTTCAATTATGGTGTTGGTGAAGAATATTGAATAGACCATGGACTGCCAAAACGATGAACAAATCTGGCTTGGAAGAAGTATAGTCAGAATGCGGCTTAAAAGCGAGGATGGTGAAACTTCGTCTCAAGTACTTTGAGCATGTTATCAGGAGGGACCAGTCCCTGGAGAAAGATACCATGCTTGGTAAAGTGGAAGATCTGTGGAAAAGAGGAAGACCCTCAATGGGATGGACTGACAGAGTGGCTGCAACAGTAGGCTCAAGCATAACAACAATTGTGAGGACTGGGCAGTGTTTTGTTCTGTGGTAGTACAAAGGGTAACTATGAGTCAGAATCAACTCAGCGGTATCTAACAACAACAACAGCAACAGCATGGTACCTGGAACGTGGCAGGCACTCAGTACATTTTAATTAGCTATCCTCTTCTCTGGTAGTGCCACACAGGAGAATAAAGGAGAAACAGTTAAGAGAAGGAAGAACTTCAAAGGAAAAGGTAAAAAGTTCCATTTTTATGTAAGTTACTTTGACATCACATACTAAAAGTCATAAAAGATTTGTTAACCTTAAACAACATTCTAAATAGCATGTTGCAAAATAGGTACCATGCAGAGCGGTATGGTAGGCATTGCGTATGTACTACTTGAATTAGATTATCAATACTGCCCTTATACTGTATTGTGACAGCAATGCGTTTAAAACTTACCCAACTAAAATTGCCTGGTACATAAGTATGTGGTAATAAATATTGTTAAATGAACTTAAAAGTGCCAGAAAGAGTTTTGTGAACTGTAGTGGAATTCCCTGCTTCAAATTCTTCTGCATCTTCCTGTTGCTCGTATTATTGAGACTGAACTCCTTCAACTCCAGATGCATGATTTGGCCCTTACTCCTTTAGCCTCATCTCCCTCTAACCTTCTAACTAGGTTCTCACCTCTAATGCCAGGCTCCTATAATACTGAACTCTTGGGTTTCTGGCACCTGTATTTCACACGTGCAATCTAGCTAAGACACACTTTCCCTCTCTTCACTGGCTAATTCCTGGTTATTAGTAAGTTCTCCTACAAGCTGAAGTTAGGTACCCCTTCTAGAAAGTATCCTCTTTACCATTGTATATTTAGCTCCTCCTGTATGGCCCAGTGGTTCAGAGCTGTGGCTGCTAAGCAAAGGGTCTGCAGTTCTAATCCATCAGCTGATCCTTGGAAACCCTGTGGGGCAGTTCTGTTCTGTCCTCTATGGTCCCTGTGAGTCAGAATTGACTCGATGGCAACAGCTTTTTGGCATTTAGCTCCTAGCATACTACCAGGCTCGTTAGGATTTCAATAAATGTTTATTAAATGAATTAGTCAGTACTCAGACAACCTGGACATGCAGAGGATTATGATCGTAATTTTCCTTTGCAATTGACTAATTTCACTCAGCATAATGCCTTCCAGGTTCCTCCATGTTATGAACTGTTTCACGGATTCCTCACTGTTATTTAATGATGCGTAGTATTCCGTTGTGTGAATATACCATAATTTATTTATCCATTCATCTGTTGATGGGCACCTTGGTTGCTTCCATCTTTTTGCTGTTGTAAACAGTGCAGCAGTGAACATAGGTGTGCATGTATCTGTTCATGTAAAGGCTCTTATTTCTCTAGGATATATTCCAAGGAGTGGGATTGCTGGATCCTGTAGTAGTTCTATTTCTAGCTTTTTAAGGAAGCGCCAAATGGATTTCCAAAGTGGTTGTACCATTTGACATTCCCACCAGTGGTGTATAAGTGTTCCAATCTCTTCACAGCCTCTCCAACATTTATTATTTTGTGTTTTTTGGATTAATGCCAGCCTTGTTGGAGTGAGGTAGAATCTCCTGGTGGTTCTGATTTGCATTTCTCTAATGGCTGATGATCATGAGCATTTCCTCATGTATCTGTTAGCTACCTGAATGTCTTCTTCAGTGACGTGTCTGTTATATCTTTTGCCCATTTTTTAATTGGGTTATTTGCCTTTTTGTAGTTGAGTTTTTGCAGTATCATGTAGATTTTAGAGATAAGGGCCTGATCGGAAATGGCATAGCTAAAAACTTTTTCCCAGTCTGTAGGTAGTCATTTTACTCTTTCGGTGAAGTCTTTGGATGAGCATAGGTGTTTGATTTTTAGGAGCTCCCAGTTATCTAGCTTTTCTTCTGCATTCTTAATAATGTTTTGTGTACTGTTTATGCCATGTATCAGGGCTCCTAACGTTGTACCTATTTTTTTTCCATGATCTTCATCGCTTTAGATTTTATATTTAGGTCTTTGATCCATTTTGAGTTTGTTTTTATGCATGGTGTGAGGTATGGCTCTTGTTTCATTTTTTTGCAGATGGATATATTATGGTAATTTTCTATTACATATAATATGTAGTTGTATAACCTAGAAATTTTTAAACCCCATTTTAGTAGGAAAAAAAAAAGTTTATTTTTTAGTGTACATGCTCCATGTCCTACTTTATACAATGAATCAGATCCCAAGTAGGTTGATGGCTGTGTTTTGTGAACATTTAAAAAGCTATGGTATAAGAGATTTTAAAATACTTTTGTAGCCACTGCCATATTTTGATTTGGGTTTTTCAAAAGAAAAAAAAATCTAGTGATTACTGTAACAACACAGAGGAAGATTCTCATAGAAAGGCTTTTCCTCTTAAATGTGTATCTAGTGAAAATAAGCTTAAAAGAGTATTTTAAAAAGGCAGCCAAAAGGCTTTTTTATAGAGATAGTTGTTATAAAATACCAAAATATATATATGCTTATGGGGAAATTTATCTCAAGAAAAGACATTAACGATAAACCAAGTGATCACAAGGAAGGTGTGCAATCAGGTTGTCCCACTGAGCTTTTCATTTTTGTAAAACTGCAGACATTTTGAAGAATTATTTTTCAGGTGCATCTGCTTAACACAGAGAGCGGGATCCAAAGGTAGTATAAAACAATTCTAAGAAAATGAATGGTGTGTAATTTTTTTTTTTTTTATTTGCTTCACAAGTAATTTACTTTAAAAAAATTACATCTGCTATTTTGAAGCTAATCTTAGTGTATTGAATGCTCTTAACCATTTCTCAGTCCCACAGCCTTTTATCTTGCTTCTCCTGCTGTGTTCCCACCACCCCTGATCCCATTAGCAAACCTTGAGACAGCCTCAGAGTTACCAAAGTACTGCTTTGGTTTCAGCTGCTCTTCTGCAAGAGGAAGTGAATGTTGGGGGTTTTCTCTGTGGTACAGTTGTGATAAAGCTGTGGTGGTCTTATCTCTCTTGTAGGTAGTGGCTCTTTATGACTACACAGCAAATCGATCAGATGAACTAACCATCCATCGTGGAGACATTATCCGAGTGTTTTTCAAAGATAATGAAGACTGGTGGTATGGCAGCATAGGGAAGGGACAGGAAGGTTATTTTCCAGCTAATCACGTGGCTAGTGAAAGTAAGTTTTATGCTCTCTTCCTGGTTTACTTATATGGTATAACTGATAGTCCAAGATTTTATCATTTCCTGCCCTTTAATTTACTGTCTCTGTAACCTTTGCATATGTCTACCAGTGGGTATTACTTTTCATTCACATAATAAATAAATAAGGATGGGGAGGGGGCACTACTACACTAGAAAGGTGTTCCATTCTGAGATCGGGATATTTGCTTCACCGACTTCTCATCCCAGGCAACCTGCCCCTCTAGCTACCAAATTTCTTCTTCCGCCCGCTTCCCCTAATGCCTGCTTCACACAGTGTTGTCAGCTCTTCTCTTGCCACAATGACTCCTCAGTTAACAGGCATCTTAGAACTTCTGGTTCCCCGGCTCCCACTCTTCTAATTTGTATACTTCAGTCCTGGTTAGTCACCTGCTGACACAAACTGCAACAGTAGATTGTTTCATTTCCAAGTAAGCATTGAGCCCTCATTTATGAAAGGAAAAAAAAAAAAAAAAACTGGAGAAGAAATCCTAAACATGAGTTTCTGAAAGCTATGGAGTCACTACTAGGCCTTGAGAGGTGAATATAGAACCTCTGTTAGAGAGGGTCTGAAAATAAAATAATTGAAAGACTATCATGAAAGAGGAGCAAAGTAGTGCTTCAGAGGAAGACATCCTTTCAGCAGTTAACTTGATCGTGGCAGGAAAGCACAATACCCCAGGGTCAAGGAGACCGAACTCTAATCCCAGCTGAACAAGTAATACTGCTGTGCCTCAGTTTCCTCCTATAAAATGAGGAAGTTGAGCTGTATCATCTCTAACCTTTTTTCTAGAAATACTAACATCTTATGATTTTGATTTAAAATGTATTATAGGCAGCCTTGACATTGAGAATACTCTGTTTTGAATATTCATTGTTAAGTCTTTTGTTTCTGCAAATAAGTAATTATTATAAATAAAATTGGTTTTCAGAGTAGGCCATGAAACCTCATTTAACTGAAAATATGGCTGAACAAAAGTACTATTGATCCCTAATGTAAGTTCTGAATTTTGAGATCAAAAGAAATGAAGGAAAGGAGAAAGAATTTCTTCCATAAATACTGTGGTACTGGTCTAGGCCTTAACAAATTTTTTGTCTTTGGCACCTGCCCACTATCCTTTCTGCATCCTAGTGCTTCCCCACCCCCACTCCCCACAACTCTCAGGCCACTGTGGGCCTCATGGCAACTCCTTCCTGAACTTCCAGCAAACTCCTCACCTCAGAAGTCCTGAGTGTCTAAAAAATGACCCACTTCTCTCTCCCATAACAGAATTCTTTATTTCCTCTCTATCACTGCTTTAATTCTTTTTCTCCAAATATTGAATGACTTGCCCTTTAAACTCTATCAAAGTTATATTTTTATGTTTAAAAGTAGATGCATAATGGAGAAAGCTAAGGCAATATGGGAAGAAGAAATGTTAGGACAGCTTATTTCCCAGGTAGGGGTAAGACAACATCTAAGTCATTTCCCATAAACTCAGCCCTTCAAACCCCGAGATTGTCTTAAGTATCTAAGCTCCTTGCCTCCCCCTCCCAGGGATGGTTCTTCAACTGGATCAACAGCTGTGATTCAGCAGGGGCAGCTTCTGTCTTTACGCCAAGAGCCTCCTGTGCAGTCGTAACCACCCTGGAGTATATCTGTAATTAAACACTTGTTACAGTCCACTGTTCCTTTCAGATATAAGTGGAAACTTTTTAAATGATTTTCACTTGACTATATGAAAAGATGATGTATTTCCTGGCAGGACAGTATGAAGTGCTTTAATTTTAGAATCTAGTTTGTTTGCAGAAATGACATCTTTGGCTTGCACATTGAGACGTTCTAGATATTTGATCTACATTAGGTTAAAATCCAATAGAATTTGTTTTTTTCTCCATAATAATCAAAGTCAAACTTCCGAAACACACTGTAATAATGCTTGGTGACTGCACGCAGAAATTAATTCCGTGTCTCAAAAAGTGATCATTCTTTGACTGGCATAGTCCCTTATTGTATCCCAGAATAATTGTTTTCTTTTGACATCAGTCACTTTGGTGAAAGCCTTGCAAGGGGCATAACAAACAGAAAACCCGAGAATATAATGACTGAATTCTTAGATTTTATTGAAGGTTATTTTCCTTTTCCTTTTTATCCTACTTTTTACCTGCATTTAACTCACCTGCCCAGTTTTAACATTAGAGAAAAATGACTGTCAGCAGCATATTCCATTCTAAAAAATAGTAGGAGGAATTCTCCTTAATCTTGATATGAAGTCAAATATGTAAAGCAAAAGATCTAAAAAACAGAATTCTACCAACTGTTCAATTGAGAGCCATGTCCTCTAATAGAGCAACACGGTAGAACGACTTATTGTTATAGGACTTAGCCCTTTGTATCTTAAGCTACTGGAAAGAAAAACTGCCCAGCTTCCTAAATCACATCTGACAGCCTTTTCAATAAAAGATAAACCCAATGATAGAATCAACCCATATACAAATCTAGTTAGTATTATTTCAAAATCTTAGTTTTAGAATTTAGATTAACTAGTAATTTCTCTCAATTCAGAGTTGCCCAAGTAATTTAAGCAAAATAGATTTTCTTTTTTAGCCCTTTAAAAATCCCAACATATCTCTTCAGATTCAACATGGATTTCTCGCCACCTGAAGAAAATACGCTGTGTAGTCCTAGCTACGTGCTTACTCATTTCATAGCATCGTCCCGATTATCAGGAGCCCTGGTTCAGTGGTTAAGCACTTGACTGCTAACCAAAAGGTTGGCGATTCTAACCTACCAGCCACTATGCAAGAGAAAGATACGGCAGTCTGCTTCTGTAAAGATTTACAACCTTGGAAACCTTAGGAGGCAGCTCTTCTCTGTTCTGTAGGCTCGCTGTGAATTGGAATCAACTCGATGGCAGCGGGTTTGAGTTTTGGTCCCAAATTATTCTTTCTCCACACATCGACCTGGCAAAATCCTACCTATTCTTCAGAGTTTGACACATACACCACTTATTCCATTAAGGATTTGTCATCCCCACATCAGAATTTATCCTTGTTAGTATCAGTCTTTCAAATTATGTCATATTCTGCTTTATCTTAGTTATTTGTGAAGATATCTGTCTGTGATCAGATAGTAAGCTCCTTGAGAGCAAAAACTGTCTCTTGATCATCTTCATACCTCCCCCCAGCAGTACGTAACAGATAATTGTGCATATAGCACGTATCTGGTAAATGTGTATTGAAATAAGCATCTGCATGACCACATAGTAAGTGAAAATGTTGCCTTCTAAATTTCTGAAACCCTGACAGAGGGTGCTCTGCTGAACAGAACTTTCTAGTCATAAGTTATGTTCTTTTGATAACTAAAGTTTACGACTACACATTGCCCTAACAGTAAGTTCTAGGTAGATTATTGTTATATCAAGGAATTGAACATCAATTTCATAATTCCCCCCATTACTGATTTCTTTTCTCCATTTGATTTTGTGAATTAATTTTTTAATTCCAGCACTATACCAAGAACTGCCTCCAGAGATAAAGGAGCGATCCCCACCTTTAAGCCCCAAGGAAAAAACTAAAGTGGAAAAACCTTCATCTTCTCAAAAGGTAAATGTTTTCAAGAATGAGTTGGATATGTACTTTGATTTTTCACTCTCTCTGGATAAAATATGGCTTTATTTTTCATGCTTATAATTCTTCAGTTGTTTATATTAATTTTTTTTTATTTGATCCTGACACCAACCTTATGAAGTATATATAAGGCAAATGTTGTTGTAGCTGTTTTCCAGATAAGGGAGCAGAAGGCTCAGAGAGATGAAAGCACACCCCCCAAGTCACAGCCTAAAGTGATGGGATAAGGACCCAAAGTGTGATGCTATCTCCATTCTGCTCTTGTTTCTGTTTCAGTGATACTGACACTATCATCAGCCCACTGGGGGCTATAAATTAGGCCTAAGCTCACTTTAATCTATAGAGTAAAATGTTCTATCTTCCTAGAGCATTCCTTTTACTTGCTAGTAATTTTAATTTTTTTATTTATTTATTGTGCTTTAGGTGAAAGTTTACAAATCAAGTCAGTCTCTCACACAAAAAGTTACACACACCTTGCAGTGTACTCCTAGCTGCTCTCCTCTTACTAAGACAGCACATTCCTCCTCTCCATCCTGTATTCCTCACATCCATTCAACCAGCTCCTGTCCCCGTCTTCCTTCTTATCTCGCCACCAGACAGGAGTTGCCCACATATTCCCAAGTGCCTGCTTGAGCCACGAAGCTCACTCCTCACCAGCATCATTGTCTATCTTATAGTCCAGGCCAATCCCTGTTTGTAGAGTTGGCTTTGGGAATGGTTCCAATCCTGGGCTATCAAAGGGCCTGGACCATGACCGTCAGAGTCCCTCCAGTCTCAGTAAGACCATTAAGCCTGGTCTTTTTACGAGAATTTGAGATCTGCATGCCACTGATTCTCTGTTGTGTTCCTTGTCAGGGCAGTGATTGGTGGTAGCTAGTTCTTCCAGTGTCAGGCTGATAGAGTTTCTGGTTTATGTGGCCTTTTCTGTTTCTTGGGCTCATCTTTACCATATGTCTTTGGTGTTCTTCATTCTTCTTTGCTCCAGGTGGGTTTTAAGACCAATTGATGTATCTTAGGTGGCCACTTGCTAGCATGTAAGACCCCAGACACCTGTCACCAAAGTGGGATGCAGAATGTTTTCTTAGTGCATTTTGTTGTGCCAATTGACCTAGTAGATGTCCCCTGAAACCATGGTCCCCAGGCCCTGTCTCTGCTACTCTGGCCTTCAAACCATTTGGCTGTATTCAGGAAACTTCTTTGCTTTTGGTTTAGTCCCGTTGTACTGACTATCCCTGTGTTGTGTGTTGCCCTTCCCTTCACCTAAAAAAAAATTGTCTACTATCTAGTTAGTGAATATCCCTCTCCCTCCCTCCCCGCCCTCGTAACCATAAAAGAACATTTTCTTCTGTGTTTAAATTTTATCTAGAGTTCTTATGATAGTGGTCTCATACAATATTTGTCCTTTTGCAGTTGACTAATTTCACTCAGCATAATGCCCTTCAGATTTCTCCATGTTATGAAATGTTTCACAGATTCATCATTGTTCTTAATTGTTGCGTAGTATGCCATGGTGTGAATAAACCATAATTTATTTATCCATTCATTCATTGTGGTCACCTTGGTTGCTTCCATCTTTTTGCTGTTGTAAACAGTGCAGCAGTGAACACGGGTGTGCATATATCTGTTCATGTGAAGGCTCTTATTTCATTAGGGTATTTTCCAAGGAGTGGGATTGCTGGATCCTATGATAGTTCTATTTCTAGCTTTTAAAGGAAGTGCCAAATCAATTTCCAAAGTGGTTATACCATTTGACATTCCCACCAGCAGTGTATAAGTTTTCCAGTCTCTCCATAACCTCTCCAACATTTATTATTTTGTGTTTTTTGGATTAATGCCAACCTTGTTGGGGTGAGATAGAATCTCATGGTAGTTTTGATTTGCGTTTCTCTAATGGGTAATGATCGTAAGCATTTCCTCATGTATCTGTTAGCAGCCTAAATGTCTTCTTTGCCTGTCCATATCCTTTGCCCATTTTTTAATTGGGTTATTTGTCTTTTTGTTGTTGAGTTTTTGCAGTGTCTTGTACATTTTAGAGATCAATTGCTGATTGGAAATGTCATAGCTAAAAACTTTTTCCCAATCTATAGGTAATCTTTTTACTCTCTTGGTGAAGTCTCTGGATGCACGTAGGTGTTTTTAAATGTTTTTTAAGTTAAAACATTAAATATGGGTAGATTATCAACCAAAGAAGTGTTGCATTTTTTAGTCTATGCCATCAGATCCATTGAGGATATCAGTCAGTATTCTTCTGATGTTAGTAGTAATTTGGTAAAAAAATTTATTAAGCACTGTACCATCGTATATATTGCTTATTAGACTTGTTCTATTGTGTGTCGTTAGCTCTTGCCTTAGGTTAAATAGCCTAGCTTCCTCTTTACTCCATGAACTGACATCGATTTTTTTTTTTTTACAAATATCACATCATGACAAAGTTTTGAGAGTTGAACCTGTCACATGTCATTCAGTCATTCAGCATGTGTTTATTGAGCTTCTACCAGCTGAGCACTGTATTAGTCCCCAGTGAAATGGGAGTGAGTAGGCAAGGCACTCACACTTGAGGAACTGCCTCTTTGCAGGTGCCTCACTAACTAGCCTGTAGGAACTGTAATAAAAATATGTTCATGATGCATGAGAACATATAGGAAGAAACCTTCTTAGCCTGCCCTGGGGAGGTGGGCAGTCCAGGAAGAGTTCCCAGAGACAGTAATGCTTGAGCTGAGGCTTCTAGGATGAAAAAGTACAGAGCAACTTGAGTAAGAATCATTGGAATGGTATACCATGGAGTCTCAGCCAGACTGGAAAAGCCATGAAATCAGGAGAGTGTTGGCAGATTTAGAAAGCAACGTTCTCAGCTAGGTTTCAGTAAGCTACCTGGTGGAGCCATGGTGTCGTAGTAAAGGAGTTTATTATTTATTAGGTACCGTCAAGGAGGTTCTGACTCATAGCAACCCTCTGCACAACAGAATGAAACATTGCCTGATCCTGTGTCATCCTCACAATCGTTGTTTTATTTGAGACCATTGTTGAAGCCACTGTGTCAATCCATCTTGTCAAGGGTCCTCCTCTTTTTCGCTGACCCTCTACTTTACCAAACATAATGTTCTTCTCCAAGGACTGGTCCCTTCTGATAACATGTCCAAACTTCATGAAACAAAGTGTCACCATCCTCACTGTCAAGAAACACTCTAGCTGTATTTCTTCCAAGACAAACTTGTTTGTTCTTCTGCCAGTCCATGGTATATTTAATATATATTCAGTGACATAATTCAAAGGTAAGGAATTAGTAAGCTGGAATTATGGAGTTTAAAGCCAGAAACTCTTTCAATTATTTAATATTCAGATGTCAAGCAGCTCCAGGTTTTGATAAATTCAGAGAGTGTACATAAGAACTGAAGTGGAATTGCTGTTGTTTGAGGCCATTGATGCCACACTGACTCATGGAGAACCTATGTACAACAGAACAAAATGTTGCCCAGCCCTGCATCATCCACACAATCGCCAGCAAGGACATGTTGTGGTTGAGGAACTGGAACCTGTAGTGTTGTGCTCTTGGATATTAAAATTGCAGGCTTAGTGCAGGAGTTGGGGTAAAAGGAAAACTGAAACAAACCGTAGGCGTCAAGTCAATTCCGGCTCATACCGACCCCATAAGACAGGGTAGAACTGGCCCATAGGGTTCAAGGATCTGCTGGTAGATTTGAACTGCCGACGTTTTGGTTAGTAGCGGAGCTCTTAACTGCTGTGCCACCAGGGCTCCACTGAAACGAAAAAAGTTCTAAAATCTTAACGTTAGTGCAGAGGGTCTCAACCTTGGCTTCACATTGAAATCACCTGAGGAATTAAAAAATAAATAAATACTGATGCCTGTCTCCACCCCCTACAAATTGGTTTAATTGGCTTGGAATGGGACCTAGGCATGAGTAGATTTTGAAAGCTTCCCAGGTTATTTTAACTTGCAGCCAACATTGAGAACTGTTGTATTAGAGTGACCACAAAGTCCAAAGGTAACAGCTGAAAGAGAAGTAGAGGGTGTTTGTTATAGCCAGGTGTCAGGACACCCAAGGAGGAGTGCTCCTGGAAGTATAATAGCCTCAAAAGAACGGCAGGGGACAAAGAGGAGGCCAGTGTTAACTCCTGGCCCTGTGGTTCAAGGTTAGGCATATAAGAATGAACAGCCTATGCTAAGAGTAACTGAAAAAAAAATGGCTTTGAGGTAAGGCACCAGGTTTCAGATACGGCAAGGATATATAGTAATGTTTGACTAAGGTAGTATGTGGACTACAAGGGATATAGTCAAAAGGATTGGTGAGGAATTTGACCATGGACAAATGTTGTACATATAATACTACCCATTGTTTGGAATTCAGTGCCAGGTTTAAGAATTTAGGAAGATGCTAATCTAAATATACAACCTAAAGATGTTGAATGCAGGGGAAGGATTTATAACATTGGCATAGGGAGTGATTGTGCAACTAACAATATTTTTAGTCCATTTCAAGAACTATGTAAGATGCTATGGAAATATAAGTACAAGATACAGCCTTTACTTGTGACCTACTGGTATCCCTGACTTGGCATCATGCTAACCTTTGGAATTGGGGTTACCTTACCCCCTCCCTTAAGTGTGTTCCTCTCCAAAGCCCTGACATTAATTCTGCCTCATCTACAAGCGATATAAAGAACTCTCAGTGTCTTACTGACTCCCTTTGAAGTTGACCTTGCTTCTTCCTGTCCCTGATTCACCTGTGTTCCTGTGCATCAGGACCTCTTACTTGCTTCCGAAAATCCCCAGTTCTCACAGCCTGGGCCACTCCACTTGCATGGACTCACCTCAGCATAGTCTTAGCTTGGACTGTAGGTTGATTTTTTTTCTCTTTATCTTGTATGTCTTTTCCCCTCACACAGTGATCTCTTTGCTTCAAACATATCTTTATATCCCACCAGACCAGCTCTTCAGATATCCAGCGTGACCTTTGAAATCTGCTTCTGATCAGTCCTGCTGCTGCCCAAACCCCAGTTCTGGTAGATCTCAAGGAACTCACAGACATGTAGAGAAAGCAAACCATTTTTAAAAATAAAGAAGATAAAGCAAGGGTGTTGCAAAGGATACAAATCCATTTGGGCAAGGGAATAAAACAGTTCTCGTGGAAGAGATGGAACTTGAATTAGACTTTAAAGTTTAAGATACATGATTTATTTTGTCAAAGATCATGATTTGATCTGCTTCATCCGAATCCATGTGTTAGAATCCTACATATTTTTTGTTTCTCTTAGGAATGCATCATGTGTATAGTTAGACAGTGTTTTACTTCCCTGTGGGGGGAAAGTATAAGGAAAGATCTATGCTTATGTAAAGAGAAGTTCCTGAGAAACATTAATATTGTTACTGTTGTCAGAATGCCTTGGGTACACTCTGAGTCGTGAAGCTAACAGCCAGCCCCTTGAGAAATGTGTAACTGAGCTTCCTTAGCACCTGGCATAGTTGCATTTCTTAAGTTTAGTTCCTTTATCAAATATATATGGTTTGATTTTTATCGAGATCTTGCCTTATAAACATACCACAAATTCTACCAGATGCTTAATTTCAAGTGTAGTCTTATTTTTATTATCATATATAAGATGTGTTGTTAAAAAAAAAGAAAGAAGAGCGTGAAAACTAGTCTCTGCTGAGGGACTAGAATTGTGGGAGATCTAGGTTTATGGGACCATAGAACTGAGTTCATGGACGAGACCCTAGAGGTCATCACTGGTGATTCTAGTCAACTTCATTTTATAGATGAGGAAATCAAGACCTGGAAAAATTGTAAGATATGCATTCAGAATGACACTGCTATTAGAAGCAGGGCCAGAATAGGGTCCCAGGCCTCTGTATTCTCAGGCCAGTGGCCTTTTCCCTCCACCACCCATGAAAGACACAGACAGCTGTTACTCAAATAGTTAGCCACGTTTTGTGTCACGCTGGTTTTTCTACATCCTTGTTTTATGTTTATTTCATTGTATGCTTCTTATGGAAGTTTTTAGAATTACATTCTCTCTATTTTTTTTTTTTTAAATAAGGGAGGAAAGAAATTGCAGTAGTTTTCTTTCTTTTAATTATTTCTATTCAATCCATAGAATAAGAAGTAAAATTATACCTCTTAACAGCTTGGCAGCTGCTGATCTTAAAAGCTCTTCCAAGTGGAACACACCTGCTCTGTTGCTATGTGTGCCAGGTACCTTCCAGCATCGCATCTTGCCATTGCCGTGTTGGTGGATGATGGCAGCATTTGTTGCCAGTTCTTCCAGTGTAAGAGAAGGGGGTAAGGCTTGAGTTAGTTATTCCCCATGGTAGACCACAGAGTCCTCAAACAAATTAGTAACTCCCTAAACCACAAGGGAGTGAGAGTAGGAGAATGTTTCCCTCCATGGTCATTCCAGAATGTTTTTTCTAAGTATGCTGTAAATTTGCATCTAATAAAAGAAAGACTATTGGTGCCATCATTGAGGAAAGTAATTCAGAAGCTTTGAAAACAGTGCTGACAACCTTGGAACTTTGGTTTATTTTTTGTTTGGATTTTAGACTCTTTTTTTAAAAAAAACTTTATTTTTGCTAATCTATATCATTCATTTGGGGGAAAAAAAGTTACTGTTAAAATCCCTTTCTTTTTGTATTTTTTATGATTTTTAGTTATTCTATGATAAAAATAATACATGCTCACAGTTTTAAAAAAATGAACCAGTAAATAGTGTAAAATGAAAAATAAAAGTCCTGCCCTGCCAACACTCAGCTTCACTCTTAACTGCTTCTTGCATATCCTTCTAAAAATGTTCTCTGCATATATAAGCATGTCGTTGTTAGTTGCCATCGAGTCCATTCTGACTCATACATGTCTGTTTTTTTGTTTTTATGAAACTGGAATCATAACTTTATGTTCTCTTTTTTTCTTCTCCTTTCACCAACATATATTGGACATCTTATTACCGCAGACAATTCTATTTCTTAACAGCTTCATGATATTAAAATGCCCAGTTTTCTTTTTTCTAATTTTTTAATTCTTAAAATTAGGCCCAGTTTTGTTTTCCGAAAATGCTGTTTTCCTTTTTTTTATTTCTGCAAATTGGAACCAAAAATAGAAAAGTACCTTCTATCAGTGTTTCAACGCTGACACAATCAGTATGTTTTTGTATAAATGCCAGATATATAGTAATAATTATGTACAAGAATATTTGATTATTTCTGTGAATGTGGAGAAATTACAAATCACATCCTTTTTTTTTTTGCATACATCCTCTAAAAATTCATTAAATGAATAATTGAATATTGGTTTTGTTATTTCAAGATAATTATTAAAATATCCACGTCTCTTCATGTGAGGAGAAGAGTTTTTTAATTCTTTTCAGTGTTTTACTAAGCATGTAGAGTTAATTCTGAAGGGCTGGAGCCTAAACCAAAGTACTTGCTCCATTTGTATTCGGGAGCAACTGTTTTCTCCTCTAGTCCAAAACAAGAACAGAGTACCCAAAAGCATCAGATAACTCCATGGTAGTTCCTCTTCCAGCCAACACACAAGCACACAGAATTTTACACTGTTCATTCTGTCATACCCTCAAAAAAAAGAAAAAAAAAATTTTTTTTTTGTAGTCATACCCTCAGCAGGCAGTAAATAAGTTGCCTTCAATGTACATGTTTTTCTCTTAGTTTGTGAAGTATCTAATTTTTATTTACCCTTTTTATCCCAAAAGTAGACAATTCATTAAACCCTAGATTGTGTTACAGATCACTGTTTTCAGAATCATATATCACACAGAAAAAAATTTTCCCATTTGCTAGTCTTTTGCCAGGAGTGCATCTCAATTATTCTTAACCATAGGAGTAATGCGATTTTATTATTTTGTTAAATTCAACAACAAATTTATAATAGACTTGTAGCTATTTTTCAAATACCTACAAGTTAATGTACACTAGACGATTGAAAATACAGTCATAATTACTTTTGCTTCCTTCCTGTTACTAAAGAATAATATCAATTCATAGCTTTTCTTACTTAGTAATTCTGTTTATCAGAGAAAATATGCATAGTTGATTTATCCCTAATTTGTCATATAAATAAATAAAAATTTATTTTTGGATTTACTTTAAAATTTCAGAAATATTTGAAATTTCCTTTTTCTGATGAAAACTAAATCAAAACAAACTTTACACATATCAAAGATACTGATAAAACTAATCTGAAATCTTACATTATAAATAGGGTCAAACTAAAGTGCTTATTTGTGTCCCATGAAGAATCTGAATGAAGACCAGGCAATGTGTATATCTTCTTACCCCATAATTTGTTTCAATAGCATAAATATTTTGAGGAAAAAGTTAATTTTATATTAGTGTTGTATCTTTTACCTTTCAAAAGTATTTATTTGTCTCAAATCTGGAGAGATCACATGTCCCAAGAAGAACTTGGGTGGGACCCCAATCATGTGACAGCAAAGCCAATGTGAGTCACTTCACACCCCCAGATTTTACTCCCAACAATAAAGTCCCTAAACATTCTTCACAAATGAACTCTAAAGCCTCCAGAGATTAATAGAGAATTCCTTCTAACCTGAAGGGACCCATAAGGTCTTGACTCTCTTGAAGATCTGGTGGCCAGTTTGTCTGCTCATCTTCCCCTTTCACCTTTGCCTCAGCCATTGCATTTAGCATGTGTACCTCAGCTCCTGCTTTTTCTCTTCCCCACATCAGCAGGTTTCTGGCTACTTTGGGCAGTTCCCATCCAGGTTTCCAGGACCCTCTTTTGCTCTAGAGTGAAATCCCACAGGCTGCTGGTCTTCTTAGCCCTTGTAGCCTGAGGGCAGGGCGTAGACATTGGCCACAGGTTCTATAATTAAGTGGCTGTGAGAGAATTCCCCATAATCTCCACCCTAAAACTAGACTTGGCAAATGTGCCATTTCCTTGATGTCTTCCTAACTCCCATTACTCAAAATTTACACAAAATAACATATGGGTGAAATTGTTTTCCTATTTGCCAAAATACTGCTTACTCAGCTGATCTGAGCCTCTGAGCTCAGCCTGTACTACATCTTATTTTCTTACACAGATCTGCCATTAAAATTCAGTTTAGAGAATAATACAAATTCTTATTAAAGATTTCATAATTCTAATAAATCATTCATAAGTTTTTGTGGTACATTCTTAATGACTTCTTAGTATCATGTACAGTGAACATTTTGTACTTAAAAAAAAAAGATTTGCCTGAGGCAAGTATAGATTTTGATCTTTGAATAATGAGTATACATAAGGGCATAAAATGACTGATGTTGTGCTGGGTCAGACCAGTGTCCCATGGCCCAGTACTATCTCTGACAAGTGACTCCAAAGCCACTGGGGTAACATGGTATTTGCTCTGCATGATGATGTTTTCAAAGGTTAACCAGTAACATCCTTCTAATAATCCATTTACAGATCTAAGATGTGAAAGATGCTGTTAGGAGAACGTCCCATCAGCCATTCCTAGCCATGAATTGCCCGTTAGCAAAATGGAAGAATTGATTATTGTCAGTCACCCTACTTCTGACTTGACTATCAGCGTGACTTTTTTGAGAAGTTCTCCAGCACCCTGAAATTCTCCTGTCCTCTTGCTTTGTGAAGCACTCTATTTCAGAGTTTCTGAACCTTGGGACTCAGTGGCATTTTGGTCGAATAATTTTTTTTTTGTGCGACGATGTGCTGTGCATTATAGAATGTTTAGCAGCATCCTGGCCTCCCCCCATTAGGCACCTGAAGGCACCCCCTCTCCAGTTGTGACAATCAGAAATGTCTCCAGACATTATCAGATTTCTCCTGAGGGTAGAGGAGAAAAAAAAATTTATATATATATATATATAAAAACGACAAAAACCAAACCCAGTGCCGTCGAGTCGATTCCAACTCATAGTAGAACTCACAGAGTAGAACTGCCCCATAGAGTTTCCAAGGAACACCTGGTGGATTCGAACTGCCAACCCTTTGGTTAGCAGCCGTAGCACTTAACCACTATGCCACCAGTGTTTCCATATATATATATATCTATATAAAATACACACACACTCCTATATATATATTAGGATATGAGCATGTCTTTTCTTTAAATTACAATTCTTTGTATATTAAGATCTTCTTAGTGAAATTTTGCTTTCATTAATCCACTCCCTACAAATATACGAGTTAGTGGTGTTGGAGTTCTCAGTTACTCCACTTAAAAGGAACAGCTTCACATAAAGATGTATCCAGCTGTGTGAAGCTCCAGGTAAAATGTATATATAAAATTTATCTTCATTGAATTTAGATATTGATTCACTACTGTTCCTTTGCTTGAGAAACTAACAGTATGCTAATAATAGTTAACTGTATGCCGGACTGTTCTTTTTGTTATTACTTAGCAGTCACAATAATGTGATGATGATGGTCTCTAATTTTAACATAGTTCTCCTTTAAAACCAAAAAACCTAAACCCATTGCAGTCAAGTCAATCTCAACTCAGAGAAGAACCCCTTCATATTTAAGTATCTCTTGTATGTTGGAATCGACTCAATGGCAGTGGTATGGGTTTTGGTTTTTTATCCAAATAAACCCTGCATATAATAAAAGGTCTGTTTCAGTATATTGGAACAGATTTGCTTTTATCGCTCTTCTCCTTCAACTTTTTTGTACTTAATGAGTCTGTCTTTTTACCCCTATTAATGCTTCCCCATTCTTGTAGGTGTGTTTAAGCAACCATGTGTACCCAGCAATCTCTTACACAGTGCCGCACCTTAACCCAGAGGAGAAAGAGTCTTTGCTAGAACTCTGAGGAATGACATCAGCTTAGTGAGGAAACTACTCTTCACCCAAGTTATGCCAGCTTGCAGGGTCGCTAACTAGAAAGCAGTATCATTCCCGAGATCAACGTAGAAAAACCTGCCTGGGCCAGGATCACAAAGGCTACACATCATCCTGTCCTTAAACTCACTGGCATAGGTCCACATTACATTTCAAATAGAAGTTTTCCATATAAACAGTCTTATAATAGGGGTTACATTTACAATTACAACTTTTGTAATTACCACAAATACTGTGTATAATTATTTCATCTGGTATGACTGATAAGTGTACACATTTTAAATATCATAGAACAAAAGTATAGCTTGTGCTTGAGTATATAATAGGAATAAATCTATAAAAGAAGACAGCCAATGAGCAAATATAAAAGCAACATGATCAAATTAGTCTTTTTAAACTAATATGAATGTGTACACATACTTAGATAATGAGGCATAAGGAATCCATCATTTAGATTGGCCTACCGAGAGACGAGCCAGAACCTCCTTTTGGTCAAAAGGAATCTCTTTCTTCCATAATCTCATAGCACATCGTGTGTCTCTTACTGCATCTTTCACCTGCCGTGTCAAAGCCAAGGTATTTATGCATCTGTCTTATCATCGATACATTATAAGCCTTAGAGAGACTGGTATCTGTTTAATATTTGTTTTCTGGGGAGGGTGTTTGAAATCCCTGTAGGGTTCTAAGAATTGAGATTCCAGTCAGGGATGAGAAGAAGGCAAGAAAGGAAGGAGACAATAGAGATTACAGTAATCCGTGCTGATTCCCTCCTAAACTATACTCACTAAGTCAGCTTAGCCACCCAAGTCAAGAATTAGTCCTGAGCTGTCCTACCGCCACAAGTTGCCAGTTTGATATATGCCAGATTAATAATTCTCAAACTTTGCTAGGCCTCAGAATGGGCACTTGTGTAAAAATACCAACACCCAGGCGGTACCCTAGACTTGCTAATCTTTAGGAGCTACTGGTTCCTTTATCTCTGAAAGCCCCCTTTGTAGACACAAGAGTTAAGGAATTTGCTAGGGAATACTCTTCCCACCCCACTAGCGAACTAATATATCTGCTTCAGGTCCCTTGACCTCTGGATATAAACTTCCAGTCACCCAGACTATTTGGCTGGCAGTCTGTAAGCCATCACACATAGCTATGTAAAACCAATGGAAATCGACTCTCGAACAGTCGTCATATGCACCCTGAAGCTCCTAGCTTAGTACATTACATATAGAATACTTTGAATAAATGGTTGTGATTTGAATTGAGACAGAGTTCCCAAAAACTTGATAAATGTATTAGGAACAAGACTGGAGAAGGTAGCAGCCAAGGATGGTAAAAAGAATAATTTGGCTGATGCACAGAAGCTATGTTGAAAAAATATTGTGAAACTATTAAAGTATATATTTCATAAAAGCTTTAAATTTTCAATATTAAAGGTGGAGAAGGAAGAGGAAGTAGATCAAAAGGAAAAGTTTTTCTCTTAGCATGGCTCATGCATATGACGTCATTTTTTTTCTTTTCTTTCTCATTGGATGGAAATAAAAGGGTTACATCCCTCAAGGGTAGAGATTATTTCTTGCTTATAACTGGAATCCCAGCATCTAATGCAAAGCAAGCATCCATTAAATATTTATTGAATGAAGGAACAGATACTAAACAAACAAATGGGAGAAGCTGTACTGAGGTATTTTATTAATCTTCCAAGCTAGACCTGTCACTCTGCCTGAAGGCATCAGCAGTGATAGTATTGCGCACGAAGCAGAAATGGCAACACACAAACTGCTGCAGTGGACTTCACAAAACTCTCAAGTTCTCCTTCAATCTCTCCAATTTCCTTCCCTCATATTCTGCCACTAGGGAATAGTGGGGTCCCAGAAGAGGACTTCCAACTGACTATTGAGTTTGCAGGAATTATAAAAAACAGGGGTGGCATTATGGTGCTTTCTGCCTTTTTGGTTATCTACAAGCAATTTTTACTTTCCCCAAACTTGGTCACTTAGACCACCAAAAAGTAAATGTGTGGAAGCAGCAGCATTTAGTACCGTGATGCCAGACACATACACAACACTTGGAGTATTTGACTTGGCATACTTGTCTCACCAGTCCCTGATAACTGGATATAAACCAGTTGTCCGTTGTCCTCACTTCTACTCTGGAGTTTAATCATTGCTAAAGAAAATCACATGCTTACATTGATTGTCTCTGTGTCAGATGTGTGGTTCCCAGCCTCTTCGAGGCCCACGACCCTGTTCATCTTTGTTGTTCTTCCCAGTTATACCACTTAAAATCACACACAGTGATGGGAAACTCTGAGACGATGTGGTGAGAAGTGAAAGGGTTAATTTTCAGGGGGAGTCAGGTGGTCAGGAGGGTACATTTGAAGCATTATGACTAGCATGTGCAAAAGCCTGAAAGTGGCCAGCAGCATCGTGCAAGTGAGGAACATGTTCACAGGGGGAAGGGGCAAGGGATGCTTCCCACAGGAGGGAGGGAGGGGCCAAGTCCAGCAGAGTTTGCAGACTTTGTGAAGAAGTACTCCACACCCCAACTTTCTGGGTCATTAACACCATTGGTCCTCTGCTGCTTCTCTTCCTTTAACTTTTGTAATATTGCACTTAGCTTTCTTCTTCTCTCCTATTTCTCTTTGCTTCTCTGACTTTGCTCGCCTCTGTAATACAACCTTCACCAAGATATATGTCACCTTTCTTTGTTTTTCTCTAACATTCTCTTTCTGGATTACCTCACTGCATAAGTATTACTTTAGTATTTCATATGTATTGAACAAATTCCACATCTGCAACACTGGCTGGTCTGTGTTGGTTCTGATTCATAGCGACCCTATGTACAGCAGAAAGAAACACTGCCTGGTTCTGTGTCATCCTCCCAATTGTTATGCTTGAGCCCATTGTTGTAGCCACTGTGTCAATCCATCTTGTTGAGGGTCTTCTTCTTTTTTGCTGACCCTCTACTAAGCATGATGTTCTTCTCCAGGTACTGATTCCTCCTGATAACATGTCCAAAGTATGGAAGACATAGCCTCGCCATCCTTGCTTCTAAGAAGCATTCTGGTTGTACTTCTTCCAAGACAGATTTGTTTGTTCTTTTGGCAGTCCACGACATATTCAGTATTCTTCTCCAACATCACAATTCAAAGGCGTCAATTATTGGGTCTTCCTTATTCATCATCCGGCTTTCTCATGCAGGTCCGAATTTGTTGTTGTTAGGTGCCATCCGGTCGGTTCCGACTCATAGCGACCCTATGCACAACAGAATGAAACACTGCCTGGTCCTGAGCCATCCTTACAATTGTTATGCTTGAGCTCATTGTTGCAGCCACTGTATTAGTCTACCTCATTGAGGGTCTTCCTCTTTTCCACTCACCCTGTACTCTGCCAAGCATGATGTCCCTCTCCAGGGACTGATCCCAGCTGACAACATTTCCAAAGTATGTAACACACAGTCTCGCCATCCTTGCCTCTAAGGAGCATTCTGGCTGTACTTTTTCCAAGACAGATCTGTTCGTTCTTTTGGCAGTCCATGGTATATTCAGTATTCTTCGCCAACACCGCAGTTCAAAGGTGTCAATTCTTCTTCAGCCTTACTTATTCATTGTCCAGCTTTCACATGCATATGATGCGATTGAAGATATCATGGCTTGGGTCAGACACACCTTAGTCTTCAAGGTGGCATCTTTGCTCTTCAGCACTTTAAAGAGGTCCTTTGCAGCAGATTTACCCAATGCAATGTGTCTTTTGATTTCTTAGGTGCTGCTTCCATGGCTGTTGATTGTGGATCCAAGTAAAATGAAATCCTTGACAACTTCAGTCTTTTCTCCGTTTATCATGATGTTGCTCATTGGTCCAGTTGTGAGGATTTTTGTTTTCTTTATGTTGAGGTGCAATCCATACCAAAGACTGTGGTCTTTGATCTTCATTAGTCAGTACTTCAAGTCCTCTTCACTTTCCGCAAGCAAAGTTGTGTCATCTGCATAACGCAGGTTGTTAATGAGTCTTCCTCCAATCCTGATGCCCCATTCTTCATATAGTCCACCTACTCGGATTATATGCTCAGCATACAGATTGAATAGGAATGGTGAAAGAATACAACCCTGACGCACACCTTTCCTGACTTTAAACCAATCAGTATCCCCTTGTTCTGTCTGAACAACTGCCTCTTGATCTATGTAAAGATTCCTCATGAGCACAATTAAGTGTTCCAGAATTCCCATTCTTCACAATGTTATCTGTAATTTGTTATGATCCACACAGTCAGATGCCTTTGCATAGTCAATAGAACACAGGTAAACATCCTTCTGGTATTCTCTGCATTCAGCCAGGATCCATCTGACATCAGCAATGATATCCCTGGTTCCACGTCCTCTTCTGAGACTGGCCTGAATTTCTGGCAGCTCCCTGTCAATATACTGCTACAGCCATTTTTGAATGATCTTCAGCAGAATTTTGCTTGTGTGTGATATTAATATTCTATAATTTCCAAATTTGGTTGGATCACCCTTCTTGGGAATAGGCATAAATATGGATGTCTTCCAGTCAGTTGGCCAGGATGCTGTTTTCCATATTTCTTGGCATAGACGACTTAGCACCTCCGGTGCTGCATCTGTTTGTTGAAACATCTCAATTGATATTCCATTAATAACTGGAATAACATCCATTAATAATTGGAACCTGGAATGTACAAAGTATGAATCTAGGAAAATTGGAAATCATCAAAAATGAAATGGAATGCATAAACATCGATATCCTAGGCATTAGCGAGCTGAAATGGACTGGTATTGGCCATTTTGAGCCAGACAATCATATAGTCTACTATGCTGGGAATGACAACTTGAAGAGGAATGGTGTTGCATTCATCGTCAGAAAGAACGTTTCAAGATCTATCCTGAAGTACGCTGTCAGTGATAGGATAATACCCATACGCCTACAAGAAAACCAGTTAATACGACTATTATTCAAATTTACGCACTAACCACTAGGGCCAAAGAAGAAGAAATAGAAGATTTTTATCAGCTGCTACAGTCTGAAATCGATCGAACATGCAGTCGAGACGCATTGATAATTACTGGCGATTGGAAAGTGAAAGTTGGAAACGAAGAAGGATCAGTAGTTGGAAAATACGGCCTTGGTGATAGAAACAATGCCGGAGATCGAATGATAGAATTTTGCAAGACCAACGACTTCTTCATTGCAGATACCTTCTTTCACCAACATAAACGGCGACTATACACATGGACCTCGCCAGATGGAACACACAGAAATCAAATTGACTACATCTGTGGAAAGAGACGATGGAAAAGCTCAATATCATCAGTCAGAACAAGGCCAGGGCCAACTGTAGAACAGACCATCAATTCCTCATATGCAAGTTCAAGCTGAAACTGAAGAAAATCAGAGCAAGCCCACAAGAGCCAAAATATGACCTTGAGTATATCCCACCTGAATTTAGAGACCATCTGAAGAATAGATTTGATGCATTGATCACCAGTGACCGAAGACCAGACAAGTTACGGAATGACATCAAGGACATCATCCATGAAGAAAGCAAGAGGTCACTGAAAAGACAGGAAAGAAAGAAAAGACCAAGATGGATGTCAGAGAAGACTCTGAAACTTGCTCTTGAGCGTCAAGCAGCTAAAGCAAAGGAAGAATTGATGAAGTAAAAGAACTGAACAGAAGATTTCAAAGGGCGTCTCAAGAAGACAAAGTAAAGTATTATGTGCAAAGAGCTGGAGATGGAAAACCAAAAGGGAAGAACACGCTCTGCATTTCTCAAGCTGAAAGAACTGAAGAAAAAATTCAAGCCTCGAGTTGCAATAGCGAAGATTCTATGGGGAAAATATTAAACGATGCAGGAAGCATCAAAAGAAGATGGAAGGAATACCCAGAGTCATTATACCAAAAAGAATTAGTCGATGTTCAGCCATTTCAAGAGGTGGCATTATGATCAGGAACCGATGGTACTGAAGGAAGAAGTCCAAGCTGCTCTGAAGGCATTGGTGAAAAACAAGGCTCCAGGAATTGATGGTCCGAATTTACCCACATGTATTTCCAGCTGCCTACTAGAAATTTCCACACAGATACCATTCTGGAATTTCTGGTTTAGTATGTCCAAAAACAAATCCATAAGAAAACTCCGATTTTTCTTCTATGCTCCAGATGTATTAATGGAATAATCACCTACCTTCATCTTCAAGAAGTTCTCTCAACAGAGTGGGCAGATAGTCAAACAGCAGGTTTTTTATAGCATAATACTGTGTTTTCATAGAATTCTGCTTGACAATACTAGGAGAGCAAATAGAAATGACCCCTCACCTGAACTTAATGGAATCAGGGAAGGCTTTCCAGAGGAATTGATTTCTAAATTGAGTTTCAAATGAAAGGAAGGGCATTCCAGGTAGACTGAACAGATACATACTAAGGTACGAGTATACTTGGGCAACCACAAGTATGTCATCGTGACTGGAGCTGAGGGTGCAAGGAAGCTGAACCTGAACGAGAACTGAAAAAGTTCTTGTATGGCATGTTAAGGAGCTGGCTTTTATCCTGAAGGTAGTAGGGAGCCACCAGAGGATTTAAAGCAGAGAGATGACTTGACCAAGGTGATTGTTTCAAAAGCTCATTCCAGAAGCTCTGGAGAGAAAAGACTGGAAAAAGCAGTACTGGAGGAAATAAGACTAGTAGGGCTCTTACAGTAATCCAAGTCAGAAATAGTGAGGAGCTAGGATTTGGTGACCAAATGCATGTGAAGGAAAAAGGGAAATCTAGGTTTCTGACTGGAACATCTCAGCGTATGGGAATATGGAAAGAACTTCAGTTTGGGGCATGTGAAGCTTGTGCTACTTGTGCAGCAGCCACTTGTAGATGTCTCACAGACATCCGTGGGGCTTAGGAGAGATTTGCTGGAAACTCAGATTTGCGAGGTAGCTTTGATGAAATTCTATGGATCCAAGTGTGTTTTCAGAAAAACTACTCTTTTAAAACTAGCTTTGCTGAAAAGTGACAATTGCCAATTCATTTTGATGACAACTCAAGATCTGGGTTCAGGATATTAATTTGGAAGTCATTTGCATAAACAGGAATGGAACCTGGTGGCGCAGTGATTAAGCATTCGGCTCCTAGGTCGGCAGTTAGATCCACAGCCACTGTGCAGGAGAAAGATGTGGCAGTTTTGGAAATCCTATGGGGTAGTTCTGCTGTGTCCCATTTGGTCACTATGAGTTGGATTCAACTCAGCGGCAACGTAGCATCAACATACTGGTTGAATCATGTGAATAGAGAAGTGTAGAGAATAGAAGACAGAGCCTTAAGGAACTCGAATTTCTTAGGAGTGAACTAAAGGAAAAGAGCTTGGGAAGGATATTGCTGTGGAATATAGCCACAGCCCTCTATCTCTTGCCTGTGGCAGTTTCCATTCTCCCTACCTCCAGTCCCTGACGCACCTTTTACCTGCCCACTGGAGATACCTTCCTAATGTAAAACCAAGTCATGTGACTCATCAGCTGTGAGATCTTGGCTGGCTCCCCATTTGTAAAGTCCAAACATCCTAAGTTTTTATCTAATTTGTACCATAGAAGTTCTGACCTGTTTTTCCTTATCTTCCAGAACACCTCCCTGAGTATGCTGGTCTGCCTCAAACCTTTGCTTACTCTGTTTTATACATCTCCATTTATCGGGATGGCGCACGACCAAGCAGTGTTTGTTCTGTTGTACATAGGGTCACTATGAGTCGGAATCGACTCGACAACAACCAGTTATCAGAATGTTAGTTTATCCTTCAAGGTCCAGCGAAACGCTTCTTCTGTGAATCTTTCTCAGAAGCCTCCTGTTACAATCCAAGGCTTCTTTGCCTTTATTTCCACACATTTCTTTTTTGCCCTTATCATAACATATATCTCACTTCACATTGTTGGTTGCATACCTATCCTTCCCTGTTAGACTATACAGCCTTAGAGGGCAGGGGGCTCCTGCTCAGTCAGCTTTATATCCCCACAGCATCTAACATAGTGCTTTGCTGTTAGAGTAGTGTGCTATAATGATTTGTTACTGTTGATTTTAATTGGCATAATTAATATCCCAAATCTACAAATCATGAATCAAGATGAAAGTCTTCATTTTTTTAATTTTTTGCTATAGTATGCATCTTAATTCAGAGAATTTTTTTTACTTAAAGAAAACTGTCTCAACTGGAAGATTTAGCATCAGATAAATCAGAGACATAATGAGTACTATATCCTGAAATCAAAGACTCAACTTCAAACTTATATAAATATTTTAAATCATAAAATTCTCCTGGAAACAGGAAAAAGCTTGTCTAGTCCAGTGGTTTGTAGCTGTCTTAGAGCCCTGTCCCTCAGAGGAAGCCATAGTTGAAGGTTGGGGTGGGGAGGTAGGGGGTGCGAGACTATGCAAGCCTACCTTCACCCAGAGTAATTCTACTTTTCGATGTTTATACATGAAGCTTTTATGCAAAATTGTTTTGAGGAATAGTTTTGCTGTTAAATCAGTTTGAAAAGCACCAGCATAACCTTCAGACTGTTAACTTCTGTAGCCTTAGTGACTCTGGGCCTCTGTTTCCTCATCTGTACAATATGAGAATGGTGCTATGATAGTGTGTGCTCTTACTCTGTCCCCTTGTCCATTTTCAAGGAAAAAAACAGACCCAGAGAGTGGTTATGTGCTTATTATGCCCACATAGTTAATGGCAGAACCAGGGCTAGAATTTTACCACCAGTCCTGAGTTTTATTTTATTTTCTCTCATTTGCATCCTTTTTAAAAATTCTTAAGTGGCTATAAACAAACATTAGGTATTGTATGGAAAAGATAGATATGTCAGGAGGTATAGAGCTCAGAGCTCTACTCCATCATACAGTTGCCTTGTTTAAAGCTGACGTGCTAGCTACAACAAACATTGAACATTTATCTGATTTTACATTTATTCTCAAGTTTATGGAAATATTTGGGTGAGTTGTTTTCTTTGCAGTCAATCTCTGTGTATCTGTAGGGGCATTTAAAACCATTCCATTAATCATTCCTTTCCTATTTAAATGTTATTGAATGTAAAATTTAAAAGTGACACTAAGAAGTTGTGAAAGTTGAGGAAGCAGGAGTCTCTAGATTCTGGTCCTTCCATTCATGTTCTTTGCTTTGCTCATCTTCGTTTCGTCATCTCCCCTCCCAAATCAAGAGTATATCCATAAAGAAGAAATGAAGTCACAAAACAACTGTCTGAGAGGTATATGTGGAAAGAAGGGCAGTCATGGACTTGGCTTTGTTGATGGGCAGTGTGTATGGGCCGATTGAACAACATCCTTGGGGCCTTATTGTTTAAAGATGAAATAAAACAAAACAGCTCACAGAGACCTCTCTTCTTCCCCCTCCTTCCGCCTCGGTGAGCAACTACCTATATGGTATGCTGCTGCTGAGACCAAGTAATAGTGAGTAAAGGTGTTTAGAAGTGAAGTATTGACCTTAATTAAATAAGTACCCTTTTTCCAAATAAGTATTATAACTTTGTAATGTGGATCCCCTACTACTTTGGGGTTTGTAAGTATTTGAGCATAGGCTAGGCTACCTTTGTATCATGAAAAAGGAATTGGGTATTGCAGTTACTAAACCAAAAAAAAAACCAAACCCCGTGCCGTCGAGTCAATTCTGACTCATAGCGACCCTATAGGACAGAGTAGAACTGCCCCATAGAGTTTCCAAGGAGCGCCTGGTGGATTCAAACTGCTGACTTTTGGTTAGCAGCCATAGCTCTTAACCACTATGCCACCAGGGTTTCCTTGCAGTTACTACAGTAATGCAATACCACAGGAGGAAAGATGGCAGGATACTGTTGAACCTGTTTAAGACAAACTGTCCGAGGACATCACAGCACCCATTTCACAAGAACAGAGCTCTATTACAAATCATTTATATTCGCGCATTAAAGCAGCTTTGGTAAGACCTATTCTTGGCAACTTTTTCTTACTCATTTTGGGTCACAAAAAGTCATTAAAACAAACATTGACCTAACAGTCATGACTTCTGTCTGTCTGACCTCTCTCCCCTCAACCTCTCGAATCAGTTCAAATTGATGAGATTTTTCTGATACAGCTGTTAGAAGAAGTTGTTTTTTTTTAATTTAGTAGTTTTACGAAGTTTAACATATAGTGCATCTGGTAAGATTCTGGTCTTGCCACGGACAGAGATTAGAGTAATAATACTTAGACCATGTAAAGAATAAAGCATCTTACCTTTAAATTTTGATTGCAGTTTTTGGAGTTTATTTCGTAAGCCTGGAAAGAAACTACAGAAATTCTGTTACGATTGATGCTTTCTGAGTTTAGTTTTGTTGGTTTTCTTTCTTGGTTGCTCTATTGGATGAGGGCAGGTAGACTGTTCTACAACCTGAATTCATCCTCAGATTTGAAATTTTTTTCCCCAAATACATTTCAGTTGAATCAGATCATCTTCACTGGTGGAGAAAAATCAAGGCATCATTGGTTCTATTGTTGTTCTGTGAAATTGGGTGTCTTGCTACACTACTTACCCTTCAGCATAAGTCTTGTTGCTCTTCAATCCTGGATTTTATTATATGCTTGATTTAAAACTGTACAGTTCGCAGTAATACTCACATAATTATGATCCTGAAAAGCATAATATCCTCTCGAAATCTTTATAAGAAAAGTAATGCTTGTTTAAAAATATTCACTGCCAAGTCTTGTTGAAGAATGATCTTGCAGAAATCTGATGCCAAACCCAGTGCCGTTGAGTCAATTCCAACTCATAGCAACCCTGTAGAACAGAGTAGAACTGCCCCACAGAGTTTCCAAGGAGCACCTGATGGATTCGACCTGCCGACCCTTTGGTTAATAGCCATAGCACTTAACCACTACGCCACCAGGGTTTCCGATGGTGAAGAAGGAAATCTAAAAAGGCAAAACAAGCTTCAGTAGCAGTAACACTGGGAAAGCATAGTTACTGAAACAAGATAAGTCTGAAAGAGAAGGTTGTACTCCTCTTGTTTTTTGTTTTGTTTTGGCTTAGAAGTTTTTTAATAGTTAGGCAAATGTGGTATGAATCTTTCACATATGTGTAATTCAAAAGTTTAACAGTTTATATTTTCCGTATGAATTTTAAATCAATCTTGCCATAACATGCAGTTTAACAAATACTTGCAGTCCGCTTCATGGCAACACTGGGTTGATACATAAAATACTATGTCTCATGTCAAATGCTATTTCCTGCATTATATGTTGATTTGGGGTTAATGTTTCAAATGCTAGAGGAAGCATCTAACACTCAGCATAATCTGGCACCACTGGAAATATTTGTTAGTTTCTTTTTCTCACAAAGTTGCCATTAATGAAACAGATATACTGACAAGATTTTATTGAAGATTATGGGAAATTTTGCTTATAGTTCAGTGAGTACCGAAAAAAACCAAACCCGTTGCTGTCAAGTCAGTTCCAACTCATAGCAACCCTATAGGACAGAGTAGAACTGTCCCATAGGGTTTCCAAGGAGTGGCTGGTGGATTCCAAATGCCGGCCTTTTGAATAGCAGCCGAGTTCTTAACCACTACGCCACCGCTATGAAAACATTGAGTATAGAGAAAAGATTATGAAGGAAAGATGCAATGTAGAAAGATAAATTTAGAGCTTAAGTAATATACCACATAGTATTTCTATGTTAATTTAGTCTGATTCACTACTGACTTTTTTTTGCCACTCACTTGAAAATTGACTTTATTTATGAAGAGTGCTTAAACTACCATGTTTCGTATTTCACACACCCTCTATGTTTGCCAGCTGCGCTTCCCCCCACCCCCGAGTATTTTCATCAGTGCCACTAAGTCAATTTTCCTTCACATGTTGTTGTGAAAACAAAATTAGCATAATGTGCTTATAAAAATATCTTGGGGGTGTGGGGGTGGCAAACAGCCATAGAAGGTGCATGTTATTTGCATAAAAATACTGTACCTGGAGAACTATTTCATTGGTTTTAAAGCACATAGGTGGGAATACCTTATGCTGATAGACATTGTTGTTCAGAACAGGAATGTTCTCTCCTCATTCAGGAAGTTGGTGGCTTTTCAGCATGTGAATACTGTTACCTTCTCTGATTTTTTACTTACTGCTTGTTTTTCTTTTTTTGACAGCACTCAGTCATGAAGGACAAGTCCCAGGGCTTCAGACTGGGTTCAGAATCTATGACACAGTAAGCAGTTTTTCCTCCTAAATAATTTGCAGTGATAACAGCTGGGGGTTTTAAAGGACAGTTTCTCTATTTTCCTTTTTGATTAAAAAAAAAAGATCTGTTGATGTCAGGTCAATTCTGACTCATAGTCACAATATAGGACAGAGCAGATATATTATATCACAGTATACATTCAATTTCAGGTGTAATTGCTTTTTAAAAGAGTTTAGCTCCTTTAAACAAAGGAGAGTATTTTAATGGTTAGACTTTGAGGATGTGTATTACAAAGTTATAAGAAATAATGTTAAATGAAATAGTTATCACACTAAACTTTAGGGGACTTGTTTGGTCATATATTTTTGAGTAACATTTTTTGAAATGACACTAACTGAGAACAAGCGGATGATGCGGTAAAAATAAAATTATGAAATGCCTCTTTTGAGGCATTAAACAAAAAAAGCTAATAACCCAGTCCATTATCGTTATGTGTTTTTTATAAATGCCTATTTGGGTAGTTTATTTTGAGGTGTTTATTTCTTTAAATTCCTGGAAGTTTTTTGTATTTTTGTTTAGTACTTGATATTTCATGTAGTATATAAATAGAAAATCCTTCTTACCCAAACTTCACATTGACATTACGTCACCACCAAACTGTAACAGGAATCTAGCAGCCTTGGACACCTTAGGTGTCATATCCCTCTGCGTTCACACATGGGTGCACACGCATAAATCCCTGCCGTATTTCCTTCAGGAAAATATTTGCTGGCGTTAAGCCGGTTGTAAGCTTTGACATTTTGAAGAATAATATGTCTCTTCCAGCTCAAAAATTCTGATTCAGATGACAGTCTTATTTAGAAGAATTGTCAAATAAAACCATGCGGTATTTCACAAGACAGTATTTCATTCTTCAGATGGAAAACAATTTTTAAATGGGATTTAGAAGAGTCACAGAATCATGAATTCAATGATACCTTAGAAATTCTCTTTGTAACCCCTTTGTTTTATAGTTGAGAAAACTGCGGAGAAGGGCTTATGCAAACTTCACAGGGCCTGTTTATGTCACCAAGACCTATGTCTCCTGATGCCCATACTGCTGGTTTTTTAACCATATTTAGTGTTGACAGGCTCCTTGGGAAGGTACCATTTTTGTTTTAAGTTTAAAGATTTTTCTTCCTGAGAGTATAAAATCTATTGATAATTACATAACTACATACAGCCTTGTGTAGCTTCAGAATCCAGTCACTCCATTTCACACTTGATTCTCACCGTATCTCTGGGAAAGATGCAGACCAGTATCTGACCCGTTTTACAGATGGAGAAACAAGATCTGAAAGGCTGTGACTTTTCTCAAGTCACCTCAGGTAGTAAGCGGCAGACCAAGTACCAGATCACGGGTCCCAGGTCTCCAAATGTGCTATTCTTTCTCTCTGCCTGTCATTTGGTGCAAACACAAATATCAGGTCTTTCAGCTTTTTGTTTTATCTGTCAAGTATGTTTTTTGTTCCAAGCTTTGAGCAGTTTACATTTTACATAATAATACGTAATACAGTCACTGTCCTTGTAGAAGTTATGCTGAGTGACATATTACACCTACAAAAAAAAACAGACTGGAACAATGAGGACAAACTTTTTCAACAACAATAAAAAAAATAGATACATTTCATACATTGTCGGAACAATACCTTCTGTGTCTTTGAACTTGTTTTGTTAAATATTTTTAAACTCTTTATATAATCCGTGAATTTAAGAATGTCTTCTACGCACAC
Source organism: Elephas maximus indicus (assembly GCF_024166365.1). Classification (NCBI taxonomy): domain Eukaryota; kingdom Metazoa; phylum Chordata; class Mammalia; order Proboscidea; family Elephantidae; genus Elephas; species Elephas maximus. The sequence continues at coordinate 204,876,791 of NC_064819.1, read as the reverse complement.
CTCACTCTGACTACCCTGGAAACCTGTTTTCAGATAATACAGAGACCCGTGGCACACTCTCCAGATTACCCAGCAAACCCAGTGCCATCGAGTTGATTCTGACTCATAGCCACCCTAGAGGACAGAGTAGAACTGCCCCATAGAGTTTCCAAGTAGTGCCTGGTGGATTCAAACTGCCTACCCTTTGGTTGGCAGCCGTAGCACTTAACCACTACGCCAGTTCTACTCTGTTCTATAGGGTTGCTATGAGTCGGAATCGACTCGATGGCAGAGGGTCTCCAGATTAGAGTTCGCCAAAGCCTCACCACCATCCCAGCACCTCAAGGCTATTAGGGAGCTCAGCTTCTCCTTTTGAACAAAGAGCTCTGAAGAATCTTCTGAATTTAAATAAAGACATTTTCATGAGAAGTTCAGATATGTCTAAATGCTTGAGCTCATTTAAAGCCTTTGGGCTTTCCCTGTACTTGTAATTTTTAGAAGAAAGGATGAATTAAGATATATTTCTCATGAATTAAAAACTGTAGGCGAGTTGAATGTGGAAACACTATTGTCCTGTATGTAAAGAGAAGTCACCCACGACTTTACTTCTTTCACTTACCTAAATGAGTCAGTGGTAGCCAAGTAAATTATCAGGAGCTCATTTTTTTTTTTTTTTTTTTTCTGGTTTTTGGGTTTGCAGCCCTGCCTTTCAGTTTGCAACATTTGCTTATTAGTTGGTTGGCCAAAATATATAAAGGAGTCATGCAGGCACATAGGACCACCTCTTACTACTTCCTACTTGAATTTCTTGTCTTGCTCTTTTTTTACTTTTTTGGCAGAGGGGGTTAGAAATGTCACTTATTTCTGTGTAAACAATTTATACACATTTGTGTAAAGTTGGACTGTCTTTTTAAGATAACAAGAAGACATTCCTATAGGTCAATTTAATGAAGGCATTTCCTTAAAAGCCTTAAAATTTCACCTCTTTGTACCTCATGCCTCTGTGATATTCTTTATTATCTGCTGCCCAAGTCAAAACTTGTAATGAAGCTCCTATAAATAATGTTATAGTTCTTAATAAGTGCTATTAGTGTTCCACTAATATGAGCCCTGGTGGCACAGTGGTTAAGAGCCCCGCTGCTAACCAAAAGGTCGGTAGTTCAAGTCCACCAGTCACTTCAGAAACCCTATATATGGGGCAGTTCTACTCTGTTCTATAGGGTCAGTGTGAGTCAGAATCGACTCAGCAGCAATGGGAAGTAAACTAAAACTATCTTAAGTTTTATTGTTTATTCTTTTTATGTGGATTCTTTATTTCATTAACAGCCTTGAACAGAGAAAAGTTAATTCATATAGTTAATTGTTTCTGGGTATTATATTAAAGTCCTTTATTCATAAATGCTCATATGGGAATCGAAGGAGTGAATGAAATCTCCTATTAATGTAGCACAGCCATTAAGAGTCAATTCTAAGTATACTATCACTCCATCACTGTTTTTTCCATCTTTATAATAATCCTATCCAGATTCCTTCTTATCTTCTTGTCTTCATGAGAAGGTAGTTTACAGTCCACCTTTTTTCCCTAAAATGCCCTTTTACTCGCAGCTTTTTTCTTAGTTCTGACTGTACTCATCCACTTTTCAGCCTTTTTCCTATCTCTTCTCCTCCTCCCCTACCCCATTTCTGAAATCGTAACCATCCATTGTCAGGTAAGTGGCATCACAGTGTGCTCAGCACCCAGCTAAGTACACTGAGAAGTGCCAGAGAGGTATTACAGCTCAGATGAGGAAATAGAAATGAGAAGCATTTAGAGGGCAACAAATTATATAATTAGGTGCAAAATGGTGTAATGCAAATTATATTTACAGTAAGAGAGCCGAATAAGAAGGCACTAGCCTTGGTGGCGCAGTGGTTAAGAGCTCTGCTGCTAACCAAAAGGTTGACAGTTCAAATCCACCATCTGCTCCTTGGAAACCCTATGGGGCAGTTCTGCACTGTCCTGTAGGGTCACTATGGGTCAGAATCAACTCAACAGATAGTAGTAACAGGTGTATGAATAAGGGAGTCCTGGCGGTGCAGTGGCTAAAGCACTTGACTGCTAACTGAAAGGTCGGCAGTTCGAAACCACCAGTGGCTCCTCGGGAGAAAAATGTGGCAGTCTGCTCCTGTCAAGATTAACAGATTTGGAAACCCTTTGAGTCAGAATCAACTCTATAGCAGTGAGTTTGGTTTTTGTAGGTGTATGAGTAGCTCGAGAACACTTTGAGGAAAAGGCTTAAATTGAACTTTGACATACAGCGTGGATTTTGATGTGATGCAGGAAAGACTATTTCACCGCTGAAGGAGCAGTCATAGAGGGGGCGGAGCACACAAAAGCTAGAAGGTGGAAGAATGAGAAGAGACTGGCTGACTTATTGGTGGTTTGGGGTTGGGAATTTACATTGGGAGAGAAAACAGGGTAGAGATTGTGGCTCTAGAAGAAAGTAGTGTGAGAGTCTTGAGGGAGTGGCAGATGGTTAGAAGGTGGTACCAGGAGATTTGTCCGGCTTTGTTTGTCCAGCATTTTTTTACATCAGCCTGAGCAAACATTATTTGTCTGTATCAAAGATTTGGTCTTGTCCTAGACCTTGATGGTGCCACTATAAAGAGGAGAGACCACTTTGAAAGTGAGTGACAGTGGTTTACTTGTGAGCATCAGTTCAACTGGAAAAGTATTGATCATCTGCTCTCTGTACTAGGTGCTGTGCTAGGCACTGAGAATCCAAGGATAAATGAGACATAGTATACCTTGTAGGAGTGCCCAGTGTGGCAAGGAAAACAGACACAATGCAGATTTGCTGAGTACCTACCCACGGTGTTCCAGACACCATTCTAGGCACTGGAGACACAGCAGTAAATAGATAAAATTCCTTGCTACATGGATCTAACATTTTATTTGCATAATGTAAATAAGTAAAATGTTTGTTTCGGTGTATGCTACACTCTGGAGAAAAAAATAAAGCACAAATAGGAGATAGAAGAGGCAGATGTGAAGGGCACTGTTTTAAATACGGTGTCAGAGAAGGCCTCATAGAGAAGAGTGGAAGGAGACATGGCAATGAGTAACGTGAGTATGTAGGGGGCAAGTGCAAAGGGCCCTGAGGCGGAGCTTTCCTGATACATTCAAGGAACAATAAGGAAGTTAAGTGTTTCAAGTTAAGAGAATCAAGGCCTTGTGAGACCTTTTACACTAAGTGAAATAAAGAGCCATTGAACAAAGGGAGTGACATGAACTGACTTACAATTTAACAGGGTCACTCTGGCATCTGAGTTAAGAACAGACATTAACAGGCAAGGGTGGAATCAGGGAGACTGGTTAAGAGAATGTTGAGATAATGCAACTGAACGAGAGTGATAGCAATGGAGTTGATGAGAAGAGGTCAGATTTCATGTGTACATTTGTATCTTTTAACACCTTTAAAACCAAAAACCCATTGCCGTCAGGTAGATTCCGACTCATAGCAACCCTATAGGACAGAGTAGAACTGCCCCATAGAGTTCCCAAGGAGTGCCTGGTGGATTCGAACTGCTGACCTTTTGGTTAGCAGCCATAGCACTTAACCACTATGCCATATAATTGGATATAATGGATATATAATAAACTGCACATACTTAAATTATACAGTGTAAGTTTTGACATAGGTATACACTCATGACACCGTCACCACAATCAAGATAATCAACATACCCAGCTTCCCAAAACATATGCATCTCATGCTGCTTTGTAATTTCTCCCTCCTACTACTCCTCCCCCTTCCTCACCCCCATTCCCTAGTAATCACTGATCTACTTTCTTTCACTTGCTCGAGTTTTATATAAATGGAATCATGCAGTATGTACTCTTTTTGTCTAGCTTCTTTCACTTAGCATAATTACTTTGAGATTCATTCATGTGGTTGTGTGTATCAGTGGTCCATTCTTTTGTAATTCTGAGTAGCACTTCATTGTGTGGATAGACCACAATTTGTTTATCCGTTTCCCTGTTGTTGGACATTTGGGTTCTTTTCAGTTTGGGCTATTACAGATAAAGTTAACATTAACATTCATGTACAAGTCTTTGTATGGAAGTATGTTCTTATTTCTCTTAGAAGTAGGATGGCTGGATCGTATAGTAGGCGTATGGGTATATGGTTAACTTTTTAAAAAACTGCCACAAAGTTTTTCAAATATTTTTTTCCTTATGATTATACCATTTTACATTCCCACTAGCAGTTTAAGAGAGTTCTACTTCCTCAAAAGCCTCATCAGCATTTGGTATGGTCAGTCTTTTTAATCTTAGCCATTCTGGTTTGAATGTACATAACCCCAAGAACTAACGATGTTGAGCATCCTTGTATATGTGTGTCTTCCATGCATATATCTTTTGGTGAAGTGTCCGTTCAAATCTTCTGTCCGTTTTGTATTAGGTTGTTTCTTTTATTATTAAGTTTAAGAGTTCTTTGTATGTTCTAAGCATGTTCTCCAAGTCTTTGGTTTGCCCTTTCATTCTCTTAACAGTGGCTTCGAAAGAGCAATTTTTTTTTTATTTTCATCAAGCCCAATTTGTCAGTTTTTTGCTTTTATAGATTGTGCTTTAATGTAGTATCTAAGAAATATTTGCCAAACCAAGGTCACAAAGGATTTGTCTTATTTTTTTGTAATAGTTTTAAGTTTTGCATTTCAGTCTGTGATCCATTTTGAGTTAAATTTTTACACAGCGCGAGGTATGAATCAGAGCTCGTTTTTTTGCCTGTAGATACCCAGTTGTTCTAGCACCATTTGTTGAAAAAAGTCTTATCTCACAGACTGGCCTTTGCACCTTTATTAAAAATCAGTTACCAATATATGTGTAGGTCTATTTCTGGACTCTTTTTTTATTTCAATCCACTGATTTATTTATCTTTACACCAGTACCAACCACCGTGTCTTGATTAGCGTAGTTTTATATCTTGGGATCAAGTACTACTTGTTCTACAACTTTGTCCTTTTTTTTTTTTTTAATAATTTTTATTGAGCTTTAAGTGAATGTTTACAAATCAAGTCAGTCTGTCACATATAAGCTTATATACACCTTACTCCACACTCCCGCTTTCTCTCCCCCTAATGAGTCAGCCCTTCCAGTCTCTCCTTTCGTGACAATTTTGCCGGTTTCTAATGCTCTCTACCCTCCTATCTCCCCTCCAGACAGGAGATGCCAGCACAGTCTCAAGTGTCCACCTGATACAAGTAGCTCACTCTTCATCAGCATCTCTCGCCAACCCATTGTCCAGTCCGTTCCATGTCTGATGAGTTGTCTTTGGGAATGGTTCCTATCCTGGGCCAACAGAAGGTTTGGGGACCATGACCGCCGGGATTCCTCTAGTCTCAGTCAGACCATTAAGTCTGGTCTTTTTATGAGAATTTGGGGTCTGCATCCCACTGATCTCCTGCTCCCTCAGGGGTTCTCTGTTGTGCTCCCTGTCAGGGCAGTCATCGGTTGTGGCCGGGCACCATCTAGTTCTTCTGGTCTCAGGATGATGTAAGTCTCTAGTTCATGTGGCCCTTTCTGTCTCTTGGGCTCATAGTTGTCGTGTGACCTTGGTGTTCTTCATTCTCCTTTGATCCAGGTGGGTTGAGAGCAATTGATTCATCTTAGATGGCCGCTTGTTAGCATTTAAGACCCCAGATGCCACATTTCAAAGTAGGATGCAGAGTGTTTTCATAATAGTATTATTTTGCCAGTTGACTTAGAAGTCCCCTTAAGCCATAGTCCCCAAATCCACGCCCTTGCTCTGCTGACCTTTGAAGCATTCAATTTATCCCGGAAACTTCTTTGCTTTTGGTCCAGTCCATTTGAGCTGACCTTCCATGTATTGAGTATTGTCCTTCCCTTCACCTAAAGTAGTTCTTATCTACTAAGTAATCAGTAAATAACCCTCTCCCACCCTCCCTCCCTCCCCCCCTCGTAACCACAAAAATATGTGTTCTTCTTAGTTTATACTGTTTCTCAAGATCTTATAATTGTGGTCTTATACAATATTTGTCCTTTTGCCTCTGACTAATTTCACTTACAACTTTGTCCTTTTTCAAAGTTGATTTGGCTATTCAAGGTCAATTGCATTTCCATATGAATTTTAAAATCAGCTTGTTGATTTCTACAACAAAGTCTGCAGTAATTTCAATTGAGATTGCATTGAATCTGTAAATTAATTTGGGGATAATTAATATGTTAACAATATGCAGTCACCTGACTCATTAATATAGTATATATCTATTTAGGTCTTCCACTTATTTAGATCTTCTTTAGTTCCTCTCAGCAATATTTTTTTGTTGTTGCTTTGTTTTATCTTTTAGTTTTCAGTGTATAGCTCCTACATATATTTGGTTGAGCTTCTTGAATCTGTGGGCTTACAGTTTTCATCAAATTGGGAGCATTTGGGGCCATTTTTTCTTCTATTCTGTTTTTTTTTTTCTTTCTTTCTTTTTTCTGTCCCACTGTTTCTCTCCTGTTCTTTAAGAATGCTATGGGTTTTAATTACACATACACTAGGCCATCTGAAGGTGTCTCGCAACTCTTTTTCTAAATTTTTTTTCTCTATTTTATTTTGAATAGTTTCTGTTGTTACGTCTTCAAGTTCTCTTAATCTTCTGCAGTATCTGATCTGCCTTTGATCCCATCCGTTGTATTTTTCATCTCAGAAATTCTAATTTTCACCTCTGGAAGTTCAATTTGGGTCTTTTATATAATTTCTATATGTCAACTTAACCTTTTGGACAGGTAGAATACAGTTATTACTCTTTTAATGTCCTTATCTGCTGATTTTCATCTTTGTCAGTTCCTGGTCAGTTTTACTTGATTTTTATCCTCATCATGGGTTACATTTTCCTACTTCTTTGCATGTCTAGTGATTTTTTACTGGATGCTATAAAAAAAAAAAAAAACCAGACCCAGTGTCATTGAGTCGATTCCGACTCATAGCGACCCTATAGGACAGAGTAGAACTGCCCCATAGAGTTTCCAAGGAGCGCCTGATGGATTCAAACTGCCATATACATTGAGAATTTCATCTTTGGGCTGCTAGATATTTTTATATTCCTATAAATATTGCCGAGCCCTATTCTAGAATGTAGTTAAATTACTTCAAAACAACGTAAATCTTTCAGGTCTTGCTCTTAAGAATTGTTAGGTAGGACCAGAGCCATGTTTATTCTAGGGATAATTATTCCTAACTACTGAGGCAAGACCCTTCTAGGTACTCCACCCAATGCTCCATTAATTGTGAGATTTTCCAACCTGGCTGGTGAGAATAGGCACTGTTCATGGCCTTGGGTAGTTTCCTCAAATCTATGTGCTCATCAGTACCCTACTGGATTCTTGATGGGGGGACCCTTTGTAGGCCTTCGTAGTTCTCTCTGTGTGGAGCTCTCTCCTTTCCTGTGCTTTGTTCTGTGAACTCTAGCCTTCTTGGTCTCCCCAGACACAGCAACATCTCCTCACTCAAAGAGCCTCACCCAGGCTCCACATGAGTTTCACCTCCCTGCATCTTGGTCTGGAAACTTTCAAGGCAGTAAGCTAAAGTAATCATAGGGCTCATCTTGTTTATTTCCCATCTCTCAGAGCTCACAGCCTGTGATTCAGTATCTTGATTCATATATTCTTTCAGTTTTTTGGTCGTTTTAGGCAAGAGGGTAAATCTGGTCCTTGTTACTTCATCTTGGCTGGAAGCAAAAGTACAGATATAGATTGTATATGGATTATTGCAGGGAAGGGGGTGAAGGGAAGGGGATCACTGCAGTCTGATCTTCCTACAATGGCCAGGAAAGCCAAATGGGTAAAACAGCATCTTAGTCTTGAAGATCAAGTAGAGACATTCACAAGGTGAACAAGAAGAGGAGGACCTAGAAGAATAACACAAGCGAAGGCACGAAAGTGTGTAAGCACATGGATACCTTGAAGCCAGCAGGAAGTGTCTGCTATGGTTAGAAAAGAGGTCAACCTGGAATATTCCACTGTGTGTGTGTTTAATTTTATTTATTTATTTATAAGTGACCCAAAAATACAAATACTTTAATCTTTTATATAAAAGGAAATGAAGATTTCTGACTTCTGTTGAAAATAATCATAAGTTCTGGGAGCATACCTCCCTAGTCTCTCATGGTATCCCTCAGCTAGAGCTGAGAAAGTGAGCTACTCCCTTTAGATGAGCCATCCACTCTTCACTTGGCAACAGCTCACCTTTGTTGTGTTATCTCTGGTTTGCTTCCCTTGTTCACCTTATCACCCTGGCTTCCACAGACTTACAAGTTTTAACTTCAAGAACAGATGTTCCCTGGAGATAAGTCTAAAAGGATGGATTTCAGACTGATTAAGATTGTGAATTATCAATGTCTTTTTTGTTGTTGTTGTTAGCTAAACCTTTTATTTCCTCTCACATTCTGTTATTGCTGTAGTTAGGTACCATAAAGTTGATTTCAACTCAAAGCAAGCCCATGTGGCAGAGTAGAACTCCCCGATAGGGTTTTCTAGGCCGTAATCTTTACAGGAGCAGATCGCCAGGTGTTTCTGTCACGGAGCCACTGGGTGGCTTCGAAGCACAAACCTTTCAGTTATCAGCCAAACACTTAACCATTGCGCTGCCAGGCCTCCTTTCTTAAGTTCTGTTCCTTTCTAAATATACTCCATTCATTTATTCTTTGATCTTCGTTATTTCTGATTTTTTCCCTTCTCTCAGTCATCTGACTTCATTTTATTTATATGTCTTTACTCAGTCTTACTTATTACCTGATTTTTAAGTTCTTGCATCTTTTTCAAACTCCATTTTGTTGTCTCTTACCATTCCTGGACATCCTAGAAAGGAGACACTGTCTTCCACTGCTTTCATGTATTTTTTTCTCCTCATATAATTTGTACTACTATACACCCATCCACAAAATGTTTCTTTTATATTTTGCTGTTGCCATTGAGTCATTTGAAAAGCTTATAGTTCCCGTTCTCTAGGTCAGAATCTAACAGCTTTCTTAGAAATATACTTCCTTCACCCATTTCATTGTCATTAAGAAATCTCCTTTACTTTACTTTTACATATATATGTGTGTGTGTGTGTGTATGTACTCACAGACACATACATACATGTTATATGTATATACATATATATATACACTAATATGTTTTTCCATTTAATTTCATGTGGTAAAAACGTCCTGGTTTTTCCCAGGCATCTAATATTTTTCTGGAGCAGATGAAATTTCCTTTTTCTTGTCCCTTCATCATGCTTGTTAAGAAGGAGCCAACCCATTGAAGATTTATCTCTCTGCCTCATTAAGCAACTCCTTGTCTCTCACCCCATATATAATCATTGAAATAATTCTGTTCCAAAAAAAAAATTTTTTTTTTTTGGCTCATATTTTCCCATTTATGCCCCTTTTCTCTTTCCATAAGGAACACTGCTGGTGCTGTGGTTAAGCTCTCTGCTGCTAACCAAAAAGTAAGCAGTTTGAACCCACAGCCACTCTGTGGAAGAAAGATGTGGCAGTCTCCTTCCCCCAAAGATGACAGCCTTGGAAACCCTATGGGACAGTTCTACTCTGTCCTACAGAGTTACTATGAGTTGGAATGGACTCAGTGGCAACAAGTTCTCTTCTCACTGCCGCTTCCCTATACCAAAGCCTCATCTGAACTATTGCAGTAGCTTTCTTACTAAAGCCTTGTTTCTGATCTCTCCCTCCTGCAGTTCTGATGTGGGCAAAGAACAGAGCCGTGAGAACCGGGAACACATGATGGACATGCAGGTGAAGAAGAATGAGCAAATGGGCCGAAAAGTCACCTTAATAGAGGTAACAGGAAAACCTGGTGAAAGTTGTGTCATAGAGTCAACAGCAAAAAATTTAGGGAAGGCATGGTCAACAGTGACAAATGCCAGAGAAAGGACCAGTAAAATGAGGACAGAAATCCCTTTAGGATTTGCAACCAAGAGGCCTTGGAGTGGATGGTTTTAGGCAAGAGTCTTGGGAGCATAAGTCAGATTGCCTTTAGCCTGAAGAGTGAAAAAGGGGAGACCCTCAAAGCTGGACTTTAAAGGAAAGAAAACACTGGACAGTATCTAGGATTTAGATACTGGATCTACAGAAGGTAGAAAGGATTTCTATAAGGAGGAGAATGACAAAAATATTTGCAAGCTGAACAGGAAGAGCCACTTGAGAAGGAGCCATGCAGGGAATAGGAGAAGGATAATTCCCAGGGACCTGAGAAAATACACAGACTTGGAATTTAAAGCAGAGAAGTGTGGGCCACTGTTTCCACTGAGCCTAGTGGGAAAATGTGTTTGTATGGCAGGGTTTTCCTGTGTGGTATAAGGACAGGAAAGACCTTTTGAAGAAAGACCTACCTAAAGGCCTTGTCTTATTAGGTAAAAAATAAAGTTTGTCTACCAAAAATGAAATGTCGCCGCCCTGTTCACATCCACATTCTGTAATTTGCCACTTCCTAGAAACTAGCTTCAAAATTTTAGTTATGAAAGTATCTTTAGGTTCTAATTGTAATATATATATATATATATATATATCTCTAACTGTTCAGAAGAAAGCATGTAAATGAATAGTTAATGCAATCGTGGATTAAGGAATGACTTTTTAACACTTGAAACAGGTTTTTAGATTTAAATAATAGGCAATTTAAAATCATGTATAAAATTTAAAAACATAGAGTAACCTGGGATGGGGGAATTTTACAAAATATATGACAGAAAAAGGATTAATACCCTTAATATATAAAAACTTTTAAGAAATCAAGGAAAGGAAGTACAGCTATAGAAAAACCAGCAAATGGCATACTCAGGAAATTCTTAAAGAAATATAAATAGCAATAAACATAAGAAAAATGTTCGCCTTCTAGGTATCACGTTAATAGAAATGAAAAGAATGAGATGAGATGATAATTTTCCCTCACGAGATGGCAACAACTTTCAAAACTTAAAATAGCCGGTGTTGATGAGGGTGTGGGGAAATGGGTTTCCCCATGCACTGCTGATAACTATAAAATTGACCCATCCTCTGTGGATGATAGTTCAGTAATATATATTCTTTTTTAGTTTTCAAAATGTTCATGTCTTTTGACCTGACAATTCTATTTCCAGGAATCTATTGTAAGAAAATATTCAAGAATACATGCAGAGATTCAGTTAAAGGCTACTCCTTTAAGCCGTGTTTGAAAAATAGAAGGGAAAAAAACTAGATTTCTAGGAATAAAGGATTAATTACATTATGAGAGACTTCTATAGGAGAGTACTGTGACCTATTTGGAAACCCTGATGATGTAGTAGTTAAGAGCTATGGCTGCTAACCCAAAGGTCGGCGGTTGGAATCCACCAGGCACTCCTTGGAAGCCCTGTGGGGCAGTTCTACTGTGTCCTATAGGGTCGCTGTGATTTGGAATTGACTCAACGGCAGCAGGTAACAGCAACGGTATGACTTACTCATTATATAAATAGAGGTATTTTTGTAGACATGGAAGGATGTTTATGATTGATTTTTAAGTAAATAATGACTATAAATTAGTTTCTATGTACCATAGAAATACTGAACAATAGACATCAAAAGATATCAGTAGTTATCCGAGTGTTGTTATTGTGGTGATTTTTTATCTTCCATTTTACTTTGTGTATTTTCCAATTTTTCTGTTCAGTGTATTGATAGGTATTACTTGATCATTTCTTTAAAAAAGTGAAAATAATTTCAAAAATGTTTTAATACAGCCCTTTTCTTTCTACACTGAAAGAAACCAGAGTCATAGCTACCAAGTGCCTGAACTAGGACTTGGTCTTCTGGCTCCAGGTTCTGGGTCATTTCCATCTTTGCCTTGCCTCTTAACCCTGATGATGGAAGTACCTTCAGGCAGACACAGTAACAGGCTCACATTTTTTTCATCAGTACTTCCCTGGTATGTGGTCACATAGTAAACCTTCAGGGACTATTTATTGGATTGGATTTCTTGTGGGGAAGGGCCAAATGTTTTTATGAATCTCGTTTTTCACACATAACATATGCATGAACATAACCTAGTTTCATATTCATTTTCACAATTGTGCTGCTCAGATTTTCCTTTCTCTTTTCACATCACGTGCCTTTTCAGAGGCCCTCATGTTTGTTACTCTCTTCCTCTGTTTACTTATGTTGGGATACTTTATGAGGAGAGAGAACTCAGAGAAGGACTGGATTTGGATTTATTCCTGTGTCTTTGGCAAGGTGACATCCCTTCCCTCTTTCAGCAAATCTCTCCTGTCTCTGAACCTTCAAGTACCCCCGCTGTCAGCATCCATCAAGCTAATGTACCACCCTTGCTTCCCCTCTTTTGTCAAAAGGGAGCTCTCAATTGTTAGAGATGTACATTTGCCCATCTCTTCTGCTTTTCCTTTTATTCTGTCCCATTTTTGCCTTTCATGGACAGTCTTTGTCATTTTCTACCCATGTGTCATCCTCTTCTTAGTCTGAATCATTTCCCTTAAAGATGCTATCTTTACTACCTACTTCAGCTTTCTCTAGTTAAATTTCTCTTTGGGTTCCCTCTCCTGAGGGACCTTCTGGCTTCTTGGTTTTACTTCTCACAGTGCAGTCCCCCTCCCCCCGATAGCCTTAAGTTGTCCTCTGTCTTTTGCACGTGCAGGACCCATCTCACTAATTTCCAGCTGCTCTTTCTTCCCTTTTCCTGTTTTTCTTCTTTTTATCATGACCTGCTTTTTGCCATGAACTCCTTCCCTCAGGTAGTTTTGCCTTGTTCCTCCTCTAAGGTCCCTTTACCTTTCTCACTGCCTTTGCAGAGGCTTGTAGGGTCTCTGTGTGACTTGCGCTTGGAATTCATTTGAGCCTTTACTACTTCCTTTCCCACTTTTATAAGACTAATTTTGGGCAAGCCTCATTACATAGTTTCTCTGTATACACATAGGGACAGAGCTGACACACTTGTCATACCGCCTAGTGAATCGTACCTTGACACACCATTTCATCTGTCCCATTTTATACTCATTTTCGGGTGCTTGACTTGCATGAGCTTGACTTGAAACATATTTTTGGGCTTCTCCATGTAATATCGGGGCCCTGGCGGCACAATGGTTAAGGCGCTCAGCTGCTAACCAAAAGGTGGGCAATTCAAACCCACCAGCTGTTGTGCAGCAGAAAGATGTGACAGTCAGCTTCCATAAAGATTTATAGCCTTGGAAGCCCTGTGGGGCAGTTCTGCTCTGTCCTACAGAGTCTCTATGAGTCAAAATAAACTTGACAGCAGTGGGTTTGGTTTTGGGTTATATATAATATCAGTTTATTTTGGTAGCTGTACTTAACATATTTAAAATCAAGAAGCATGGATTGACAAAAGATTGTTTTCCTCAGGTATAAATATTTTAATATGAAAAGCAAGTACATCCATTTATTTAAGATTGGGCCTAGCCTTAAAAGCAGAGGTGTTCCCTAAGCCTCCTGTGCTACCAAGGAGGCCCCTTAGGAAATGGTTAGTCCTTGCCCTTTCTTCCACAGTGCCCCCCCATCACCTTCCTCAGGAGTGATTGATAGAGTTGACCCCACCTTAGCCAGATAGCCATCTTTCTTAGGCTACAGTTTTCCAAGGGCAACTGAATAAATGTCCTTTCTGTTTAGAAGAAAGGCAATAACATTTTTGCCTAAATCCAGATATTCATCACTGGTATATGAATAACTGAATAAAGAATTTCAGCTTCAGCCTCATGAGTTTATCACCACTGTACCTGTACCTACTACATGGTCTCTAAGGAAGCAACTTCTTGTTTTATCTATGTATTGGTTCTTAATTTGTATTAATAGTGTAATTTGTTTTATTTCAAAACTGTACCTGGATGCATAGTCAGTTAACCATCATTATCTTTGTCAATCAAAGTGAGACAAACTTTTTTGTATTGATTTTAAAAATATAATAGTTAATTACAAAAATAGGAGTAGCCATAGACTAGACGAAGGAGTGCTTTTTAATAAAATGGTCCGTGGGCTTTCCATTCACTAGCCCAGAAGCATCATCCATGATGATCTTTTTCCCAATGAATGAAGATTTTTATGATCCCTGATTAAAACAACAACAAAAAAAAAACTGCTCTTAATTTCTGGAAATCACGTAGGGTTTTGGAGTACTTGGTGTCTGTATGAACTGTATGACTATCACAAAGATGGCGCAGAACTAGGCAACATTTTGTTCTGTTATACATAAGGTCGCAGTGAGTCAGAGACAACTCAGTAGCAACTAACAGCAACAGTGTCTGTATTGAGAAGCTTTTGTTTGTTTGTTTGTTTTGCTTATATTAACTTGTCAATGCTGGAGGAGGCCTTAAATACCTGCTAATAACGTTAAGAGACGTAAATAGTATGTTGGAAAGGAAAACTAGAAAACAGGTAATTAATATTTTGGTCTTACTTGGGCTGTGTGTGTGTGTGTGTGTGTGTGTGGCACAGTGTTTTATTATCTGCTGTTACCTCAGCATGCTAGGATTTGGTTGTGGCTAAAACTGTGTTCAAGTTCGTTTAGTACATTTGTGAACTTTTCTCCGTAGTAAAGAGTTGAAGAAAAATGAAGAGACAAAGAACCAAATGGGTAAAAATGAAATGACACATTAAACCAAATGGAATGTCTCTTCAAAATTCAGAATTTTCAAATACTGAGGAAGAAAGAAAGGATCCACTGCTGCGTGTCCTGATGAAAGAATCCAGAAAAATCAGAAGCAAGGTGTGGGTAGAAAAACAAATGTGGCCTTTGATCTTAATTATTATAGACCATTGTGATTATTGTTGGTCAAAGTAGTATTGGTACTTGTATTTATTAGTAATTGTATCAGAATTACATTACCACTGTTGAAATACCGATAAAAAAAAAAAAAAGTATTTGTTACTCAGCAGATGTGAAGAAAAAGTATTTGTATTGTTAGGATATCTGTTAAGTAATCATTTATTTATTATATCTGTATTGTGGTTATATGTGTGATGTTATGCTCACATTATGAAGTATCTGCTTTTGAAATTTTACTTTATTTAAAAGATAAGCAGCTTTAGAATATTGTGTATTTCAAATGGTCAGAAAGTTATTAAAATGGAACAATTTGCTTTTTTAGCATCAAAATTTTATATTTGTTTTGAAAGAATCATATGTGTAACTTGTGATATACCTAAACTCATAATGATTTTTGGCTGGACAGGCAACAGTGTTCTGGTTTTTTTTTTTTTTTTTTACATTTAAAAAAAACTTTTCTTATTTAAAAATATAGGTGATTTGTAGACTTCATTGTTTAATATTTATTTTAGTCTTAATACTTGTTTTTAAATTATTCCATTGCATTATTTATTTCTTAGTTCCAGAAAAACAATGTCATGTATAGTTACTGCTGTATGACTGTACATTTTAAAGCGTGATATTATAATAGAAAAATTCTTTTTTTTCTTTTTTTTTTGGTTTTTTCTTCATTCTTCTTTCTCCACAATGTGATTATAAGTCTGTTGATAAAATATCTAACCCCAAGAATATCAGAACTAACATCAAATTAGAAAAGCTTTTTTGCCAAATTAGACAATTGGTTCCATTGAAATAAGAAGTGAGAAAAACAGTGTTGGGCATTGAGGTGTAAATTTTGGCCAGATGTATACCCAGTGTGCATTATCTCTAGTAAAAAATATGTTTGGTCCTTATCCCTGCACATGTTTAAAAAAGAGGCCTGAAAATTGGTAAACATGCCTCAGCTCTGTAGAACTTAAAAAAAAAAAAAGGCATTTTCAGAAGTGGTGAGTGGCGCTGATGGCTGCTGAAGCCCTCAGTGATGGGCGCTGAGGTCTTTTCTGATGGCACCGAGTTCATTATTGGAGATACTTATGTCTGTGTGTCAGGTACAGCTGGGCCCAGCCAGCTTGTCACCCTTGTACAAGCTTGTTATTTCTGTCTTGTGAATGTACTTGATAATTAAAAAATAAAACCATACATCTCTCTGCAGTTTCAGCTTATAGTTTTGAGATGTGTGTTAATTCTGTGATTTTGGTTTTCATCACCAAGCATTTCAGCAGGCTGTAGGAATATTTTAAATTGAGACAAGTGGGTGAAATATGTTAGAGGAAGCTAAGCTGAGATCTTGATGGTAATATGAAAAATAAAGGGTTATTTTTATATTGCAACTACTGAAGAAAGCAATAACAGTTGAGGTAAGCATCAGGAAAGGTTGGTTCTACTCAGAGCCTAGTCCTTTTCTCTCTTGTCCTGCTGACAAAGTAAGACTTGTGTGATGTTTACAAATGAATAAAACATCTTTACCACACTCTCTGACTTGAGGTGGGATGGGGAAGATCGTAACAGTGCCCTCCAAGTTATAGATCTAGATCAAGCAGAGCAATCAGACACAAAAATCCATTTGAAGACCTATTGCACCATGCATTTTCTTAGTAACAAATTGATTATCTTCATTCCAAAATTATGGAATTTTATGCCATTTTCATGTAGTCTCTTCTCCAAACAAGTTAGAATTTGAAACTCTGTTATTCTAGATCTAAATAATATTTTTAAACCATTCTTAGGAATTACTTCCCAATTGATTCAACTATCTTGAACGTTAAAGTTTCTTCAGTGTCAAAACTATGCTATGAATAAGGTTTGCAAAGCTAGAATAAAAATCAGGTTTTAAAGATTTAAAACATGAAACATTTTATACCATGAGTGGAAATTTTGTATTTAAAATGCACATTTTAAATGAAATTATATTTTAAATGGCTAACACTTGGTACATTTGAAATGTTGTGCAAGGTTTCTTTCCATAAAAGTGAAAGTTGTTGTTAAGTGCCACCAAGTCTATTCTAACTCATAGCAACCCTATAGGACAGAGTAGAACTGACCTATAGGGTTTTCTAGGCTGTAATCTTCATGGGAGTAGATCGCTCAGTCTTTTTTCCCATGAAACCACTGGATGGGTTCAAACTGCCAACCTTTCAGCTAGCAGCCAAGCGCTTAACCATTACACCACCATGAATACTTGACCTTAATTTTATTTTTAAATTATTAGAAATGTTTTGTAAAAGAGAGGCATTTCCTACCAAGCAACACAATAAAAAAGTGGACAAGAGATTCGAACCTGTACATCAACAAAAAAGGTATTTAAATTGCTAATAAACACATGTAAAGACACTCATCATTAGTCATTAGGGAAATGGACGTTAAACTCATAGTGAGACACCACTGCATACCTACTAAAACAAAAAACTACTAGATTGGCTAATATTAAAAAGATTAAATTTTGTCAAGGATGTGGAGCAACTGAAATTCTCATACTTGCCGGTAAAAATGCAAAATTGTTTAACCACTTTTAAAACAGTTTGCAGTTTCTTACATACACTCACCATGTGACCCAGCAATTGTACTCCTAGATATTTATCCTAGAAAAATAAAAACGTGTATCCCGTCCATAAAAAAAAAGACCAGACTTACTGGCTTGACAGACTGGAGAAAACCTGAAAGTATGGCCCCTGGATACCTTTTAACTCAGTACTGAAGTCATTCCTGAGGTTCACCCTTCAGCCAGATTAGACAGACCCATAAAATAAAATGACCCTAAATGGGCACACCAACCCAGGGGCAGGAACTAGAAGGCAGGAGGGGACAGGAAAGTTGGTAGTGGGGAACCCAAGGTTAGGGGAGAGTACTGACACATCGTAGGGTTGTCAACCAATGTCAGAAAACAATATGTGTATTAATTGTTTAATGAGAAACTCATTTGCTTTGTAAACCATCTAAAGCACAATAAAAAAAAAAAAGTGGGAAAAAGCATTTTCTCTTTAGGAAGGTTAGCGAGACAATAGCTAGGAAATAACTTACCATTTTATAGCTTTATATGACATGTCACTTTAGTCATATATTTAACTCATATTCTTAAGAGGGTTGGAAAGTTCTAGAAACTAAAATTTATACCCTTACATTTTTATACATGTTTAAATGATTTTTTTTCCACTTGAGGTGCACATCCGGTAAGTAAATTATGCAGACATTTTCAAACATGTGAATTTGTTGAGCTGTATGTTGATGGAAACCCTGGTGGCATAGTGGTTAAGTGCTACAGCTTCTAGCCATAAAGGTCAGCAGTTCGAATCCACCAGGCGCTCTTTGGAAATTCCGTGGGGCAATTCTACTCTGTCCTGTAGGGTCGCTATGAGTTGGAATCGACTCGACGGCAATGGGTTATATTTGCTGATCTCTTACTTAATTGAACTTAATGACAGAAAATATCCTTCACATCTCCATTGTATGTACATAACCTCATTTACTCTTTACATCAAACCATAAATCTTCCCTGTCCTACAGATCAGGAAACCTAGGCTCTAAAGGTTAAGTAACTTGTCCAAAGACCCCTAGCCAGTAAATGAAGGTTTTTGTGACTCCCTGGATAGTCTCTTAATATACTGGATCTCAGTTGCTGTGCATAGTAAGCAAGTAATAGGAGACTACAGCACCCTCAAGTAACTCAAGAAACAGCTTGGATATCATTGTGGTTACCTGTGACCACACTTAGGGAGTAAAACCCCCTGTGGTAGAGTGGATTCCCACTCACAGTGACCCTATAGGACAGAGGAGAACTGCACCATAGGGTGTCCAAGGCTGTATATCTACCAAAGCAGACTGCCACGTCTTTCTCCCATGGTGCGGCTGGTGGATTCGTACCTCGAACCTTTCGGTTAGCAGCTGAACACTTAACCGCTGCATACCGCCAGGGCTCCTTACTTAGGGACTAGAAACATCTGTCTTTAATGTGACAGTGACCTAAGTAAAATGAAATATATATGAGAAAAAAAAAATTTTAAACTGGTAATTTCTTTATCCCATAGTTATTTTGTAAATCTTTAGTCCATACTATAATTCTTCAGTTTCTTAAGAAAACAGCCTCTTCCTTTCCTGTCTTTCCCAAAATATAGGAGAAAAAGGTGGCAGAAGGTCTCTGTACTTTTTGGGTTCCACAGCTGCCTGCCTGCCACACTGCTCACTCCTTAAAGCCAGTGCCTGTTGTTTGTACCATTGACATGTTCTAACCCATGTTGAAGAGTGGTAATATTTACTTCTAATCTCTCTGCTTTTTTTTAAAAAAAAAAAGGTATTAGAGGTTCAAAAAAAAAATCTTCTATAGAATCAAACTTGTACAGTAACATTTTATTCAAGAACAGAAAAGGCGCCATTCCAGTCATATGAGAGATAATATAAACATCAAGAAACATGTCAATCAAAAGGCTCTGTTGACTAGTGAACTTAATCTATGGATGAACCCAATTATCTACAGGAGAATTGAATGTCAGCATCATTTAGGGTTAACAATGGACCAACTAGGCAAAAGCAGACAGCTACTCTCTTCAGAGACCCAGGAAGCAAAGTTAGTAATGAGGCGCTTCATTCATCTATCCTTCTGCTCTAATTACTAAGGTGAATAGGAAATACTTTAAGCTAAGGCGGGAACTGAGTAACGGAAAAACATTTGTTTTGTAAACACAAAGAATTTTTTTTTCTGATCTCCAAATCTATATCAGGCATATGTCGTGAGTACTCTTATTTTCTAAAGTTGCTTTACTGATCTTAACACCTCAAATTCATACTGATTATGAATGGATTTATTTTTATTGTCTCAAAAAACTGAGGAGGCTAACACTGCTAGGAATCCACAATTTTAATTTCTACACTCAGTCTAAAAAAGTAGGATCATAAGTACACATATAACCATACCTAATTCATGTTCAACCTCTATCAGTTACGTCAGAATGGTTCAACTTTACTTCAGTGTCATTTCTGATTTTAATTTCTAATTCATTTCTTCTGAAATCACTTGATACTTGTCAAAAACTAAAAGAATGTGGTGAAGAATGGTTTATACAACGTTTACGTAAATAACCATATAACCCATCAAAGAATGATTTCTTAAATTGCTTGGAATGGAGGTAATTTGCTTAAAGAAAATTTTAGAAAATAGTCTAAATGGAGGAAAAAGCAAGAAGTTGAGGAAAATAACTTGTTGCCAGAGCAAAAATGAGCAACTGAAGCTTGCGAAAAGTGGTCACAAGACCAAAGGAAGAAGGTTCCCTGGAGAAAAGTGTAGTAGCTTCAGTTCAGCTTTTCACTATTTTCAGCAGCTAATTTTTTTTCCATTAAATTTGCTCACAGGGCTGTTTTTTATAAATGCTCCACAAATATTTTTTTAGAGCCACAATTTTTTTCAATTTAAAGTAAATGGAAGATGGTAAAGCACAGTAATGTTTTTCCCCATCCCTGCCTGTTACACAGATGTGAATGTTTAGAAGTATCTGCAGATACTACTTTTACTAGCACAATATTTCCATGGTGGTAAAGAACTATCAGCAAAATCTATGTACTTTAAGAACATAAAATTCTTATTATACTTATCATGTGTGCAGGCAGAGTACATAATAAACTAGTCTATAGCAGCTGTAAATTTCTGAGGATTTATCTAACCGCAAATACATTGAAATGGGGAAATGGGGCTATATTAAACTATGCAAGATGCTGCTGGAGCTTTGCCATTTCTGCAACATCCTGTAATTAATTTATCATGACAGGTCTGGCAAACTGAAACGTCCAATACACTTGCGACAAACTGTTGTACTGTAGCTGTTGGAGAGCCTGCAGCCATGCAAAATGAAGGTAGATTTTTCTTGCAAACATGAATATAGGATTTTTCTATTGAAAATGCCCTATAGCCAAGGGCAAGCTTCACTTCTGGATTTCAAAATAGAAATATCCAGAATCTAGGAAAGATCCTGGGCAGAGATAATGCGCTTAATCTATTTTCTGCTGTGTGTGGTCTTTTCCTAAAGAAGCATAGCCTTGGGAAGGGGTGGTCCAAGTCTGGACAACCCTTCCCATCCATGCATGGCTGATACTGGCTAAGATAGTACTCTCTCCTGCAAGATTTTCAGGCCGATTCTCACTTGTTAGCCTCTTGAGCACATCTTCTTCCTGTAAACAAGGCTCACAAGGCCAGCTCCTCCATCTTCTGGAAGCTGCAGTCCCATCATTTTACAAACGTAAGCAGAGAAGAAATAAATACAGAAATTACCCAGCTTCACCAGAGAAAGAAAAAAAAAAAAAACTCTTTTCTGATAAAATAGACTTTTCTATATAATAATAAATCGTCGGTTTATATGCATGTGGAAGACTAATCCCCTCGTTACTTAATGAGTGTAATTTGATACAGGTATTAAAGTGGTTGATGGGTAAGGATGGACCTGTAGTAAACAAGTTTCCTTCTTGAAGGGTATAGAGAATGGAGATAGCTCTCCTAAAAAAAAGTGAGATCTGCATTGTATCAATGTCCACAGCCTTGCCCATTTCCTAGGGACGGTCACAGTTCCTCAGACTGCAAAGAGCAGGACCCAAAGGAGTTTGAGAACCTTGAATCTGGAAGTTTCAGTGAGAGGGGGAAGGTGTCAGGGCAATGGCCCTGGGTGACAGAAGATAACATCCCACTCAATGGAAACAAACAGATGAGAAGCCAGGCAAGGTACTACCAAATGGTTCCAGCCCAGTTACCAAAGATAAACTGTCAACACTTGACTTGTCATCTGTTCTTTGTCTTTCCTCTAATGACTTTGTTTCTCTTGATCTTTTCTGTTGAAAATGGACGGATCTTAGGGACCGGAGAACATTATTGCTTGAGCCTAAGTATTAAAGGAACAACTGGCAGAACCCCAAACTGAATAACCCAAAGGAAAACTTAACAAGAGACAATACAGGAAAAACTTTGTATCCCCACATTCCCCTTCCAGCCTATCATCTCCCCTCAGAGCTCTTCTGTGGTACAACTTGGGAGCTAGGATGGATGGTGTGTGTGTGGTGTGTTTGTGAGTGTGACAGTATGAGTGTGGTGGATGTCAGTGTGTATGAGTGTGACTGTGTGTGTGTTGGGTATGAGTTTGTAAGTTATGGATGAGTACGACCATGTGAGTGTGTGAGCATATATGTGTATGTATGTTTATATGAATGTGAGAATGTATGTATGTGTGTGTGTGTTTCAAAAATATATAAATGAAGACCCTTCTTTCACACACACTAGTTAAGTAACTTGTCCAAGATCACATAAATCAATGGCAGAATCCTGCCTTCCAATGCTGGTTCCAACTATTTACCTGGTAACTTTCTCACTTAAAGCTGTGTTGTTAAATCCTAATTCTGAAAAAGTCGTGAATTATTATAAATTCATACACAGGTAGAAGTAAATAACCTTCGTAGAACATCGCCGGAAAAATTCTCCTTAGGAATTAGGTTATTACAGGTGATGAATTCAAATAAGTGAGGGTTGAAAGTAGGTAAAAATGTAAACACGGTGATGTCAGATTCAGAAGAAATGACATTTCTGTGTATGCATGAATGAGAGGTAGGTTTTGTTTTTTAACTACATTGACAACTGGATACAGCTAGGGACTAAATCTGTTCTTAATAGCTAGAGTTACTGTCTCCCTAAACATATTTTATAATTAGGGATTGACAATCATTTTAACACTTTAATGTGTTTTTTTAAAGTGTGTGTGTGTACATTTACTCACTCAACAGCTAATTCTTGAATGCCTGTTTGCCAGGCATTGAACAGGAGCTGGACGGACAGTTGAACCAGGAGCCTCAACTCTTCTACCCTGTGTTTCACCTTCTTGAAATTGTCACACATTTATTGCCACTGTCATGCTGCAGTGTGTTTTAGAGGACTCCCACATACATTACCAAACTTGAGCCTCATAACAATCTGTTAGAAAAGCCATTATTCCCCCATATTTCAAATTAATCACAAAGAGATTAATTGACGTGCCCCACAACTATTGATCAGAGTCCAGGTGTCCTCCTTCCAAGTGCTGTATTCTGTCCAAACAAGGAAACTCTACTAACATCTGAAAAATGTGGAAATAAATTATATGGAAAGCCAACATATATTCCCTGTGCAAGATGCAACTATAAATTAATAAGACTAATTTTAAGGGGTGTCTTTTGGAATAAATTTATGGTCTCTTCCTGTAGTCAGCGATAGGTGCTTGTGTTTTTCCTCCAGTCCTGTATCTGAATACATATAATATGCAAAAACTTATTTAAGGTTAAAATATGTTGTAACAGGGTCCAAATAAGTATCTGTGAAAAATAAAAATTCATGTTTTAGACGAAAGAGGAAGGGGGTATGCCGAAAATACCAGAGTGCTTTTCTAAAATCTTTTTGTGAACCAAGTAAAACAAAATCATTTCATGCGTTGTATATGCAAGACAAACGATTATTGTTATAGTAACCAAATAAATTACATTTACTGTAAGTGGTCAATAAATTCCCATTTAACCTAAAAATTCATAAAATGCAAACCTGACCCGCGCTGCTCAAAACTCTTCACTGACTCCCCTATCCACTATTACTAAATCCATTGAGCATTTCCTGTTTGCTTAGAATAATTCCTATAAATCTACTCCTGTGCTCTCTAACAAAGGAGCCCTGGTGGTATAGTGGTTAAAGCGCTTGGCTGCTAACCAAAAGGTCAGCGATTTGAACCCACCAGCTGCTCTGAAGGAGAAAGATGTGGCAGTCTGCTCCTGTAAAGATTTACAGCCTCAGAAATCCTGTGAGGTAGTTCTACTCAGTCCTACAGGGTCACTATGAGTCGGAATCAACTCGATGGCAATAGTTTGGTTTGTTGGCTCTCTGATATCACCAGGAACTCTCAAAAGGAATTCAATGTCCTGAAAGTAATAGCAAAAGTAAAAAACTTGGCTGATATTTGAATAAAGCCCAAGCAACTTTATGACACAAAAAGACCTTCATATCTCTCCATTGCTGCTTCTCCAATTCCATCGACTTTGTGTGGAAGTCCTCTGTTCACATTGCAACAAGACCGCATCACTCCCCTCAGAGGACCGTTGCTCTTTCAAGCCCCTGAGTTGTCTCTACTTGAAAACCCCTTTCCCCTCAATGTTTTTGCTAGATACTGTCATTCGAGTTTCATCTCAAATGTCACATGCACTAAAGATTCCCTTCCAAACTTTTTGTTGTTAGCTGCCATCGCGTAGGCCCCCAACTCATGGCAGCTGCAGGCACAACTGAACAAAAACACCGCGGCATCCTGTACCACCCCCAGGATCAGTTGGGGGTCAGACGGTTGTGATTCATAGGGTTTTAATAGACTGATTTTCTGAAGTAAATCACCAGACCTTTCCTCCTAGTCTAAGTCTGGAAGCTTTGCTGAAATCTGTTCAGCATCATAGCAAACCCAAGCCTCCACGAGCAGACAGGTGGTGGCTGCACCTGAAGTACACTGGCTAAGAACTAACCCTGGGACTCCTGGAGGACGGTGAGAATTCTACCACTGAACCACCACTGCCCCTCCTAATTACTTAGTGTAAGTTACCTCCTTAAGTGTGTTCACGTAAGTGTCCTATACTTAATGTCTACCAGGACGCTTAGCACATGACATTGAAACCAACGTATGTATGTGTAGATTGTTGCCATAGTCATCTTTGTATGTCCAGCACCTACCACTATATTTGGCACACAGGTTTGTTTTTTTTTTTTTTTAAGTCAAAAATGGGGTGCTAATCTGGATGTGGTTGCCAATAGGGAGGTTAAAATGTCATCAATACACTAATGTTTTCCATCTATCAATCAACACGTGTTATTTAACATTTCTGGTGTACCTGAGATAATTCTTCATAAATCTATGCTTGTGCTGAGTATCACATGATATTCTCAAGTAGAATAGGATCTTTTAAAAAAATTACAAATGCCCAGCAGGAATAGGGAATTTATGAAAGAAAATTCATTTAATATTCTACCACAGTTTTTTTCATGGTCACAGCTGTCTTTTTTTTTTTTTTTTCCATCCTCTCATCTCTTTCTCATACTTCTTCTTTTTTTTTCCCTGGCTCCATTTTTTTCTTCTTTCTCGCTGACATCTGTGGCATTCAGTGACCTTAACATCAAACCATCAAAACAATTCCTCACAGCCATCTCAATCTGACCCCAAAGGCAGGGAATCCGAGATGGACGACCCATCTAGGGCAGTGCATTAGATACTTCCACTCAAGTCCCCCGTGCATTCTGAGTAACTATTTACATAAAAACATAATGTTAAAATGTGAATGTGATCTTCCTTTTAGTTTTTTTACTGAGGCAAATTATCCAGAAGATTAAATTTCATTTGCATAATGTTTTGCATCCCCACTCACCTAAAGGTAAAAATTCTTCAAACGGCTTTTAAAATCTGTATATCTGAAACCTGTTGTGTGTGAATCTGGTATCTTAACCATTTAATAATTCTTTTCTTTACAATTCTAATAGTTTTCTGAGAGGAAAGATTCCTGATCCATAAACAAAAGCCCACAGTATCACTCTTGTTGAGTCCGAACATCTAATTTTAAGGATTCATGGCCTCGTATATTTTCATGCTATTCAGGGAATTCTATCGTTTTCATCACTCATATATTTTTCTCATCTTAAAAGCTTCAGACAACTTTTTGTTCAAAAACCAAACCCCAACATCCAGCTCAGCAGTGTTTATATAAAAAGTTTCAGGAGACCCTGAGGCAGAAGTGCACAAATCCCACACAGACATGGGATGACTGGAGTAAAAAGATGGAGCTCACATCTTTTGGCATGGAACCAACTAAGTCAGGTTTGCTTATGGTCATGACACTTTGAGCTCGGGTCTCTGTCACAGAAGTTAAAGACGCTTTTTTAACTTTGTCTCTTGATGTGCTTTTAACGTCTGCTCTTGTAGTTCTTCTTGGGATTAGTGTGACTATTCCTGGATATAAATGCTAAGTCTGGTAGGCTTCTTGAGAACAGAGGCCATTGTGGGCAGCCTTACAGTGACCTCACTCTGTCTACACATTGTCTTGTATTATGTCCCCCAAAAATGTGCGTTAACTTGATTAGGCCATGATTCCCAGTATTGTGTGATTGTCCACCATTTTGTCATCTGATGTGATTATCCTGTGTTGTAAATCCTACCTCTATGATGTTAATGGGAAGCCCTGGTGGCGTAGTGGTTAAGTGCTACGGCTGCTAACCAAAGGGTCGGCAGTTCGAATCTGCCAGGCGCTCCTTGGAAACTCTGTGGGGCAGTTCTACTCCGTCCTGTAGGGTCACTATGAGTCGGAATCCACTCGAGGGCACTGGCTTTTATGATGTTAATGAGGCAGGATTAGTGGCAGCTATGTTAATGAGTCAGGATTCAATCTACAAGATTAGATTGTATCTTAAGCCAGTCTCTTTTGAGATATAAAAGAGGGAAGCAAGTAGAGAGACAGAGGGACCTCATACCACCAAGAAACAAGGGCCAAGGGAATAGCGCATCCTTTGGACCCTGGGTCCCAATGCTGAGAAGCTCCTCAACTGGGAAAGATTGATGACAAAGACCTTCCCCCAGAGCTGACAGAGACAGAAAGCCTTCCCCTGGAGTTGCTCCCCCCACGCCCCCGAATTTGGACTTTTGGCCTCCTACACTGTGAGAGAATAAATTTCTCTTTGTTACAGCCATCCATTTGTGTGGTATTGCTGTTATTAGCAGCAGTAGATGACTAAGACAACATCCGTGGAAACTATTGTATTAAATAAATCGCTCTTCAGCAACACCAGAACATTCCACTAAAAAATGTATTTAACCACTTTAGTAGGCTGCTGAGCCCTGGTGGAGCAGTGGTTAAGAGCTCAAGTTGCTAACCAAAAAGTCAGCAGTTCAAATCCACTAGCCACTCCTTGAAAACCCTATGAAGCAGTACTACTCTGTCCTATAGGGTCACTGTGAGTTGGAATTAACTTGATGGCAACAGGTTTGGTTTGGGGGCTTTAGTAGGCTATAACCGTTAAATTCACAAATAATTTTCTTTGTTCCCATTCACTTTGTCCTATGTACAGAAGCATAATTTAGCAGGGAAAGGAAAAGTGTTCATTTCTATAATTATTCATGATTACAGACTGATTTTAATAATAACATTTGCTGAGCACAGACTATGTACAGGCACCTCGTCAGGGGCGTTATATGCATTATCTCATTTAATTTTCAAAATCAGCTTACAAGATAGATATGTGTTTGACAACAACAATAAGATGGCTATAATAATTTAAGAAAAAGAAAACAAGTGTTAGCGAGGATGTGCAAAAATTAGAACCTCATACCTTGCTGATAGGAATGTAGACTGGTATAGCTACTGTGAAAAACAGTTTGACATTTCCTCAATAAACATAGAATAATCGTATTATTCATCTATTTTGGTGTTCAAAGAAAACCTGGTACATGAATATTCATACTAGCACTATCCACAATAGCAAAAAAGGTGGAAACAGCCCAAATGTCCATCGACTGATGAATGTGGTATATCCATACAAGGGAATATTATTCAGCCATAAAAAGGAACGCAGTACTGATACATGCTACAACATAGGTGACCTTGAAAACATTATGTAAGTGAAAGAAGCCAGACACAAAAAGTCACCTACTGTATGATTCCATGGAAACCCTGGTGGCATAGTGGTTAAGTGCTACAGCTGCTAACCAAGAGGTTGGCAGTTTGAATCCACCAGGTGCTCCTTGGGAAACTCTATGGGGCAGTTCTGCTCTGTCCTACAGGGTCGCTATGAGTCGGAATCGACTCGACGGCAGTGGGTTATATGATTCCATTATATGAAATGTCCAGAATAGGAAAATCTGTAGAAACAGAAAGTAGATTGGTGGTTGCCAGGGGCTGGGAGAATGGGGAGTGACTGCTATGGGTATGGGTTTCCTTTTAAGGTGATGAAAATGCTCTAGAACTAGGTAGTGGTGATGATTGCACAACATTGTGAGTGTACTAAATACCATGGGATTATACACTTTAAAATGGTAGATTTTATGCTATGTGTATGTCTTAGTCATCTAGTGCTGCTTTAACAGAAATACCACAAGTAAAAAACAACAGGTGGATGGCTTTATTTATTTATTCTTTAATTTATTCTCTCACAGTTTAGGAGGCTAGAAGTCCAAATTCAGGGTGCCAGCTCCAGAGGAAGGCTTTCTATCTCTGTCAGCTCTGGGGGAAGGTCCTTGTCAACAGTCATTCCCTGTCAAGGAGCTTCTCAGCACAGGGACCCAGGGTCCAAAGGATGCGCTATTCTCTTGGCCCTTGTTTCTTGGTGGTATGAGGTCTCCTGTCTCTCTACTTGCTTCTCTCTTTTATATCTCAAAAGAGACTGGCTTAGTCAATGGGCAAAATAACTCTATTATGAAAACATTCTGCATCCCACTTTGAATTGTGGCGCCTGGGGTCCTAAATGCCAACAAGCGGCCATCTAAGATACATCAATTGGTCTCAACCCACCTGGAGCAAAGGCAAAGGAAGAACACCAAGGCCACACGACAACTAAGAACCCAAGAGACAGAAAGGGCCACATGAACCAGAGACCTACATTATCCTGAGACCAGAAGAACTAGTTGGTGCCCGGCCACAATCGATGTCTGCCCTGCTAGGGAGCACAACAGACAACTCCTGAGGGAGCAGGAGGCCAATGGGATACAGACCCCAAATTCTCATAAAAAGACCATACCTAATGATATGAATGCGACTAGAGGAATCCCAGAGACAATGCTCCCCAGAACTTCTGATGGCAAAGGACAGGAACCATCCCCGAAGACAACTCATCAGGCATGAAAAGGACTGGTCAGCAGGGGGGAGAGAGATGCTGATGAAGAGTGAGCCAATTAAATTAGGTGGACACTGGAGAGTGTGTTGGCAACTCTGGACTGGAGGGGGGATGGGAAGATAGAGAGAGAGGGAAGATGGCAAAATTGGCACTAAAGGAGAGGCTGAAAGGGCTGACTCAATAGGGGGAGAGCAAGTGGGAGAAGGGAGTAAGATGTATGTAAACCTACATGTGACAGACTGATTGGAATGGTAAATGTTCACTTGAAGCTTAATAAAACTTAATTAAAAAAAAAAAAAAAGAGACTGGCTTAAAACACAACCTAATCTTGACATGAATGCCATTAGTCCCAGTTTATTAACATCATAGAGATAAGATTTACAACACATAGGAAAATCGCATTAGATGACCAAATGGTGGATAGTCATACAATACTGGAATCACGGCATAGCCAAGCTGACACATATTTTGTGGCAACACAATTCAATCCATGACAGTGTATTTTACCACAAACACAAACATGCACACACACACAAAAAACCATTTCCCTCTTAATCATTAGGGTACTGTCCTTGAGTTTGCAGCGCTACATACTGTATTTTCTTTAAAAAGAACAGGCTCTTTTCAAATGTTTATTTCACTCACTGTTGACAAAGAAAAAAAAAAAAAGAGTAACCTTATATTACTAAAAACTGAATAAGAAAGTTAGCTAAACGCTGTATTTTCTGAATTTCCGATAGCTTTTGCAGAAAAATCTTCAACATAATAGGCTGATCAAAGTGAATCTCAAAGTTGCATATTGCTGTTGAAATATTTACTTTGACCTTAAGTAAAACGTTTTTATTTCCAAATGTTATCGAGAGAAACTTTCCTAGTGGAGAAGAAATAAATAATAAAACAACACCACTAATGCATTTCACATCCTTGTGGAAATTTGTCTACTGAGGTTGCTTTTATGGTAAAAGAAGTTTGTGTAAAATCTTCATTCTTGCCATGTTCCCTTTTCATTCTGCCTTCACTTCCCTCAAGGAGACACAGATGCCTCTTTCTGCTCCTTGGGCCCTTGGTACACCTCCATCATAGCAATGGTCTATTTGCAGTCTGCAACGCGATGACATCTTTTTATCATTTATTCTCCGTGTTTACATTAGTGCCTGGCACATAGTAGGCTAGTCCAATAAATATTGCACAAAGATAGATCACAGGCCCAGAAGGCTTATTTTCTAGCTTTACATCGATAAATTGTTTGAGGATGAATTGGATGTAGGAATATTAACATATCATGGAAAATATGCAGCAATATCACACCATTGTAAATTGCACTGTGTATTTCTCTATTTGCTGTAGTAAATCTATTTCTTCTTCCACCCTCCTTCCCTCTCTCCTTTCTGATCTATAATTTTCCCCTTCTGTCTCTCTCTCTTCTCACTGTCTCTCAGCCACAACAATGCTTTTTAAACTCTTACATTCTCTTTATTTACAAGCAAAATTGCTTGTAATGCCCCACACCTTCTGGCTTCCAGCTGGTAGTTGCATTCAGGTGCAAACAAAAGCAAGACAAACACATATTGCATCTGTACCTTTAAACAGCCTCAATTCCAGGTGGTTGAAAGGACTCCCTGGGGCACCTGAAATTCAGGTGGGGCTGGAGCAGTGTTTCAAGTCAAGCCTGCCTGTAATTCCCCCATTTCCTCTTTGCTGCCGGGCACTAGAGTGCTGAGTTCTATCAGGTGTCTGCAGCTGGGTGTGTGCAGCAGTCAAGGGCAGGCTAACGCTCTGAAACTTCTGTAGTGCTTGGCTTCACTGAGGCAAATTCGAGCACACTTCACGTTTCTACACCCACTCCCCAAAGAGCATTTCCTGCATGGACTGAAGGAGAAAATCCAACTTCCAAGGTGTTTCCCATTCTGAAGGGTGCTACAGAAAATCTATAGAGACTGCCCTTTTGGAAACGATGCATTTAATGAGGAATTCCTGCATTACCACCATTCTAAGGGCCAGGTGAGGGGGGTGGCTGGGTGTGTGCTGATTCTCCCATTCACTGATTGCTCCTGGTGCCTTCTAGTGCCCGTGTACCTCAAGGTGTGACAACACTTCCATTACAAGCTTTTCTTGTCAATGATTCATAACATTAGCATAAATAATCGTCTGGCCTTAATCCTGACAGGAAGAAAATGAAGTAGCCTAAGTTAACACGAAGGGAATGCATGTGAATAGTGAGGTATTAGCTAATTATTTTCTGACTTGGAGAACCTGAGGCTCTGTAGCCACCCTTTTCTAAACCCACAGCTTTAAAACTTCCATGAGTGAAAAATGGACATAAATCAGAGAGATGGATAAAGTGAAGTGCTTCAAAAGTCAAGCTGACTTATAAAAATATAGTCTTTGCTGTTTTACTTTTCGTTCTTTTCTGCCAAGAAATTAAGAAAGCTTCATCACGCCTTACCCAACCTTTCCCATTTTCTTAATTCTTCCAAAATTCTTTTACTTAAGGTTCAGTTTTAAAAATTGGCAAATCAAGTAAGAAGGAAGTCTATTTCCTTATGGCACAGCTTAGTAAGAGACCCAGGATGAAAACCAAGAACCTTCATTCCCAGTGCTATAGGGAAAAAAAAAAAAAAAATTGACAAGATTTATGCAAAACTTCAAAGGAAGCCCCTCCCTACACACACCTCCCGTTGTGTGAGCCTTTCCCTCATCCCACCACCACCAGGGTTGGTTTTTATGTGAGTATAATTGTACCTTTGTCTTGGATTTGGCTCACCCCACAACACTCTAGTCTGAGATCCCCTGGCCCAAAGCCCAGGGTGGAGCTTTGCCCTGAGTACTGTAAATAATGGTAATTACCCTTACAAATTTAAAAAAAAAAAAAAAAGTTTTTCCCAAGGCCAAGAATATCCAAAGTCTATAGCATTCTATAACCCCTTGTGCGTAAGCCTGTTAGAATGTGTAGTGATCAAAAGGCTTTCTCCTTCATGGAATGACCAAATTGAAGAGACAGTCACAAGCTTTCAACTTCCACATGGACTGCTCTGGGCCTGGGATTTCTCTCCCTCCAGGTTGTAATGATGACATCGGTACACATTGAAGGGGTAAATATCAGGGTAGGATTTCAGACTTATTCTCAAAGTAGAGGTATATTCCATATAACCAAGGGGGAAAAAAAACCTGTTGCCATTTAGTCAATTCTGATTCATAGCGATTGAACAGAGTAGAATTGCCCCATAGAGTTTCCAAGCAGTGGCTGGTAGATTCAAACTGCCAACCTTTTGGTTAGCAGCCAAATGCTTAACCACTGCATAACCAGGGGCCCATATTCCATATGCCCACTACAATCTCAGACGGAGAGGGTTATGTTCCTGAGTCAAGGCTGGAGTATTTCTGAGACAATACTTCCTACAGTATCTATTTGGTTGATAGCACCTATTGTTCTGATTAAATTGACAAGCATCCAAGCTTTTGCCTGATTAGATTATCACCACAATTCTGAGGCTGTGATTTCTGAATAATCTTGCTATTTTATTTCATGCAAAATCACTAATTGTGGCCAAGATCAAAACAATGAATGAAAATTGAAAATTTTAAGTTCAGTAGCTTTTGGCCACTTAGATATATCAAGACTTATACAAAAGGTGTGATTGATGAATAAGATAGGTTGGTTTCCAGGCCACAGTTCCTGTGATTATTTGAGTTCCAGATTAAATGGTCTGAGTGTGGAGACCTGAACATCTGGACAGATGCCACCAACCGAACATTGACTCATTTCAAAGACCATTTCAAGGTCAAAGACACAAGAGTGGGGAGCTTCTGGGCACTTGCAGTAATTAGAAGTTTACTAAAACTCTCAAAGAAAAGTGTCAGAGTTGTCTTCATGACATTTTTTTCCATTCAGAAGTCAAGCCATTGCTCCACAACTGAGAGTTATTGAGGTCATGCTCTGTGCTCATGTTATAGTGTGTTCCAGACATCTAAATCATCAAGAATGTTCATCAGTGAGATTTCTTGTGCTAAAGAGAAGGTGATTTATACCGCACCTACCAGAAAGAGAAACCATCTGATCCACAGTGGTGTCACGTCATTAACAATCTTTTCCTCGCCTCAGGACCCTGTGGGGGAAGCAGAGAACTCACTGGCAGTGGAGAAGTCCACCCCAGAGCTCTGGGGCCTTCTGTAATGCTAACTCTGTGGCAGGAAAGTCCTGGCAATCTGCTCCAATAAAGATCACTGCCCAGGAAGCCCTAAGGGGCAGTTTTACTCTGTTCTATAGGGTCACTATGAGTCAGAGTCGGCTTGACATCACACAACAACAATCTGCGGTAGAAGGAGCCCTGATGGCACAATGGTTACGTGCTCCGTAAAGATTACAGCCTAGGAAAGCCTATGGGGCAGCTCTACTTTGTCACACGGGGTGACTATGAGTCAAAATTGACTCAACAGCACCAGACAACAACAATCCGAGGCAACAAACTGGCCTTCTATCACTAGGAAGGGCCACCATTTAGAAGGTAATTCCATGTTTCCAAATATCCAACTTTTGTGCTGGTTCTGAGAGCTCTTTGTACAACACTCATGGTTTTTGCTTATTTCCTTGTTAGCATCAAAGATTGCCTTCACCCCTGTGTGATCCCTCAATTCATCCTGCCATGAACACTCCCTGAAGACTGCAGGAGTGAGCATGAAGCAGGTGGTCTGTCTGTGTGGACTCCACACAAATTCAGCCCCTCCAAGGAGACTCCCTAAGTCGTTGCTGTCCTTGTGCACAACTAAGAAGAGTAACCCCAGGTGAGACACAGTGGGAGTCTGGGAGGAGGTGGGGGAGAGGGGGGACAAACCACTGGACCAGTTAGGCTGCCCAGTTTACATACAGTCTTTGGAAGTTTCAAAACGGAGCAGCATGATAGCATCTCCTCTCTGCTGCTCACTTACCCTCTAAATTAGCTTGTCGAATATTGATGGGGCAACAGCTGAGGCCAACCAAGAATTGGTTTTATAGGTCAGGTTGTTTCACCCAGATAGTCCAATGCTTAATGTCACTCCCATTCCAGAGGAGGGTTTGCTACATGCTATCTCTATTTGGGAATCTATAGATAAAAACCACCACCTGTCTGTCAGTTTGTCATACTCGGGTGGCTTGCATGTTGCTGTGCTACTGGTATTTCAAATACCAGCAGAGTCACCCGTGGTGGACAGGTTTCCTTGGAACTTCCAGACTAAGATAGGCTAGAAAGAAAGGCCTGGTGATCTACTTCAAAAAATTGACCCATGAAAACCCTATGGATCACAATAGCATATTGTCTGATATAGTGCTAGAAGATAAGCCCCATAAGTTGTAGGCAGTCAAAATGCACAGTGGCCACAACAATGGACTCAGGTATACCAATGATCAAGAAGAGGGTGCAGGACTGGACAACATTTTGTTCTGTTATACATGGGGTCACTGTGAGTTGTAGGCAACTCAAGGTCAACCAATAACAACATAAATAAAAATGAAGTGCCTCAATCTTGACAATAAAGCTAGAGAGGCCTAGTGATAATTTTTTATATCTTTTCTCT
The DNA here is from genome assembly GCF_024166365.1 of Elephas maximus indicus. NCBI lineage: Eukaryota > Metazoa > Chordata > Mammalia > Proboscidea > Elephantidae > Elephas > Elephas maximus. The sequence goes on along the minus strand of NC_064819.1, from coordinate 204,842,589 downwards.
GGACTTATTCTGTTCCTTTTTTCATGAAAGGTAAAATTGCTTGAGATCTCTTGCCTTTCACATGGGAGACCTGAGTTTGATTCCTACTCAGTGCACCTCGCGCACAGCCACCAGCCGTCTGTCAGTGTGGGTTTGTGTGTTGCTGTGTTGCTGAACAGGTTTCAGCAGAGCTCCCAGACTAAGATGGACTAGGATGAAAGGCCTGGCGACCTACTTCAACAATCAACCAATGAAAATCTTATGGACCACAGTGGTCCAATCCCTAATGGGTCATGGGGATAGTGCAGGACCAAGCAGCATTTCCTTCAGTTGTGCCTGGGATCACCAAGAGCAGGGATCTAACTTGATGGCAGCTAGTAACAACAAATATTGGCTCAAAGCACTGTTCCCATCTGTTCGGGTTTAATTTCTCCAGAATGTACAGAAGGGCAGGAATTGTTTTTTAAATCATCCAAATTGACTCTTTGGTTCATCTAGGGGAAAAAAAGGGTTAAGTCCTCTGGGCGAAACATTGTCAATCACTGGTGGCTGCCACAGAAATGAAAAACAAGGTTGCACCTGTACATGGGCAATTTAAGAGATTCTGGTCAGCTATTTTTCTCTGGTGCTTTGTTCTGCCAGCTGCCTCTGTGCTTTGGATGCAGGTGGAAGCATGGACTTTGCTATCTATAAAAAAATTTAATGGTGAAGATCAACTTCTGCTTCACCTCCCCAGGGATCAAAGTTGTTTTTTTTTTTTTCTTGTTTTTTTTTTTTTTCCTTTTCCTGAAAGACTGGTAGAGCAGAGCTCAGATCAGACAATGGATATGTTGTTGAGATTCCCATTCACCCCCAGAAGAGTAGCAGAAGATCTTTGGTGGATTATATTTTTTCTTCCCAATTTGAAGAAAATTATGGAAACATGTAGATGCATGCCTTTACAGGGAGAGGTCAAGTATTTGCTGAAAGGAGGGCTGGAGAATGACAGCTGGGCAGCCTCATTATTGCCACTGTATTTACCATCGGTCTCCGTCACAAACCTAGAGCGGGGCAGGTGGAGACCACATGGAAGTGACAGGCCTCGTGCCTAGAAGTGTGCAGGATGCACTCCTGAAAGGCCTTGTGTCTGTGGAAGACAGGGAGCCATTAATTTGACATCTGGTCAGATGAGTTCCCCTTACACCACAAATGAACAGTAGCACGTGTAAGTAGAACGGAAGCTCGAAAGTCGCATGCTCTGGATTAACCAGTACAAGGAACTCTAAGTGTGACGAGCCTCACCAATGACATTATCATAGTTCTTGTATTATTTCAACAAACGTTTATTGTCTACCACATGCAACCTTGCCCTCCTTGAGTTTACGATCTATTGAAGAACTCACAATTTTATGCCCACTTAAACAAAGACGAAAAGGAGGTGATTAAGGACACTATTAAGGACACCCTGGAGGCATGATGGTTTAGCACTCAGCTAGTAACTGAAAGGTTGGCGATGTGAACTCACCTAGCAGCTCTGCGGTGGAAAGACCTGATGATCTGTTCCCTTAAATATTATAGCCCAGAAAACCCTATGGGGCAGTTCTACTCCATCTCATGGGCTTGCTATGAGTCGAAATCGAATCAATGGCACCTAGCAACAACCATAGGGATAATTTTAAACATTGTCTTGACACCCAAAGCTGGTACAAGAGCCAGGACTAGGGATCCCAGCTAATCTTTGGGCTCATTTTGTTACAGTATATGTCACTTTTACCCAAACCCAAACCCACTGCCATTGAGTCGATTCCAACTCATGGCAACCCAATGGGTTACAGAGTAGAACAGTTCCATAGGGTTGTCTTGCCTGTAATCTTTATGGAAACAGTTTTTCCAGGCCTTTTTCCAGAGGGTTATTACCCAGAAGATATGAAGTAAGGGCTAACCAGCATTATCACTCCGGTTCAACATGAGAAGGGAAGAAATTCTGCACTGATCATGTGGTGGGGGAGGGAGGAAGTCTAACAGATCTGACCTAAAAGTTTAAATGGAAAAGAACTGTATGTAGCTAGAAGCACATCGTGGGCAAAACCTATCACAAACGTGTGGGCTTCAAAATTACCAGTAGAAGAAAAGGAAATCTGTATATTTTTATAATCACTACACAGGTGCTTATTTTAGATTGTTTTCTTGAAAGTTGTTAGTTATTTCTTTTTAACCTCACTGCCCTATAGACTCACTGCCTCAAAGGAAATATAAGATAAAAATACAGAAGTTGCTAACCGGAGTTCAACAGGTTAAAACAGAGCTGAAAATAGCTCCTAGGCATGTCATATGGTTGGCTGACTCTTTAATCCTCTGACAAGTGAGATAAATTGATGTATTCTAGTCTGAATATCTACCAACTGTTCATGAAGCGTCGCTATTCTCTGGATTTTTGAGTGTGGTCCTTGGGGGATGAGCTTTGTGTTCCCATAGAAAAGCCCGAAGCTCCCTTTTGCTGCCCAGCTAGAACTGTGACAGAATGTGCAATCGCTGTGGCGTGAATGGTATACTCATCCTATGGTTCCACCGCCACCGCCAGTTGCCACGGAGTCGACTCCAACTCACTGCGATCCCACGTGTGTCAGAGTAGAACTGTGGCCCACTGAGTTTTCAGTCGCTGGTTTTTTGGAAGTAGATCACCAGACTTTCTTCCAAGGCGCTTCTGGGTAGACTCACATCTCCAGTCATTAGGTCAGTAGCCAAGTGCATCAACCATTTGCACCGCCCAGATATTGTGATTTTGTCCAGACAGGCAAGGATCTCTGTACGTAGAAAGAAGGTAGGTAGGGTCTCAAGTGAGAAGTCATTTTGGGGGACTGGAAAACTCTCCATCACAGCCCTGAGGGACATGTGGAGATGGTAGGCTAGAATCTGGGACTGAGACCAAGTTGAAAGACCCTTTTCAGGTGGCAGAGTTAAAAATCTGTTTCTTGGTCTTAAGTAAGATTGCCAGATAAAATACCAGACGTCCAGTTACATTTGAGTTTCAGATAAACAATGAAAAATTTTTAGGGTAAGTATGCCTCATACAATATTTGTAACATGCAGTATTTGGCATATACTTGGGACTTGCTTTGTGAAGGAACGCAAATACCCTTGCCACGTATAATGAAATCACCCAGAATGCGAAGCTCCTGGTTCTGCTGCAGAGCTTCTTCCATCTTCAGCCAAGTGATTCCTTTATTTATCAACCAATATTTATAAAGGACCCACCATGTGCCAAACACTGCGTCAGTGTTGGAAATACAAGAATCCCCAGGCACAGCTTTCAAGAAACTCATGGCCTTGAGGGGGGTCCCAATGCTGCTCCTCTTACACTCCATCCTGGGCCTGGGCCTTGCCGTCCAGCCTGCCCTCTCCACTGCACTATAGAGACTCATTCAGTAAATATCGACTCCTCTTCGGTGTGGGGGAACCAAGGACTGCATTACAGACACTCCTACTGCACTCGTGATGCCCTTTAATAACTCATCCCATAAGCCCGGAGTTCTTCTCTTTCATTTCTAACTTAGTCATTGTTATGGATTGAATTGTGTTCCCCAAAAGTATGCTGAAGTCCTAACCCCTACTACTATGCCTTCCCTCTCTAATATGATTTCCTGACGATCGTCAGTTCATCCACTGCCTGCATTTATTTTTCTACATTCTCGCCCTCACCAACCGGATAGAAATGTCCTCTTCCCTGGGGAGAAGTCTCACTTCATTGCTTACATTCTCCTGGTTCCCGAAGACCTAGATGCAATCAGCACATCCAGTGGAAAATCCAATGTCAAAAACCCAGTATGTAACATTTACACAATTTCTTCAAATTCTCAAACAGGTTACATTTCTTTCTTACCTGTTTTCTTCATTTAATGTTTCGTTTCTTGATTTCACACTTTCCGCATATTCTCATACAATCTTTTTGCATGTAGAAGACTTTGCTGAAGGGCTGCATGCAAAACGAACTCTTTAAAAGTCCTGTGGGCACTCTATCATGTTGATCAGCAATCTCTGATTTCGTCCTTTCTTGTCTCTTTTCTGCCCCCTTCTCTTTCAGAAAGAAAATAAAATTCTTCAACTTTCTAACTTTTGAATGTACTTTATTTCCTCCAGCTTTTCTATAGACCTTGTCCTATCTCTCCATGTCCAATTGGGCAAATGAGGTTGTTTTCTATATAACGTTATTACCTCCCTAAGAAGGTTTCTTCTTCAACTCAGTTCGGGAATGTGAGCTTCCATGAGCTGACTTACTCTAAATGATTGTATCAAAGCACTGAGAGTTTATAAGAGCAATTCTGGAGGAGAGGTAAGAAAGACATGTGCTGGGAGGTAAACCGGGAAAGAGCTAGAAGCCAGAACACTCCATAAGCTGGCCTGGCAAAAGAGGATGTGGGGAAAGCTTTTTCAAGAATGAAAATGTTCAATTAAAGAAGTGCCTGGGTGGCACAAACAGTTATACACTAGACTACTAGCCAACAGGTTGATGGTTAAAACCCACTCAGAGGCACCTTGGAAGATGGGCCTGCTGATCAATTTCCAAAAGGTCATAGCCTTGAAAACCCTATGGAGCAGTTCTACTCTTCACACATGGGATAGCCATGAGTCAGAATAAACTCGATGGCAATAACAACAACAAAAACAATACGTAGAGGGAGAACTGCGTGGTGTTTAGGGGCAAGGGCTCTGGGTTGCTGACTGGGTTCCACTGACTTGCCCTATGATTGGCAAGTTGCTCAATCTCTTTAACCTTCAATTTCTTTTTTGTAAAACAATCTATTTCCAATTACTGTTGAAGGATTAAATAATACATGAAAAGCATCTGGCAAAACAAGCCAGCTCTCTGAAAATGGTAGCTATGACGATGATATAAACAAGAATGCTGAGCAGAAGCTGTGACTACTGCCGGTGTAATCACCATTGTCTCTCCCAATCTCCAAGTAAAAGTCTGTGTGCTTGCTAAAAATATTTAAAATATTAAAATAACTGAATTTCCCATTGAGGTTGAGGCAGTAACGAAAACAAGGATAAGTGAATCCATAAACCAACTCAATGTAGCAGAAGCAATTGCTCCTGAGCACAAACATGCAAGCTCTTTGTGGATCACAAAAATCTTGGAGTTAACTTTCCTGTGGGTGGGGAATGGAGGACTGAGCCAATCACACCCAGGTCTGAAGGGGCTGGAAGAAACCAGCTGATGTCTAAGTTAAACGTTCTTTGAGCAGTACCTATAGAGATGGTCCCTACGTGGCAGACAGGCTGTCCTTTTCTCATTTCTTGTGATTATCACTGGCGGCAGTGTTGTGTTGAGGAGAATTCTGAAGTCATGGCCAAGCTCAACTGCAAGGAGGGCCTTGACTGATTAATGACCCCTGTCATGACTGGGGAGCCCTGGTGGCCTAGTGGTTAAGAGCTTGGCTGCTAACCAAAAGGTTGGCAGTTTGAATCCACCAGCTGCTCCTTGGAAACCCTATAGGCTGGCTCTACTCTGTTCTCTAGGGTTGTTATGAGTCCGAATTGACTCGATGGCAGTGGGTTTGGCTTTTTTTTTTTTTGTTTGGTCATGACTAAGAATGTTGTATGTCAGGGGTCAGCCAACTGTCACCCAGGAGCCAAAGCTGGCCCACCACCTATTTTTGTATGACTCATAAGCTAAGAATGCTTTTTACATTTTTTAAATGATTGGAAAATACCAAAAGAAGAATATTTCATGACACATGAGAAGTACACGAAATTCAAATTTTAGTGCCAATAAAAATTTTTTAAATTTTGTCACTAGAATAAAATTGTGGACATTTTATTTTCACTCTTCTTAAATGTTTTGTTGTTTTGTTTGTTGCCAAACTAAAAACCGAACCCACTGCCATCAAGTAGATTCCGACTCACAGCCAGTCCAGCTAATTCTGACTCATGGCGACCCGATGTGTGCAGAGTAGAACTGCTCAGTAGGGTTTTCAAGGCTGTGACCTTTGAGAAGCAGATCACCAGGCCTTTCTTCCAAGTCCCCTCTGGGTTGGTTCGAACCACCAACCTTTCAGCTAGTATCTAGCACTTAACCATTTGCACCACCCAATATTTTAGATTTTATCTCTTGGTCTACAAAGCCTGAAATATTTACTATCTGACTTTATAGTAAAAGTCTACCAACCTTGTTTTATGGAATCCAGAAGAAATAAATGCATTTGTATACTGTGTCTTCTTCCTGTCAACTTCAAGACTGCACTTAGTATTTTTAACTTGATTTTACGGCATAAAAACTGTCGGTGGGAGCCCAAGAGGCGTGTGGATTGATTTCCTTTCTTTTAGTAGAAAGAGCCTTTTTAAATTATCCCTTAATGACAAGTACATGATAAGTCAATGTAAGCCCAATTGACTTTTGTTTAATATCAAATACTAAAGATGAGTCAGTAGCTCTTATTGTCCTTTGCTTTAGTGACTAAAGTGTAAGATAGTCCCACATCCATTCCAGTGGATGCAACTATCTTAGTGTTTCTTCTTCATGGTGACTGCCATGTACTACTTGACCTGTTTTTTAAAATTCTTTGATGTTAATAAGTTTCTTCTCTGCCCACTACCACCTACCTTTCTACTCTGACTAACTGTAGACACCTGAAAGGACATGAGCTTTCTTAGCAAGATGTAGCATTTGGATACAACACCTGCCGCAACTGGGGAAAGTGTTCTCCAGTCTGCTTCTGCGTCCTCGCTCCGTGTTTCCCTCTCCCGGGAAGCTGGGTGCCCTCTCCTCGCCCTCAACCACTGGGTGATCTCGATCTCACTAAATGATTTCTTCAGAAAAACAATGTCAGCTTTGAATTTTTTTTTCAGTGTAATAATTTTCCTGCTAATTTCCATTATAATATTAATGGCACTTACCTTCATTCCTGATTGATCTTCAATTAACAACTTCTAAGGCTCTCTCTTTCTCTGTCCTACTCCTCTGTCAAGCTCTGCAGCAATGATCTGTTAACAAATAAATGCTAAAGAGCTTTAATGGAGTTGCCTTTTTAAAAAGAAGCCTGTGGGAATTCTATCAGAAGAGGAAAATCCTTTACTAAGTGAATACTAATACCCTAATTATATGTTCTAGGGATTTTTATTTCCTTCATCAGGGCTTCTTAGGGGATGCACAACCGTGACAATGCTCCTCCTATTCTGGAAACTTCTTTCCTGAAGCCTGTTTACTCATTCAGCAACCATTGCTTTGTTTATTTTTCTTAATTGGTTTTACAAAAGTAATATAAGCTCTTTGTGACAAGTCAAACAATACAGATAGAAAGAAAATTGTATCACTCTTCCCTTCTTCCCTCCAGTCTCGCTCCCTGGGGTAACCAAAGATTGCTGTTTTGGAATCCTTCCACACATTTCTCTACATTCAGACAAGCAAAAACAAGTGTTAAGGGTTATTTTTCTCTTACAAAAATAGGGGTTCACCATATATATTACTCTACAGTTATAATCAGTATATATGGATCTAGCTCATTCTCCTTAATAGTTGTGTGTTGTCCCATGGTATAGCTGTTGAGGTTCATGTCGATAGACTTTCAATTTAACAAACACTTACTTTGTACAAAATAAGTGCTAGACACTGAGATAGATGCTGGGGATGGAAAAATGAATAAAACATCACCTTTGATGAAGTCAGGGCCCATGGGGGAGGTTAAACAAACGGTTCCATGCGGACATTAAGTGCTACAGTGGAGGTATATACTACTCAGGGAACTTGGAGACAGATTCATCTGGAGACAGACAAGGAGGGAAGGGCATGCCAGGCACAGGGGATAGCATGTGCAAAGCAAAGGAAGCTTAAAGGCTCATGGAGGCACCCTCAGGGAGCTGTCTGTGACTAAAGCACTATGTAGGTGCAGCTGACAGTGAGAACAGAATAGGGGGCTGGCACGGAAGTGATGGACTTGTAAACCAAGCCTAGAGAGTGTGGGCTAATCCTGTGGCTGAAAGTAAAGTGGGGACATCGAAGTGTTTTAAGCAGTGGAATGATGTCTTGTTTTTTGAAAGATATCTTAAGGGCATCTGGACTTGTTAGGAAGGACTGGAGTTATCAGCAGATGTCAACAGGCAAGAGAGTATGATGGACTGAGGCAGACAGTGGCCAAAGAATGGAGGAAAGATGATCAGAATGAACCTTCTGAGGTGAACCCAGTAAGACTTGTGGGCTGGCTAAAGGGGTGATAGTGCAGTAGGGTGTCAAGCTTGGGCAACCAAGTACACCCATTGAAGGAAATGCACAGCAAGGCAGGTGTGTCCAGGAGAGATGATGACTTCTATTTTGCACATGTTGAGTTTGAAGAGCCTGTGGAATATCTAGGGCTCTTTGAACATTTTCCAAACAAGTGGTGGTGATGCCCTCCTGAAGTGCCTTTATCTAATTTTGTAATCGGTTTTCCCCCTTTACAATGAAAGAGGAATGAAATGACTCACTAGGCTTCTAACTATGGATCCCAATCTCAGAAGGTGGGAGCTACACCAAAGACACAGCAGCCAGGGACTCTGCTACCACATACAGTATAGTTCAGTGATTCACAAAGGGCCTCCTCCAGCAGACAAATTGCAAAAACATAACCCTGTGGGTAGACCAGTAAGTAAACAGCACCCTTCCTCTGGGCTGACACACACTCACTAGAATGCACACACACCAGAACATTCGGCTCAGAGAATGGAATTCAGTGAATTTCAACACCAGACCCAACCCCCCCACACATACCTCATAAGCAGCAGCATTAGAGGGCCAACTGTTCCCAGTGAGTGTTTCTTCTAGAGTAACTACGCTCACCAATGACCTCCTAATTGCCTAATCCAACTGCTACTTATCATCACACACCATCTTCATTCAGTAAACATTATGGAGCACACCCCTCTGTGCCAAGCACGTTGGATGTCAGAGTCACCACAATGAGCCTGATTTGGAACTACCCTCAAGGTTCTCTCAGTAGGGGAGTCTTATATACCAATGCCAAAATCCCATTATTGCTTGATGATGACTGCTTTCATACTGATAGCTACAAAGTATAGAGACCCGACAAAAAGGAAAGCTTCTTTGGCTGGTGTTACAGAAAACTTCATGGGGCAAAAGGCAGAGAGACTGTCCTGGGGTAAGGAGGAGTCCACAAGATGGACAGGGTTTCTTAAAGGATCTTCCACAAGGGAAGACAGTGGTTTCCAGACATGGTCCAGGGACAGTCAGGCTGCTTCAGAGTGATCTGGAAGACTTTTTAGGGGCCCAGCCAGCAAGGGAGATAATTGCAATTTTAAAAACCTGACGGTATATGAATCATTATAGAATTTATCCATGGAAAACATCACCTCACTTTCTTATGGGAACACACACTAATACTGTCTTTGACATACAAGGCTCAAGCGCTTGGCTGGAGTGGGAGAAACACAAAAAAGGCTGGGCTGCTGTGTAGAATAACAAGTGTCCTCTCACAGCAGGGGAAGATGCCTCCAATCTGGACATCTTCTGGGTTGTTTCTAGAGTAAGGCCCCAGATAGGTGAATTTTTTGAGGTTGGGAAGGAAGAGAAGGAACTTGAAACTGAGGTGAGGAAGAGGAGAGATGGGAGAAGGCCTGCGGGGGCAGAGGCAGGTAAGGCCAGGGCATAAAGATGGCGATAAGCAACCATCCACTCACATCTCTAATGGTGGGGATTATTGCCAAGTCATTTAAGGAGCAGTGGTGTCTGACACTGATTATTGAGTTGTTTCCTATTCTGTACTGTCTTTAGTCTTTCCCAAGTCGTTACCAATGCCAGTTGCCACTGAATTGATTTTGACTCATGGCAACCCCAGGTGTGTCAGAGTAGAGCTGTGCTCCATAGGGTTTTTAATGGCTGATTTTTTGGAAGTAGATCGTCAGAGTTTTTTTTCTGAAGTGCCTCTGGGTTGACTTCAACCTCCAACCTTTCAGTTAGCAAGGGAGCATGTTCACTGTTTGCACTACCCAGCCCTTCCCGCCAAGCTTTACTAACCACTAATGACCATCAGCCTGGAGACCCTGGATGGTGCAAACAGCTAGCAGCTGGACTGCTAACCAGAAGGTTGGAGGTGTGAGTCTACCCAGAGAAGCCTCAGAAGAAAGGTCTGGCAATCTCTTTCTGAGAAGAAAGGCCTGACAATCTACTTCTGAAAAGAAAACCCTGTGAATCATAGTCCCGCTCTGACACATAGGGGGTTGCCACGAGTCTGAGTGGATTCGATGGCAACTGGTTTTTATTGGCAGCTTGGTGGTGGCAACGGTCTGGGTAAAGAAAAAATCCAAAACCCACTGCCGTCGAGTCGATTTGGGGTAAAGAAAGAGAGAGTAAAGATAGAGCAGCGAGGCTGCCCAAGTGGCCAAGGAAAAAGGTAAGGGGGGGCAGGAGTTCTGAGCTGGGGTACTGGGAAAAAGGAGAATGTAAAGACCCCGTCTTCTCTACCCCAGGAATCCTCAGATACATTCAGGAGGGAAATGAAATTCCTGTGGAAATACGTATCATGGAAGCTTGCGTTCTTTCATGTGTTCGGAGTTATTTCTGATTCCAAAAAAGTTGCAGGTCTTGGAAGCATGAAGTAAATATAAATCTGATTTCTTTTCTGTGGCCTGTCAGTTCCTAAGAATTCTGTTTCCGAAAGTTTGGGGTGGGGTTATGCCTAGATGAGTCCGGTATACCACCAGGCTTGAGAACCACTGCCATTGGCCATGGGGACCAGGAGAGCTTCAAGGGAAGATTTTTGATTTAGAAAGCCCACTTTGGTGGCAGGGTGATGGTGGTTGGCAGGGAAGAGGTGGGTGTGAGAGGCCCAGTCATGAGAACCGATGGCACCCTGAGATATGGTCCTCCTGAGGCTTCCTGTGTGTGCCCAGCTCTAGAGCACCTGCCATCCGTCCTATCATTGTATCAGAGCATTCTCCATGGCAGTAACTTGTCTTTCACTTTTAATTCCCACTACCTGTTGCAGAAGGAAGATAAAAACCAGTGGCAGAAGGAAGATAAAAACCAGTGGTGTTTGCCTTTCATCAGGATGCCACCTCTGGAAGACAGGTCACGACCAAGGACACGTGGACCTTGTCTTTGACTTCCAGTTTGGAATCCTGCTATCTTCTGTGGTCTACATCTCGCTGGAGTACATGCCTCCATCTTGTGTCAGGCTAAGAACAACTTAAGTTTGAAAGAAGAGGCCTAGTTCCTACCTCATTTGAGGTGCTCTCCTCTTTTCCTACTTTTCAGTAAAATGTTGTAAAGAAATTCTGATGTGACTATGTTTACAAGTAATCTTTCAAATGTGTACTTAATCCAAACCCTGAATACGCAAAGTCCTTTGACGGATTTTTCACCCTGTAGAAATGAGTTCTGTGCTCTAATTGTTCTAAAATGTAGCAATTCCTGGGCATAATAAAGGAATTACCTCCAAACTCACACAGCCTCCGCCCGCCCCCTGCCCCCACCTTTTTAATGTAAATGCAGGCAATACCAGGAAATGAGCCAGGCACAGTATTTACTCTGTGTCTTCACATCTCCACAATGTCTATTTGGAGTCTTAGGTAAATATGCCCACAGCCAAAGAGCACTGCGCTGCGTGGGCGCTGCAGCCTCTTTGAGAAGCACCTCCCCTCTAAATTCTGATTAGCATCTCTCAAACCCACTGTAATCTTTCGGAGTCAAAGAACAAAGGACCCTGTACTGGAACTTAAAACAGTAAGTGCCTTATGCAGTAAAAGCCTCTAATAAATAATGCTTTATCAAACGTCAGGAGAAAACATATTCCAGGGATAATCTCACTCTGTGCACGGATACTTTAACACCTGAGTCTTGAGTATATATGTTATTATACAAAATTATATACCGTATAAGTAGTGCATGTATAAATGTAATACAGTGAAGCCTGTCAGAGCCAGAACTCGATGGGACTGCCTTGTTTTTTCAGGTCTTGCAAGTTTTCCACCTTTTACAGGGTGTAGTCTTACCACCTTTCTACTGCCCATTTTAGTGGAAAATATTTCAGTTTTCCTTCTCTGACAGGTATCCGCTTTACACAGGTTCTGGCTTTCCCAGGGTTTACTGTATTATTAGTCGTATACATTATAGGGTCGCTATGAGTTGGAGTCCACTCGAGGGCAATGGGTCTGGTTTGGTTTTTATGTTATAGCATGAAGTTATAGATGGAGTGTTATTCATTATGCTAACATTTGTACTATTAAGAACTACGTTGTTGTTGTCTCGTGCCTTCGAGTCGATTCTGACTATATCACCCGAAACGCTAATTGTCATATTTCAGAGTCCAAGCATTTGTTTTGGAAGAACAAGGCCACAGCCCACATTGTTCTAACAGTATGGGCAGCTGCTGGCTTTACCACAAAGAGACGCATTGTTGGGTAAATGGAGTCCCTCAGGTGAATGTAATTATGCAAATCCTTCCCTAACTACTGGCACTCTCTTGGCCCTTTCCCCCTTGGCCTCCCACCAGTGGGAGCTCTGTCACAATTCATTACAGGAGACCTGGCTTGTTTACGGGAGTATCCTCCCCACATCCTGCAGCCTGATCTCCAGAAAGCCTCACTGCCGGGCTCTGCCCTGGGGTCCTACCTCACAAGGACTTTGGGCCCACTTTTTTTTTTTTTTTTAAGGAACTCATTGATTTATAGAGACCCTATAGGACAGGGTAGAACTGCCCCATAGGGTTTCCAAGGCTATAATCTTTATGGAAGCAGACTGTCACATCTTTCTCCCCCATGGAGTGGCTGGTGGATGTGAACCGCCGACCTTTTGGTTGGCAGCCAAGTGCTTAACCACTGCGCCACCAGGACTCCAGGGAGTTCACCAGAAGACCAAATCCTTTTCATCAGCCCACAGATTTCTTCAGCAATATGTCGAGGGTTGGAAAGCCTACCCTTTAATTCCCTGAAGTGGTTTTACCCACTGATTCAAGGCAGACCAGCAACACAGATAATTCTAACGCCAGCTAAGAGGTTCAGAGACAAGGGAGGTGGGATGGAGGCTGCTTTGCTAAAGACCTGGAAGCTACATAGATACATGCTCAAGTGATATTAATACACACACACACCCATACACATGCACAATGTCTCTTCTTCATTAACTCCAGGACAATCTGATGCGGTTATGCAATTTTGCGGTTATTGAACATGATGTGGATTATTACGTAATGAGGTTATTGAAGATGATGCGGTCATTGAACGTAATGTGTCCGTGCTCCCCGCCCCCATCCTGCCCCATCCACAGACTTGCGAAAACTGAGCCACCTTGTTTATTTATTGACACAAGTAAAAAACCTACTTAGAGATAGGGAACCTGGACAAAAAGACCTCTTGAAAGTCCCCACCCCCCCTTAGTTTACATGAGTCACTCAGTGCACAGAGGTCATTTTTTTCCACATTTTTGGTGATTTCCCACGGACACCAAAATAGAACTCTTTCTACAGTAGGCCCTACAGAAGTGTTGAAGGAACACGTTCTTGAGCTATATTCTTCAAGAACTCGTAGAACTAGGCAAATGAAATAAGAATCTTAGAGATACTCATTACTGTATATGTTGTACTGAATAACCTTGCATTTCTCAACATTCAGTAAATTGTACTCTTTGCTAAATACCGGCTATTGGCAAAAGCATTTGAATGGGAAATAAAATACAATGACAGTAAACCAAATAATAATTTCCTGGAGAAAAATAAAATACACAAAGGAGTTTAAAAGCACAGAACAACTAATTACCAAATTCATTTACTTTATCTTAACTTAGATACCCCGATGATTTTTAAATAGCGAGATAAATACCAGAGACTGAAAATTTGTAAAATTTCAGGGAGGGCATGAGACTAAGCTTTAGTTAACTGAAGAAAAGGGGGAGGAGAGAGATCAAACTTTCTGGAAAAGAACTCTCCTGTTTCAGAACTGAGACCAGGCATGAAGGAGGTTTGTAGGAAGGAGACACACTGGTTCCTTTATTCACACAAAGGCTGCAGGACTATTGTGGGATGGATGAGAGGAAATAGGAAGGTATGTGGGAGTAAGTGAATAGGGTTCTGTGTATTTGTAAGCTTTTTCTGAATCCTCCAGTTCCATTTGTAAAAAAGAAACAGGGTCCAGGGCTCTAATAATAAATACAGTTTTACGTAACCTTCCATATTAATCCAAGGGACCCTACATTTAAGTAGATAAAACAAGACTAAATACATGTAACCCATTGCAACTATATTCAAGATGTGTGAAAAGGACATCTATCACATGTAGAAAATATAGAACAGATTTTGTGACTAAATTATTCAGTCACATCCAGATTGTGATGTTGTACAATGTTCATTATTTTTAGCGGTTGTTTGTTTAGTCCTTTCCATTGACAATAAACTGTGCCTAGCACTTACCCACTGGAACATCTTTATTCCTCAAAACCATCGCATGAGGTGGGATTTGTGTCCTCTATTTTTTTTAATTATTTTACAGAAGAGGAAACTGGGGCCCAACTACATTAAAGGAGGAAGATAAACAAGAAAGGAAAGAGATCTATCATGAGAGCTGGCCCAGTGGTGGAGCCGATCCTGGGATCTCCTTCCTTGTGCAGCCTCTTCTCTGATACTCCCTCATGCAGAGCTTGGCCTGAGTAACTCCACACTCCAGAGTTTAGAGCCAGGAAAACCCAAGTGTCAACTGTCAAGTTACTAAATGAAGATGGATACTCACCAGCCCTCGCTAAAGAAATCACCAGTAAAGGCTGTCGAGGCCTCACAGACGCATCCTGCAGTCACTCCCAGGAAAGAGCCTTGATTTCTGAACTTCTTTATATGGGGGGGGGGGGGGGGGCGGGGAAGGATCAACTTTAAGTTACTTGGAACTGCAACAGTATTTATGTGGACCTAAAGATTTTTGCAGATCCCCTGATGGAGCAGAAGAAGAGTGGGACGGAGACCTCAAATTCTCATAAAAAGATCAGACTTAATGGTCTGACTGAGACTATGGGGGCCCCAGAGGTCATGGTCCCTGGACCCTCTGTTAGCCCAAGACTGGAACCATTCTTGAGGCCAACTCTTCAGACAGGGATTGGACTGGGCGATAAGACAGAAAATGATACTGGTGAGGAGTGAGCTTCTTGGCTCAAATAGATACATGAGACTATGTGGGCAACTTCTGTCTGGAGGTGAGATGAGAAGGCAGAGGGGGAGAGGAGCTGGTCCTGAACAGACATGGGGAATACAGGGTGGAGAGGAGGAGTGTGCTGCCTCATTAGAGAGAGAGTAGCTAGGAGTGCACAGCAAAGTGTGTCTAAGTTTTTGTATGAGAGACTGACTTGATTTATAAACTTTCACTTAAAGCACAATTTAAAAAAAAAAGATTTTTGCGAGTGGTTAATGTGCTCAGCTGGTAATCGAAAGATTAGAGGTTTGAGTCCACCCAAGAGGTACCACGAAAGAAAGGTCTGGTGATCTACTTTCATAAAGATTACAATCCAGAAAACCCCTTAGAGTACAGTTGTACTCTGACACACAAAGCGTGCCCAGGAGTTGAAGTCAGCTTGACAACAGCTAGTTCGAAAGATTTCTTAAAATCACTTTTAATTCTCTTTAGTGTCGTGCTTCCATTAGGAAGATTTTCTTATTTCCTGAAATTACCCAGTGTAGTGTGAATTGTTTAGGTTGTAGGATAAGGAAAAAATGAAAATAATGGGGTGGGGGGGGAAACTTCTTATAAAAAGATTGCCTCAGTCGCAATTCCTCAGGTAAGCGTTTATTTCCAATAGTCTATATTTAAAACACAACCTTGCATCTTTTTGACGCATTATGTTCATAGACGTTAAGCGATTCATGGCATCAGCACTGTATTTACACAGTCAGGATTCTTGCCCTTGCTCCAGTTTCTACATCAGTTTTTAAGGGGCCGTGGTTGTGCAGTGGTTAAGAGTTTGGCTGCTAACTGGAAGGTCGGAGATTCAAATCCACCATCCACTTCTGGGGAGAAAAATGTGTCAGTCTGCGCCCGTAAAGATTACAAAAAAATCCATTGCCATCGAGTCAATCCAGACTCATAGCGACCCTATAGGATAGAATAAAACTGCCTCATAGAGTTTTCCAGGCTGTAAGTCTTCACTGAAACAGACTGTCACGTCTTTCCCCAGAGGAGCCAATCTTCCATCAGAATCAATTCGATGGCAACAGGTTGTATCAGTTTCTGTAAGGGAGCGAATTCTTTACTAAGAACCAAATCATATTAGCTATGTAAACAGTAAATAACCTGTCTGTCTTGAGTCAGAGCTATACTTAAAGTATTTTTAAGGCTCATACTTAGTTATGTAAATAAAATTCTTATTGCAGTTATACCTTCCTAATGAACAATAGTGAAAACTGTTAGTGTGCTAACCTAAAGGTTGGAGGTTCAAGTCCACCCAGAGGCACCTGGGAAGAAAGGCTTGGTGATCTACTTCTGAAAAATCAGCCATTGAAAACCCTGTGGAACACAGTTCTATTCTGACGCACATGGGGTCTCCATGAGTCGGAATTGACTGGAGAGCAATGGGTTAATTAACAACCAGCCCCACTTCATTCAGCATTCCTTTCCCAGTACCTCCACAGCTGAGGCCCAACAGCATCCTGGGAGACCAGGGCTGGAGATTCACAACTGTTACACTCAGCTAAATTTCAAGGTGTCCTAAAGCCATCAATTTGAGCACTTAAAAAAACACACATATCTCAGTTTTAAAGGTCTTAATAACCTGTCAGGCAGACAGCTTTGCAACTACAGGAGTAAAAAAAAAAAAAAATAGGAAGCGGGAAATAGAAATCCTCTTATGTTGTAGTTTTGGGGCTTGGAAGGAAACAGGCACTTGTAGCTTTTCACAGTTGGGGAGTCTAATGCAGGTATCACTGTAAATCTGACATCCCTCCTACCTAAAGCTGTCAGCTCCCGAACACTGTGCCCATTGATCCCAAGCCACAGCAGTGGTTTCTGAGGTTGTTAGAGGGTTTTTTTGGCTGCCAAGCTGACAGCATAGCAAAGCTTAGAGATGACAACCTAACAATGGGAACATTCCACCATGTTGTTATTAATTATTATAAAGGAAAATCTGTTCCCTGGCCAGATGAAAAACCTACAGTGGAGTCAATCCGTTTGCTTCCTCCCTTCTGACCAAACTCAGGAAGAAAGCAGTGAGCCTAAGAGGGATGGGGAGTGGGAGAAAGCCTGTCCAAAGGCTGCATTTTCCTATTTTCTTAGAAAAATTCTCTTCATAACTAGGGTGGAGCATATTGTTATCACGTAAAGGCTGGTGTAGCAGCATGTACAACAGAGTGACTAATAAATAGTTTATTATTTGATGGTGATGATTAATAAGACAAAATGCCAATAAATAACTCAATACTCAGTCTCGATGCAGAAGCTTTTATCAGCTGCTTGTTTTAAGCTTGTGTGGAAATATGAGCAATCTTTTACCTGAAGTTTCCTCCCCCTTAAGTATATGGAAAGTGGATAATCTTAGGTATCTCCTAGCTTAAAAAACAAAGTGGTCTATTTCTTTTGTTTTTTTTTTCTATTTTTCCCTATTTTGGGTGGTACAAGCAGTTAAGTCCTTGGCTACTAGCCGAAAGTTTGGTGGTTCGAACTCAACAAGTGGTGCCTCAGAAGGTCGGCCTGGTGATCTGCTTCCAGAAGGTCACAGCCTTGAAATCCCTATGGAGCAGTTTTACTCTGCATACATGGGGGCAACCTGAGTGGGAATTGACAGGAAGGCAAGTAACAACAAACAACAACAACTTCATTGAATTTCCCTTTGTGTTAACAGTGTCATCCTGAGCCTGCTCATGCATTTTATTAAACTAGGAAAAAGCTTTTATAATTCTGTGCAAACTGCATCAATGAAATTCAAGCACTTCTCAGGTTTCCCTAGGGTTCGATGTGTTTTGTAGGGATTTTACAAAAATTGGCATTGAGTCTTCCGTTGCACTTGCTGATAACATACTATTGGTTAAGGTGAACATTTACTTTATTTGTAATATTCTGCAATAGTTTTTTAAAAATGTGTACTCTTTTGGAATCAACTGTAAGTCATAATATTTACCTTTAGCTGTTTTCCAACTCTAAAATTGCTTTCATTATCAGAAATTTTCATTTTAAGAAAAGATAATAAATGTTCTCTTAATTGCAATGCTGTCTTAATTGTAAGCACTATTTTTTAGGAAACAAAATGTTGTCAACAATGAATTTCATGTCTATTCTCTATCCTGAAATCTAGATCAAGATAAAACCACCCAGTGCCGTCGAGTCAACCCTATAGATCAAGATAGCAGAAAATAATATGCCTGACTTATTGTTGTGTGCTATTGAGTTAATTCCGACTCACAGTGACCACACGCGACAGAGGAGAACTTCCCCGTAAGGTTTTTTAGGCTGTGATCTTTTACGGAAGCAGTTCACCAGGTCTTTCTCCTGCGAAGAACCTGAGTGGGTTAAAACCCCCAAAATTTCAGTTAGCAGTCAAACCCTTAACTATTGTGCCACCAGAGTTCCTAGTTCTGAATAGGGCATCGTAAACTTATTTTTACTCAAAAATATCTATTATCTCAAATAAATCTTATTTATGAATGTTTTCTGAAATTCTCCAGAGTATTTAATTTCCATTGGGAACTCCTCTTTATAAATGACGCCTCCATGGCTAAATATTATTTAAAAACAGAATGCTGTATCCTTTATAGCTCTATATTCCAGTGTTAAATCTTAATACCAAGATCTTTTGAAACTTCAAGGTTACCTGCAGGATTCCCGTTTGAAAGTGCTTCACTGTCCTTAATCTCTTGGGCAGTAGTTAAAGTAGGTCATTTTTTTTTTTTTTCTCATCTGTCTACCACATTTCTTTGAACGAACTTCTTCCCTTAATTCTAGCCAGAAGATACAGATGGTAGCAGCCATCATTGACGTCACTGGGTTTCTGGGATCATTTACGTAATCCATATTCTTGACCACAGTCATTCTTCAAGAAGAGAGTTCTTGAATTAACTGAAGATACCAAAGTATCCCAAGCCACTGGCTACAGTGCTTGATCCTGGAAAACCCATGTGCACCAGGCACTGTTGGTTCTTTGCTCAGGTTCTCTTGTATTCCCATTCCTGTGTGCTTACGTCCCTGGCTTTGGTGTGCTTTGCATTTAGAGCTTGTGTCTGTGACCCTTCCGTGGCCTGTCTTGGGCTACTGGAGATGCTTTGTTTTCACACATTACCCACAGCAAGTGCAAAGAGTCAGAAACATCTAGCATTTATGCTTCTCAGGTTGACCTTTAGTCAGTGACTAACTGGTGTGGGAGGTTAAAAGCCCAGTTGAGTTAGAGTTAGATACACTCTGGTCATCATTTACACTCCAGAGCTCCCCTGCAGGTTCAGGTTGAGGCCGGAACTTCACCTGATATCTCACTCTTGCTTGGTTTCTTTCCTCTTTCTGTCCTGGTCCCCATCCCCACACTTATTCCTGCATTTTCGTTATAAATCCCTTGAATACACATCCTCGTCACAGAGTCTGCTTCTGACCCAAACCAGCATTGACTCAGGCTGGGCCAATGAGTATCTTTTCCTGAGATTTTTATACTTAAAACTGGGCGATGTAGTTCAGTGGTAGAATCCTCACATTCCATGGTGGAGACTCAAGTTGATTCCAGGCCACTGCACAGCCACCACCTGTCTGTCAGCGAAGGCTTGCGTGTTGGCTCTGATGGTTTCATTGGAGCTTCCAGACTAAGATGGACCAGAAAGAAAGGTCTGGAGATCTACTTCTGAAAATCAGCCAATGAAAACCCAATGGTCCAATCTGAAACAGATTATGGGCATGGTGCAGGACTAGGTTGTGTTTTGTTCCATTGTGCCGGGGGTTTCCATGAGTCAAGGTCAACGTGACAGCTGCTAGCAACAACAGCTAGGCAGTAGAAAGCTTGTCAGGAGGTGAATCTGCAGCTGACCCACTTAGAGAAGCAGAGACAACCCTGATGGTGTTGCAGCCTCTGCCTTCAGTTGTCCTTGAGCCTATCTCCACTTCAGCCCTTCCGAAGCCATGGTTGAACTAGTTAAGTTAGATTCCTGTCACTTGTACCCAAGGAAATCCTAGTCGATATATTTGAGACTTAAGAGCTGTTAACTGCTGAAGACCCTCTCCTTGGAAAAAAACACAGTGGCATAAAACTTTGTACATAACCTCAGGGGATCAATCCTCAGTCGTGGGTTCTTCATGGTTCAGCCCCACCCATATTGACATCAGAGGAACACTTTATTTCATGAGGATTAAACACAGGTTGTCCATCGCGACTCCTGTAATCACTTAGAAATTTTGTAAAAAGTATAATAACCAGGACTTTTGTTTTGGATTTCTTTTCCAAATGAACATATTTACCAATAAATAAAGCACAACTGATCAGGCCAATAAATAAGGAAGATTAAAAAAAAGCCTATGCCAAGCAGAGTACATATTTAATGCTGTGCGAGTATCCATAAGAATAGAAAGTTCATGAAGGCAAGTGGGCACAATGGTATCGTTGGTATCATTGAACCATCATCTTATGTTGAGCAATACTTATATGACTGTAGCATATTTCTTTGACTAGAAAAAATAATTTTTACAATGTTGCAGGATCAATAGCACCATGACTTATGTTCCACAATTCACCTATCAGATTCTACATATTTTTGTCGGTTCTCTCATGTGTCCAAATGAAGAAAACTATTTCTCTCAGGACAGTTAGAAGAGCTCATGTCTTCTCCTTGCCCTGTCTCCTCCCACCCACACACAGTACATAATGTTAGAAAAATGTAGTGGCCTAACACCACATGAAAGGAGCCCTGGTGGCTCAATGGTTAAGCACTCAGCTGCTAACTGAAACGTCGGCGGTTTGAACTAATCAGCTGCTCCACAGGAGAACAGACCTGGCAATCTGCTCCCATAGAGGTTTCAGCCTAGGAAATCCTACGGGGCAATTCTACTCTATCCTATAACGTCACTATGAGTTGGAATCTACTTGACGGCACACAACAACAGCACACATCCCATGGTGGCAAAGCTTTGTCCTGGGTCCACATTTCTTTAGTCCTAGACCAGTACTGACATATGCTTCATACTCTTTTCTCTGAGCCTTCTGAAGCTCCCACTGTATCTCCAAAGAACTTCCTGTGGGTGTAGCTTGAGGTCAACTTGAAGCTGCCCCTGCTGAGGAGTGCTCTTGGGATGTTTACCTTGATAGCCTCTGGTCTTGCAGCAAAAGCTCAGAATATGCTGGAATTATTTTGCACAAGGTACTTGCCTTTAGTGAGCAGGCAGGAAGGCAGGGTTTCCACAAGTATCAGACATGAAGAGCCAGGAGGATACAAAGGAGTTTTTTCATGCCTGGTGGGATCCTCACTCCAAGATGGTAGTATCTTCTACAGCTATAGCTATATATCCCTTTGGAAAACTCTGAGACCTGGGAAGCTATACTTCTATCTACTTTATGAAAAGTTATCTGTATAAATGTAAACTTACCTTTATGTATCTCTTGACTTTATAAACAAGAGGAAAGAAAGAAGAAAGGGAGAGAAAATTTGTTTCATAACTATATTTGTTGACATCTTTCTATTAATCATGTCATCATCTGATTTTGATAGTCACACGTTAAACTTTAATGCTGCCTGTACTTCCTTGCCTTACCTGAAACTTGGTTTTGTCTAATGATAGTTTTCTTTATTATTTAAGTCCTCAGGAATAGGCTGCTTATTTTCCCACTCCCCTTTAAAGTTTGTACCTTTAAACTACTTAGTCACACATTCGTTTGGATATGAGAAGTTGGATTCA
The DNA here is from genome assembly GCF_024166365.1 of Elephas maximus indicus. Classification (NCBI taxonomy): domain Eukaryota; kingdom Metazoa; phylum Chordata; class Mammalia; order Proboscidea; family Elephantidae; genus Elephas; species Elephas maximus. Next base: position 204,820,815 of record NC_064819.1, on the reverse strand, counting down.
CAAGGCGTTTTATTTACAACTCCTTCATTACTTTTGTTGTTATCGTTAGGTGCTGTTGAGTCGGCCTCTGACACTTGGCAACCCCATGTGTTTATAAGGCATTTAATTTTATTTGCCTCATGAGCAGCTGAGATCCATGAGATGACGTCTACTAAGTGGCTATCTTCACAGTTGCACAGTTCAGTCACTGTTTTAGGTTTTCCTTCCAGAGTACTTGTGACATACTAGTTTATAGCAAGAATAATCTCATGCAGCATGTCCCTAAAATACATTGCCATTAATACCTTGTTTCTACTTTTTTATGCTTTAAAGATTGAATGACATAAGTTGAATTTTTTTTAAGTACCAATTTTATGGCAACCTGTAAGATTTGATTTGTAGAATTTCCTTCTGGTTTAGATACTTTTGACTGTCCATTAAGACAGACTTTTTAGATTTGTGTATATCTGTACATATTGTATATACAATGTATATATTGCATATTATTGGTTTCTTTCTTCATTACACTGTGGTTAGAGATGGTGTGATCTAATCTTTGAAGTTTGTTAAGACTTGCTACATTGTTTAGTTCATGATAATTTTTGTAAATGAATTGCTAAAACGTGTATTCTTTAACTGTGGAGTGTAGTGCTCAATATATGTTTTACTCAAATCTACAATTTTACTGTTTTTTTTTCTCTGCTTATCAATTATTGAGAAAGTGTATTGAAATCAACCACCATGCTGATGGATTTGACAATTTGCTCTTTTAGTGTTGTCATTTATTTCTTTCTATATTTTAAAGGCTTTGGGTTTGTGTGTGTGTGTGTGTGCATAAAAGTTTAAACAAGGACCGTTTATCTTTATGTAGGTTTTTTTTTTTTAAGTGTGGCAATCTTTGTCTTTTTACTGGAGAAGTTTTTCCATTTATATTTATTGTTATTGTTGAGATATATTTATAATGTACTGATTGTCATGGATTGAATTGTGTCCCCCCCGAAATATGTGTCCACTTGGTTAGGCCATGATTCCCAGTAGTGTGTGGTTATCCTCCATTCTGTGATTGTAATTTTATGGTAAAGAGTATTAGGGTGGGATTGTAACACCACCCTTACTCAGGTCACCTCCCTGATCCAGTGTAAAGGGAGTTTCCCTGGAGTGTTCTATCTCTCAAGAGATAAAAGGAAAGGGAAGCAAGCAGAGAGTTGGGGACCTCATACCACCAAGAAAGCAGCACCAGGAGCAGAGCACATCCTTTGGACATGGGGTCCCTGCACCTGAGAAGCTCCTTGACCATGGGAAGATTCAGGGTAAGGAGCTTCCTCCAGAGCCAACAGAGAGAGAAAGCCTTCCCCTGGAGCTGATGCCCTGAATTTGGACTTGTAACCTACTAGACTGTGAAAAAATAAATTTCTCTTTGTCAAAGCTATCCATTTGTGGTACTTCTGTTATGGCAGCATTAGATGACTAAGACAACGATTCATACAATTTTACTTTGTGCTTTCACTTCATTCTGCTTTTTTTATGCTTCTTTTTTTCACCTTTGCTCTCCCCTTTGATTGACTTGGATATTTCTGTGTGTGTGTGTGTTTTTTAATTCAGTTTTCCCTTTATTGTTTTGGCAATCATAATTCTATTCTTTTAGTTATTATTCTTAAAAATTAATTAGGTGTACATAACAACTTAAAATCTAAATTTAGTCAATAACTTATCCTACCTCTTGAACAAATCAAAGACCCAAGAGCACTTTAAATCAGCCACCTGACATACTGCTATCCAGTATTTGAGTAGTATCTTTGGTTAACTCTACAAAATAAGATTACTTCTATTATTTTTAAAATTTTATATAATTACTGAGTTACAGATTTACCGAATGTTTACTAATGTCTTTGATCACCATTCTTTCTTGCCTCTCACATACAATTTCTGTAGTTATTTTTCTTGTTCTCGATTACCATCATTTCAAAGTTCTTTTGTGAAGTTTTGTTGGAATAAATTCTCTCAGTTTCTCAGTTTTTCTTTTTCTAAAATGTCTTTATTTTATCCTTATTGTTGCAAAGTATTCTATGTGTGTGTGGGTATACACAATTACAGTTATTTTCTTTCAGCACTTTGAAAATATTCCACAATCTTTAGGCTTTCATTGATAAAAAATAGTGTTGAGAAATTTGGTAGCCAATCTGTATGCTGTCTGTCTCTTCTCTCTACCTTTTCTCTTCTTTATAGGCAATCTTTCTCCTTTTTCTAGCTGCCTTCAAGAGCTTCTCTTTGTTTTTGATATTGTCTAGTTTCACTAGACAATAATTTCTAGTGAAGTTTTTTTCCTGGCTTGGTATATATCTGTGAATGTATTTTTTTTTTCAGTTCTAGAAATTTCTTAGCACTCTTTTCTTGTTGAATATTGCCCCTTCCTAATTATTTCTACTTTCTTTATACCTGTCTGGGTGTCATAACAGACATATCTTAATATTCTCTCTTGCATGTCTCTTTTTCTGACTTTCATTTGCTTATTTTTCTGTGATGCATTTTGAGTGATTTTTCCAGATCTACTTTTTAGTTTTCTAATTTTCTCTTCTACTGTGCTTAATCTGACTTTTAACACCCACTTGGAGTTTTAAATTTAAATTACTAAAGTTTTTTTTTTTTCTTTTTCAACTTCTGAAAGTACTATTTGGTTATCTTTCAAAGTTACCTCAGTATTTTTTTTAATAGCTTTTTGATATTTGCTCATTAAAAGAAAATTCCATATCTTATTTGTTTAAATATAGTTATTTTATATTCTTTATTTGATTATTCCATTTTCTGTATTATAGACCTTTTTGTTGTTATTAGGTGCTGTCAAGTTGGTTCCAACTTATAGCAACCTATGTACAGCAGAACGAAACACTGTCTGGTCCTGCACCATCCTCACAATCATTGTCATGCTTGAGCCCATTGTTGCAGCCACTGTGTCAATCCATCTCATTGAAGGTCTTCCTCTTTTTGGCTGAACCTCTATGAAACACGATGTCCTCCTTCTCCAGGGACATTCCTCCTGATAACATGTTCAAAGTATGTGAGAGAAATCTCATCATCCTTGCTTCTAAGGAGCATTCTGGTTGTACTTCTTCCAAGACAGGTTTCTTCATTCTTTTGGCTGTCCATGGTACATTCAATATTCTTCACCAACACCATAACTCAAAGGTGTCAATTCTTCTTTGGTCTTCCTTATTCATTGTCCAGCTTTCGCATGCATACGAGGCAATTGAAAACACCAAGATTTAGGTCAGGCACAACTTAGTCTTCAAGGTGACATCTTTGCTTTTGAACACTTTAAAGAGGTCTTTTCCAGCTGGTTTACCTACCGTAATGTGTCTTTTGATTTCTTGACTGCTGCTTCCATGGGTGTTGATTGTGGATCCAAGTAAAATGAAATCCTTGACAACTTCAATCTTTTCTCCATTTACCATGATGTTGCTTATTGGTCCAGTTGTGAGGGTTTTTGTTTTCTTTATACTGAAGTCTGTGGCCTTTGATCTTTACTTATGGACCTTGGCAGAACTAAAAATATTGTTTTATTTCTGCTGTATCTCACTTGTAGTATGTTTCCTGTGTGCTTGATAGCTTGCTTGCTTGTGTGCTTGGTAATTTTTGATTGAATCTGAACTTGTGTTACTTTCCTCTGGAGATGATTTAGTTTTGCTTCTGATACGAACAAGGTATGATATTATTAGTTTTCTGTTGATGCATAACAAATTACCGTAAATTTAGCAGCTTAAAACACTTATTAGCTCACACCTAGCTCACTTGTTTATATAACTCACTACGTGATCAGAAGTGCAGGAGGGCTTGGCTGGGTTATCTACAAGGTTGAAAGGAATGAGCTTTTATCTGGAGTGTCTGGGGAAGAATCTGCTTTCAAGTTCATCCAAGCTGTTGGCAGAATTCAATTCCTTATCTTGGTAGAACTGAGGTCCTTGTTTCTTTGTTGTCTGCCAGGTGGGGGCCACTCTCAACTTCTAGAGGCTGTTCCCTGGCCCTTGCATGAGGCCTCCTACATCTTCAAAACCAGCAATGGGTACAAATTTCTCTCACACTTAAAATCTCTCTGACTTCCTCTTCTGCTGTTACCAGAGAAAATTCTCTGCTTTTAAAGCACTTGCCTGAATGGGTCAGGTCCACCAGTATAATCTCTGTTAAGATCACCTGACTTGGGACTTTAATTACATCTGCAAAATCCTTTCATAGCGATACCTAGGTTAGTGTTTGACTGAATAACTAGAAGATGGTAATCTTGGGAGGCGGGTGCATCTTTAGAATTCTGCCTACCACAGCTACCAACTTGGAGGCACTTTAGTCTCCTTTGAGGGTCCTGGATTAATGTGGAAATCTCCACAATTCAAAATTGGAATGCATATTTTCTCCTAGGGCAACTTCAGCTTTTGGGGTTACTTGTTGCTTACCATTTGGATTTTGTCTGCTGAACTTCATCATCATCGTTTTCTTTATCTTCCTTGGGTGGGGGGCTTGAAATTCCTCCTACTTTCTTGTGATGCTAGGATTTTTTTCTTTCAAAGTATGTTTGCTAAAATTTATATAGGATCTAGTTATGTTTTAGTAGGAGGGCATTTTTAAGTATATAATCTCCTATATTGATGGATGTTGGGTTCCCTGGGTGGCACAAACAGTTTGTGCTCAACTACTAACCTAAGTTTGGTGGTTCAAATCTGCCCAGTGGTGCCACAGAAGAAAAAGTTGGGTGATCTGCTTCCATAAATATTACAGCCAATAAAACTGCATGGAGTAGTTCTACTCTGTAACACATGGGGTGGCCATGTGTTGGAATCGACACTACAGCAACGGGTTAATGGGTTTGGTTTTTTGGTTTGGATACTGATGAATGCCAATGTTCATTGATTATTAATTAAATGTGGTGTGTGTGTATATATATGTACATATGTTTATATTTGTATGTGGAGCCCTGGTGGCATAGTGGTTAAGAGCTTGGCTGTTAACCAAAAGATCAGCAGTTCAAATCCACCAGCCACTCCTTAGAAACCCTATGGAGCAGTTATACTCTGTCCTATAGGGTCACTAAGAGTCAGAAGCAACTCGATGGCAACTGGTTTGGGTTTTTTTTAATATGTATATATGTACATTGGTATATTTTCCAGTGGTGCAGCACAGCTTCTGAATAATCAAAATATATAGCAACAATGAATGTTCAAAAAACCCACCAAACCTATTGCCGTGCAGTCGATATTGACTCATAGCGACGCTATAAGACAGAGTAGAACCGCTGCATATGGTTTCCAAAGAGCAGCTGGTGGATTCGAACTGCCAACCTTTTGATTAGCAGCAGAACACTTAGCCACCTTGCCACCCAGTGCAGCTAAATAGCAGCCTTATTATGTCCCAAATATATACAGAAGACATTGTATCAAGTAATATGAGAAGTACAAAGATGAGTACTTGTGAGGAAGGTGAGGCATGTGTGTAAAAGGTAGTGGAGAAATTTAAAATGTTGAAAGAGAGATAAAATAAAATGCTTTGTAGAGTCAAAGGGGAGAGAGATTATTTCTAGTTTAGCAATCTGGAAGATTCCACAGGAGTGCAGCTCATGAGTTAAGGCCTGTGGAAGCCAGCCATTCTAGGCCTTTCCCAATCTCATCTAAAGAAGGTCCATTTATGGAGATCCTACTGGGGCTTCCTCTATAACACACATGTTAACGTATGATACAGTGGGAAATACCTAGCAAAATACGAATGGTACTTTAATGTCTAACTTGCCAAATGCAGGAGTGACTCAGTTTTCTGGGTTAGATCTAATTTGGATTATTTAAAGATAAACCACGACACCAAGAGACTCAGAGATTAGCCAACACACTCTCTGTTGCTATCTTATCCTTTATCCTAAGTAATGTTATAAAGTATTCAGACTTTATCACATTGGTGTTTTCCTTGTGCTCATGAGACCTCTTACTTTGTTTCAGATGTCTAAGTATACCCAGGCCTTTGATCTTTTGGTGGGTAATCCTGAAACAGAAATTAGCCCACAACTATACATCTGTCTTAAAGGGGGAAGATATGCTGACCCTTTTAATAGCATCTTCCAGGGTAAATATGATTGATGTGGTGATCGCTTGGATAGACTGTCTGCAAAAATGATCATAATTATTCTCCTCCTTTTCTTCATGGCCCTTTGCAATATGACTCTGCAGTTACTTCCATCAACAGGTGGAGTTAATTTCCCCTCTGCCTAAATCTTGACTGATCTTGCGACTTGATTTGACCAATAGAATGCAAAAGAAATGACATTGTGCCAATTCTGAGCTTAGGTCTCCATGAACGGGGCTCACATCTGTTTGCTCTTTTGAAACTCTGCTAAGGCATTATGCAAACAGGCCCAGATCAGCCCAATGTCCCCCTCACCCCATCCAGCCAAATCCAGAAGCTGAGCTGCCTTCTGGATTTGCAGTTGACTGCAGGTGCTTGAGGTTGCCCAACTACAGATTCACAAGGTTTACAAGAAATAATGGTTGTTATTTCAAGTTTTGAGTTGCTTTGCTATACTATCATACTTCCATTTCTCCTCTGAGGCAGGTTAAAAGGTTAAGCCCCAACCTGTTCTTTAGTAACAACATTAAATAGTAACCTGGAACAAAGATTTCTTACAGAAACTTCACAAACATGACGTATTTCATTTGTTTCAATAATATGCAAATTATCTTTCTGAACGGGTACATGTAGATCTTGTGTAACTGAAGAAGAGCAGTTAGAATTTTATTCTCATCTGTTTTTCTAAGGGTGGGAAAAAAACTATTAGATGTACGAAGAGTTTCAGGGGGCTTCAGATCAATAAAGAAGAATTTAACTGAGGGTCACCTGGACATCCAACCTCTCAAAATGCTCCAGTTGTATCATTCACATAGCATTGGCCAAATTTTGGAGGTTTTGCCAGAAACATCCGGGTAATAAAGTAAATCATTTTATTCTTTTAAATTGTTCTAGCTGATTTTTTATAAGTAATATTTATTGGCTACTTTATCCATATAGCTTTAAGATATGGGTATTATTCCCTCCTCACTCCAACCCCTTATTTTACACATGAGGTTTATGGTGATTAAATATCTTGGCTTAATGGCAAAGACAGGGCCTGTTCCTATTACCATATGACACCAAAACCCATGCTTTTTCCATGCGTTAATAAATGATTGATGGTTTGGAATTTGATAGAATTTTTCATTAAAGGCCTTCAGAATATTACCCACTTAACATCTATGTCTTTAATTTAGAAAATATTAGTAGGGGAATCATTAACTTACAACAGTAAGTCATTTAATTAAAAACAAGAAAGAAAACTTCTGCACTGCTTTCAAATGTTTAACCATAATCTACTACTAACGTCATTGCTGACATTGTGTTCACCTTTGCTCCCAACGTTTTATTATGAACATTTTTAAACATTCAGAAAGGTTGAAAGAATTGTACAGCAAACACCCATACACTCACTCACTGCCTAGATTCTACAATTAACATTTTATGATACTTGCTCTGTCATATGATCTACCCATCTACACATCCCTATTCATCCACCAATCCATGCATAGACACCTTTATTCAGGCAGCTCTGTGGCCCAGGACAAAAGACTGTTAAGAATATTGCTTTGTGAGCTAAGGTTTGTTACTTCACCTTGGCACCAGGGTCTGCAGACAAAACCACTGATGATGTGAAAGCCAACTTTAAAGGAAGGATGCCAATAAAAGCACCAACTGCAATCAGTTTCAAAATGACTTACGAAGTCTGAATGGTGGCGTTGCCTGCCTGCTCATAAGAAGGGTTGTCAAGAATGCAACTACTGCATGCTGCCCCAGAGAATGTTCACTTACTGCAAACTCTAATTCTGAGTCATACTTTGGGCCTTAAAAAAAAAAAAACTCCTGGGGCTACCCTTTCAATAGTGATATAAACAAAGATAAAAGACCCAGAGGGAGTCATGGAGCCATGGGATCTAGAAAGGCAGCAGAACACCTCGTGGCTCTGCCAAGTAGGCCGGGTCTCTGGTGTAAATGAGAAAACCCACTGAGTACAGCAAATTAACAACACATAGTGATGGAGACAAGAGGCTTGGCAGCTACAGAAGAATGACACAGCCAGATGCTAGGAGGAAGAGAGTCAGTATGTGCTCCAGGGATCTGGGTGTACAGCCCTGGAAATACTCTATTGGCTGTTTTAAATCCATAATGCCCACCTAGCTGTATAAAAGATTTCATATTCCAAGCACAAGATACTTCATGCCTCATTCTACTCATTTAAGGCAAGGCTTGAACCAAAGGGAACCAGTTTTTTTTTTAATAATTTTTATTGTGCTTTAAGTGAAAGTTTACAAATCAAGTCAGTCTCTCACACAAAAACCCATGTACGCCTTGCTACACACTCCCAATTACTCTTCCCCTAATGAGACAGCCCGCTCCCTCCCTCCACTCTCTCTTTTTGTGTCCATTTCACCAGCTTCTAACCCCCTCCACCCTCTCATATCCCCTCCAGGCAGGAGATGCCAACATAGTCTCAAGTGTCCACCTGATCCAAGAAGCTCACTCCTCACCAGCATCCCTCTCCAACCTATTGTCCAGTCCAATCCATGTCTGAAGAGTTGGCTTTGGAAATGGTTCCTGTCCTAGGCCAACAGAAGGTCTGGGGGCCATGACCACCAGGGTCCTTCCGGTCTCAGTCAGACCATTAAGTCTGGTCTTATAAGAATTTGGGGTCTGCATCCCACTGATCTCCTGCTCCCTCAGGGGTTCTCTGTTGTGTTCCTTGTCAGGGCAGTCATTGGTTGTAGCCAGGCACCATCTAGTTCTTCTGGTCTCAGGACAATGTAGTATCTGGTTCATGTGGCCCTTTCTGTCTCTTGGGCCTTGTGTCCTTGGTGTTCTTCATTCTCCTTTGGTCCAGGTGGGTTGAGACCAATTGATGCATCTTAGACGGCTTCTTGCTAGCATTTAAGACCCCAGATGCCACTCTTCCAAGTGGGATGCAGAATGTTTTCTTAATAGGTTTTATTATGCCAATTGACTTAGGTGTCCCCAGAAACCATGGTCCCCAGACCCCTGCCCCTGCTACGCTGGCCTTCGAAGCATTCAGTTTATTCAGGAAACTTCTTTGCTTTTGGTTTAGTCCAATTGTGTTGACCTCTCCTGTATTGTGTGCTGTTTTTCCCTTCACCTAAAGTAGTTCTTATCTACTATCTAATTAGCGAATGCCCCTCTCCCACCCTTCCTCCCTCCCCCCCTCGTAACCACAAAAGAATGTTTTCTTCTCAGTTTAAACTATTTCTCAAGTTCTTATAATAGTGGTCTTATACAATATTTGTCCTTTTGCAACTAATTTCACTCAGCATAATGCCTTCCTGGCTCCTCCATGTTATAAAATGTTTCACAGATTCCTCACTGTTCTTTATCGATGTGTAATATTCCATTGTGTGAATATACCATAATTTATTTATCCTTTCATCCGTTGATGGGCACTTTGGTTGCTTCCATCTTTTTGCTATTGTAAACAGTGCTGCAATAAACATGGGTGTGCATATATCTGTTTGTGTAAAGGCTCTTATTTCTCTAGGATATATTCCAAGGAGTGGGATTGCTGGGTCGTACGGTAGTTCTATTTCTAGCTTTTTAAGGAAGTACCAAATCGATTTCCAAAGTGGTTGTACCATTCTACATTCCCAGCAGCAGTGTAGAAGTGTTCCAATCTCTCCACAGCCTCTCCAAAATTTATTATTTTGTGTTTTGGGGATTAATGTCAGCCTTGGTGGAGTGAGATGAAACCTCATTGTAGTTTTGATCTGCATTTCTCTAATGGCTAATGATCGTGAGCATTTCCTCATGTATCTGTTAGCTACCTGAATGTCTTCTTTAGTGAAGTGTCTATTCATATCTTTTGCCCATTTTTTCATTTGGTTACTTGTCTTTTTGCAGTTGAGTCTTTGCAGCATCATGTAGATTTTAGAGATCAGGTGCTGATCAGAAATGTCATAGCTAAAAACTTTTTCCCAGTCTGTAGGTAGTCTTTTTACTCTTTTGGTGAAGTCTTTGGATGAGCATAGGTGTTTGATCTTTAGGAGCTCCCAGTTATCTAGTTTTTCTTCTACGTTCTTTATAATGTTTTCTACACTGCTTATGCCATGTATTAGGGCTCCTAACGTCCCTATTTTTTTTTCCATGATCTTTATTGTTTTAGATTTTATATTTAGGTCTTTGATCCATTTTGAGTTAGTTTTTGTGCATGGAGTGAGGTATGGGTCTTGTTTCATTGTTTTGCAGATGGATATTCAGTTATGCCAGCACCATTTGTTAAAAAGACTGTCTTTTCCCCATTTAACTGTTTTGGGGTCTTTGTCAAATATCAACTGTTCATATGTGGATGGATTTATGTCTGGATTCTCAATTCTGTCCCATTGGTCCATATATCTGTTGTTGTACCAGTACCAGGCTGTTTCGACTACTGTGGTGATATAAAAAAAAAAAAAAAAAAATTTTTTTTTTTTATTTTATTAGGTTCTAAAATCAGGTAAAGTAAGGCCTCCCACTTTGTTCTTCTTTTTCAGTAATGCCTTATTTTTCCGGGGTCTCTTTCCCTTCCATACGAAGTTGGTGATTTGTTTCTCCAACTCATTAAAGAATCTCATTGGGATTTGGATTGGAATTGCATTAAATGTATAGATTGCTTTTGGTAGAATAGACATTTTTATAAGGTTAAGTCTTCCTATCCATGAGCAAGGTATGTTCTTCCACTTATGTAAGTCTCTTTTGGTTTCTTGCAGAAGTGTACTGCAGTTTTCTTTGTATAAGTCTTTTACATCTCTGGTAAGATTTATTCCTAAGTATTTTATCTTCTTGGGGGCTACTGTAAATGGCATTGATTTGGTGATTTCCTATTCGGTGTTCTTTTTGTCGGTGTACAGGAATCCAACTGATTTTTGTATGTTTACCTTGTATTTCGATACTCTGCTGCACTCATCTATTAGTTTCAGTAGTTTTCTGAAGGATTCCTTAGGGTTTTCTGTGTATAAGGTCATGTCATCTGCAAATAGAGATACTTTGACTTCTTCCTTGCCAATCTGGATGCTCTTTATATCTTTATCTAGCCTAATTTCTCTGGCTAGGGCTTCCAGCACAATGTTGAGTAAGAGTGGTGATAAAGGGCATCCTTGTCTGGTCACGATCTCAATGGGAATGCTTTCAGGCTCTCTCCATTTACAGTGATGTTGGCTGTTGGCTTTATATAAATGCCCTTTATTATACTGAGGAATTTTCCTTCTATTCCCATTTTGCTGGGAGTTTTTATCATGAATGAGTGTTGAACTTTGTCAAATGCCTTTTCTGCATCAATTGATAAAATCATGTGATTCTTGTCTTTTGTTTTATTTATGTGGGGGGTTACATTAATTGTTTTTCTATTTTTTTAATGTTGAACCATCCCTGCATAATAAAATACTAATTTTGAACCATCCCTGCATACCTGGTATGAATCCCATTTGGTCATGGTGGATTATTTTTTTGATATGTTGTTGAATTCTATTGGCTAGAATTTTTTTGAGGATTTTTGCATCTACATTCATGAGGTGTATAGGTCTCTAATTTTCTTTTCTTGTGGTGTCTTTACCTGGTTTTGGTATCAGGGATATGGTGGCTTCATAGAATGAGCTTGGTAGTATTCCATCCTTTTCTATGCTCTGAAATACCTTTAGTAGTAGTGGTGTTAACTCTTCTCTGAAGGTTTTGTAGAACTCTGCAGTGAAGCCGTCCGGACCAGGGCTTTTTTTTTGTTGTTGGGATTTTTTTGATTACCTTTTCAATCTTTTCTTTCGTTATGTGTCTATTTAGTTGTTCTACCTCTGTTTGTGTTAGTTTAGGTAGGTAGTATGTTTCTAGGAATTCATCCATTTCTTCTACCCAGTATAGTTTTTCATAGTAATCTGATATGATTCTTTTAATTTCAGTTGGGTCTATTGTAATATCGTCCATCTCATTTCTTATCCGGGTTATTTGCTTCCTCTCCTGTTTTTCTTTTGTCAGTTTGGCCAGTGGTTTACTGATTTTGTTGATTTTTTTCAAAAAACCAGCTTTTGGTCTTGTTAATTCTTTCAATTGTTTTTCTGTTTTGTATTTCATTTAGTTCTGCTCTAATTTTTATTATTTGTTTCTTCTGGTGCCTGTGGGTTTCTTTTGTTGCTCTCTTTGTATTTGTTCAAGTTGTAGGGATAGTTCTTTGATTTTGGCCCTTTCTTCTTTTTGGATGTGTGCATTTATTGATATAAATTGGCCTCTGAGCACTGCTTTTGCTGTGTCCCAAAGGTTCTGATAGGAAGTGTTTTCGTTCTCATTGGATTCTCTGAATTTCTTTATTCCATCCTTAATGTCTTCTATAATCCAGTTTTTTGAGCAGGGTATTGTTCAGTTTCCAAGTGTTTGATTTCTTTTCCCTGCTTTTCCTGTTATTGATTTCCACCTTTATGGCCTTATGGTCAGAGAAGATGCTTTGTAATATTTTGATGTTTTGGATTCTGCTAAGGCTTGCTTTATGACCTAATATGTGGTCTATTCTAGAGAATGTTCCACGTGCACTAGAAAAGAAAGTATAGTTGGTTGCCGTTGGGTGGAGTGTTCTGTATATGTCTACGAGGTCAATTTGGTTGATTGTGGCATTTAGATCTTCCGTGTCTTTATTGAGCTTCTTTCTGGATGTCCTGTCCTTCACCAAAAGTGGTGTGGTGAAGTCTCCTACTACTATTGTGGAGCTGTCTATCTCACTTTTCAATGCTGGTAGAATTTGTTTTGTATATCTTGCAGTCCTGTCATTGGGTGCATAAATATTTAATATGGTTATATCTTCTTGGTGTATTGTCCCTTTAATCATTATATAGTGTCGTTCCTTATCCTTTCTGATGGATTTAACTTTAAAGTCTATTTTGTCAGAAATTAATTTTGCCACTCCTGCTCTTTTTTTTTTTATTAACTTTTATTGAGCTTCAAGTGAACGTTTACAATTCAAGTCAGTCTGTCACATATAAGTTTACATGCATCTTACTCCATACTCCCACTTGCTCTCCCCCTAATGAGTCAGCCCTTCCAGTCCCTCCTTTTGTGACAATTTTGCCAGCTTCCCACTCTCTCTATCCTCCCATCCCCCCTCCAGACAGGAGATGCCAACACAGTCTCAAGTGTCCACTTGATATTATTAGCTCACTCTTCATCAGCATCTCTCTCCCACCCACTGTCCAGTCCCTTTCATGTCTGATGAATTGTCTTCGGGGATGGCTCCCGTCCTGTGCCAACAGAAGGTTTGGGGACCATGGCCGCCGGAATTCCTCTAGTCTCAGTCAGACCATTAAGTCTGGTCTTTTTATGAGAATTTGCGGTCTGCATCCCACTGATCTCCTGCTCCCTCAGGGGTTCTCTGCTGTGCTCCCTGTCAGGGCAGTCATCGATTGTGGCCGGGCACCAACTAGTTCTTCTGGTCTCAGGATGATGTAGATCTCTGGTTCATGTGGCCCTTTCTGTCTCTTGGGCTCTTAGTTGTCGTGTGACCTTGGTGTTCTTCATTCTCCTTTGCTCCAGGTGGGTTGAGACCAATTGATGCATCTTAGATGGCCACTTGTTAGGATTTAAGACCCCAGATGCCACATTTCAAAGTGGGATGCAGAATGTTTTCATAATAGAATTATTTTGCCAATTGACTTAGAAGTCCCCTTAAACCATGGTCCCCAAACCCCCGCCCTTGCTCCACTGACCTTTGAAGCATTCATTTTATCCCAGAAACTTCTTTGCTTTTGGTCCAGTCCAATTGAGCTGACCTTCCATGTATTGAGTGTTGTCCTTCCCTTCACCTAAAGCAGTTCTTATCTACTAACTAATCAATAAAAAACGCTCTCTCTCCCTCCTTCCCTCCCCCCCTCGTAACCACAAAAGTATGTGTTCTTCTCAGTTTTTACTATTTCTCAAGATCTTATAATAGTGGTCTTATACAATATTTGTCCTTTTGCCTCTGACTAATTTCACTCAGCATAATGCCTTCCAGGTTCCTCCACGTTATGAAATGTTTCACAGATTCGTCACTGTTCTTTATCGATGCGTAGTATTCCATTGTGTGAATATACCACAATTTATTTACCCATTCATCCGTTGATGGACACCTTGGTTGCTTCCAGCTTTTTGCTATTGTAAACAGAGCTGCAATAAACATGGGTGTGCATATATCTGTTTGTGTGAAGGCTCTTGTTTCTCTAGGGTATATTCCTAGGAGTGGGATTTCTGGGTTGTATGGTAGTTCTATTTCTAACTGTTTAAGATAACGCCAGATAGATTTCCAAAGTGGTTGTACCAGTTTACATTCCCACCAGCAGTGTATAAGAGTTCCAGTCTCTCCGCATCCTCTCCAACATTTATTCTTTTGTGTTTTTTGGATTAATGCCAGCCTTGTTGGAGTGAGATGGAATCTCATCGTAGTTTTAATTTGCATTTCTCTAATGGCTAATGATCGAGAGCATTTTCTCATGTATCTGTTAGCTGCCTGAATATCTTCTTTAGTGAAGTGTGTGTTCATATCCTTTGCCCACTTCTTGATTGGGTTATTTGTCTTTTTGTGGTTGAGTTTTGACAGAATCATGTAGATTTTAGAGATCAGGAGCTGGTCGGAGATGTCATACCTGAAAATTCTTTCCCAGTCTGTAGGTGGTCTTTTTACTCTTTTGGTGAAGTGTTTAGATAAGCATAGGTGTTTGATTTTTAGGAGCTCCCAGTTATCGGGTTTCTCTTTGTCATTTTTGGTAATGTTTTGTATTCTGTTTATGCCTTATATTAGGGCTCCTAGGGTTGTCCCTATTTTTTCTTCCATGATCTTTATCGTTTTAGTCTTTATGTTTAGGTCTTTGATCCACTTGGAATTAGTTTTTGTGCATGGTGTGAGGTATGGGTCCTGTTTCATTTTTTTGCAAATGGATATCCAGTTATGCCAGCACCATTTGTTGAAAAGACTATCTTTTCCCCAATTAACTGACACTGGTCCTTTGTCAAATATCAGCTGCTCATATGTGGATGGATTTATATCTGGGTTCTCAATTCTGTTCCATTGGTCTATGTGCCTGTTGTACCAGTACCAGGCTGTTTTGACTACTGTGGCTGTATAATAGCTTCTGAAATCAGGTAGAGTGAGGCCTCCCACTTTCTTCTTCTTTTTCAGTAATGCTTTGCTTATCCGAGGCTTCTTTCCTTTCCATACGAAATTGGTGATTTGTTTCTCTATCAACTTAAAAAATGACATTGGAATTTGGATCGGAAGTGCGTTATATGTATAGATGGTTTTTGGTAGAATAGACATTTTTACTATGTTAAGTCTTCCTATCCATGAGCAAGGTATGTTTTTCTACTTAAGTGTGTCCTTTTGAATTTCTTGTAGTAGAGCTTTGTAGTTTTCTTTGTATAGGTCTTTTACATCCTTGGTAAGATTTATTCCTAAGTATCTTATCTTCTTGGGGGCTACTGTGAATGGTATTGATTTGGTTATTTCCTCTTCGGTGTTCTTTTTGTTGATGTAGAGGAATCCAAGTGATTTTTGTATGTTTATTTTATAACCTGAGACTCTGCCAAACTCTTCAATTAGTTTCAGTAGTTTTCTGGAGAATTCCTTAGGGTTTTCTGTGTATAAGATCATGTCATCTGCAAATAGAGATAATTTTACTTCCTCCTTGCCAATCCGGATGCCTTTTATTTCTTTGTCTAGCCTAATTGCCCTGGCTAGGACTTCTAGCACGATGTTGAATAAGAGCGGTGATAAAGGGCATCCTTGTCTGGTTCCCATTCTCAAGGGAAATGCTTTCAGGTTCTCTCCATTTAGAGTGATATTGGCTGTTGGCTTTGCATAAATGCCCTTTATTATGTTGAGGAATTTTCCTTCAATTCCTATTTTGGTGAGAGTTTTTATCATAAATGGGTGTTGGACTTTGTCAAGTGCCTTTTCTGCATCAATTGATAAGATCATGTGGTTTTTGTCTTTTGTTTTATTTATGTGATGGATTACATTAATGGTTTTTCTAATATTAAACCAGCCTTGCATACCTGGTATAAATCCCACTTGATCGTGGTGAATTATTTTTTTGATATGTTGTTGAATTCTATCGGCTAGAATTTTGTTGAGGATTTTTGCATCTATGTTCATGAGGGATATAGGCCTGTAATTTTCTTTTTTTGTAATGTCTTTACCTGGTTTTGGTATCAGGGAGATGGTGGCTTCATAGAATGAGCTTGGTAGTATTCCGTCGTTTTCTGTGCTTTGAAATACCTTTAGTAGTAGTGGTGTTAACTCTTCTCTGAAAGTTTGGTAGAACTCTGCAGTGAAGCCGTCCGGGCCAGGGCTTTTTTTGTTGGGAGTTTTTTGATTACTGTTTCAATCTCTTCTTTTGTTATGGGTCTATTTAGTTGTTCTACTTCTGAACGTGTTAGTTTAGGTAGGTAGTGTTTTTCCAGGAATTCATCCATTTCTTCTAGGTTTGCAAATTTGTTAGAGTACAATTTTTCGTAATAATCTGATATGATTCTTTTAATTTCAGTTGGTTCTGTTGTGATGTGGTCCTTCTCGTTTCTTATTCGGGTTATTTGTTCCCTTTCCTATATTTCTTTAGTCAGTCTAGCCAATGGTTTATCAATTTTGTTAATTTTTTCAAAGAACCAGCTTTTGGCTTTGTTAATTCTTTCAATTGTTTTTCTGTTCTCTAATTCATTTAGTTCAGCTCTAATTTTTATTATTTGTTTTCTTCTGGTGCCTGATGGATTCTTTTGTTGCTCACTTTCTATTTGTTCAAGTTGTAGGGACAGTTCTCTGATTTTGGCTCTTTCTTCTTTTTGTATGGGTGCATTTATCGATATAAATTGGCCTCTGAGCACTGCTTTTGCTGTGTCCCAGAGGTTTTGATAGGAAGTATTTTCATTCTCGTTGCATTCTATGAATTTCCTTATTCCCTCCTTGATGTCTTCTATAACCCAGTCTTTTTTCAGGAGGGTATTGTTCAGTTTCCAAGTATTTGATTTCTTTTCCCTAGTTTTTCTGTTATTGATTTCTAGTTTTATTGCCTTGTGGTCTGAGAAGATGCTTTGTAATATTTCGATGTTTTGGATTCTGCTAAGGTTTGTTTTATGACCTAATATGTGGTCTATTCTAGAGAATGTTCCATGTGCACTAGAAAAAAAAGTATACTTTGCAGCAGTTGGGTGGAGAGTTCTGTATAAGTCAATGAGGTCAAGTTGGTTGATTGTTGTAATTAGGTCTTCCGTGTCTCTATTGAGCTTCTTACTGGATGTCCTGTCCTTCTCCGAAAGTGGTGTGTTGAAGTCTCCTACTATAATTGTGGAGGTGTCTATCTCACTTTTCAATTCTGTTAAAATTTGATTCATGTATCTTGCAGCCCTGTCATTGGGTGCATAAATATTTAATATGGTTATGTCTTCCTGATCAATTGTCCCTTTTATCATTATGTAGTGTCCTTCTTTATTGTTTGTGGTGGATTTAAGTCTAAAGTCTATTTTGTCAGAAATTAATATAGCTACTCCTCTTCTTTTTTGCTTATTGTTTGCTTGATATATTTTTTTCTATCCTTTGAGTTTTAGTTTGTTTGTGTCTCTAAGTCTAAGGTGTGTCTCTTGTAGGCAGCATATAGACGGATCGTGTTTCTTTATCCAGTTCGAGACTCTCTGTCTCTTTATTGGTGCATTTAGTCCATTTACATTCAGCGTAATTATAGATAAATACGTGTTTAGTGTTGTCATTTTGATGCCTTTTTATGTGTGTTGTTGACAATTTCATTTTTCCACATACTTTTTTGTGCTGAGGTGTTTTTCTTAGTAAATTGTGAGATCCTCATTTTCGTAGTGTTTGACTTTATGTTTGTTGAGTCGTTACGTTTTTCTTGGCTTTTATCTTGAGTTATGGAGTTGTTATATCTCTTTGTGGTTACCTTAGTATTTACCCCTATTTTTCTAAGTAAAAACCTAAGTTGTATTGTTCTATATCGCCTTGTATCATTCTCCATATGGCAGTTCTCTGCCTCCTGTGTTTAGTCCCTCTTTTTGATTATTGTGATCTTTTACATATTGACTTCCGTGATTCCCTGTTATGAGTATTTTTTTTTAATTAATTTTAATTTGTTTTCGTGATTTCCCTATTTGAGTTGATTCCTGCTCTTTTTTGATTGTTGTTTGCTTGATGTATTTTTTTCCATCCTTTGAGTTTTAGTTTGTTTGTGTCTCTAAGTCTAAGGTGTGTCTCTTGTACGCAGCATATAGACAGATCTCTTTTTTAGTCCATTCTGCCACTCTCTGTCTCTTTATTGGTGCATTTAGTCCATTTACATTCTGGGTAATTATGGATTGGTATGAATTTAGTGCTATCATTTTGATGTCTTTTTTTATGTGTTGAGAGCTTCTTTTTCCCACCGGATTTTATGTGCTGAGTAGATTTTCTTTATATATTGTCCTTTCCTCGTATTTGTTGTTGTTGATTTTGTTTCTGCTGAGTCTGTATTTTTCCCTTGTATTTTATTTTGATGAGTAGGATAGTTTGTCTCCTTGCAGTTACCTTGTTATTTACCCCTATTTTTCTAAGTTTAAAACTAACTTTTATTTCTTTGTATTGCTGTATCTTCCTCTCCATATGGAAGGTGTATGATTACATTTCTTAGTCCCTCTTTATTATTTTAATGTTGTCTTTTTTTATAGGACAACATCGCTGTTATCCTGTTTTAGGCTTTTATATTATATATATATATATATATATATATAATCTTGCTTTGTTTTTTGCGATTTCCCTGTCTGCGTTGACTTATGGTTGCTCTGCCCAGTGTTCTAGTCTTGGGTTGATACCTGATATTATTGATTTTCTAACCAAAGAACTCCCTTTAGTATTTTCTGTAGTTTTGGTTTGGTTTTTATAAATTCCCTACACTTGTGTTTATTTGGAAATGTCTTAATTTCACCTTTATATTTAAGAGACAGTTTTGCTGGATATGATTCTTGGCAGGCAATTTTTTTCCTTCAATTTTTAAAATTTTTCATCCCATTGCCTTCTTGCCTGCATGGTTTCTGCAGAGTAGTTTGAGTTTATTCTTATTAGCTCTCCTTTGTGGGTGACTTTTTGTTTATCCCTCGCTGCTCTTATAATTCTCTCTTTATCTTTGGTTTTGGCAAGTTTGATTATAATATGTCTTGGTGACTTTCTTTTAAGATCTACCTTATGTGGAGTTCGATGAGCATCTTGGATAGATATCTTCTCATCTTTCACAATATCAGGGAAGTTTTCTGCCAACAAATCTTCAACAATTTTCTCTGTATTTTCTCTTATCCCTCCCTGTTCTGGTACTCCAATCACTCGTAGGTTATTTCTCTTGATAGAGTCCCAGATGATTCTTAAGGTTTCTTCATTTTTCTAAATTCTTTTATCTGATTTTTCTTGAAATATATTAGTGCCAAGTGATTTGTCTTTGAGTTCAGAAATTCTAGCCTCTACTTGCTCAGTTCTGCTCCTCTGACTTTCTATTGAGTTGTCTGATTCTGTAATTTTATTGTTAATCTCCTGAATTTCTGATTGCTGTCTATGGATTTTTCCAGCTTATTAAACTTTTCATTATGTTCCTGAATAATCTTTCTAATTTCTTCAGTTGCTTTATCTGTGTGTTCCTTGGCTCGTTCTGTGTACTGCTTCAGTTCCTTCCCAATGTTTTGAAGGGTTCTGTATATTAAACTTTTGTATTCTGCATCTGGTAATTCCAGGAATGCACTTTCATCTAGAAGATCCCTGGATTCTTTGTTTTGAGAGCCTGTTGAGGTGATTATGATCTGTTTCTTTATGTGACTTGATATTGACTGTTGTCTCCAAGCCATCTATAACTTATTGTATTAGTTTATGTTTGCTTACTGTGTCGTAGCCGCTTGCTTTGTTTTGTTTTGATATACCCAAACGGGTTGCTTGAGTGAGCTAGCTTGATTATTTTTGCTTTTGGAGCTCTGATGTCCTGTCCCCAGATGGCCAGAGCTGTTTTTAGGTACATCGATCTAGGAGTGCATTCATTTTTCTTGTATGAATTCAGCTCAGGTTTCCAGGTAGCTGATCATGAAGTGTGTGGTACAGGCTCTGTCCTAGAGGCTTAGAGGGCCAGGGGCAATTGGCGTATATACCAGTATCTGATTGCAGCAGGGGGTCACACTCTGAACGAGGCAGGGGGCTGAGAACCGACCCCCAAGTGTCTCTGAGGAAAACACGTCCCTGTTCCCTAGAGCGTGCTGGTGGTTGGGTTCTGCAGAGGGACCATGGGCATCCAAAGTTTTCGGTTGTAAGGACTGGGAGGTACCAGTTATCTTTGTACCCCTATCACGGTGGCTAGGTGACCTGAATGGAACTACCAGTCCTCAGGTCCCTGATGTGGGTAGGTGAGGACCTTGTTTAATAGGCAAAGCAATGTCAAATGTCAAACACCCACCTCTCCACTGCACCGCTGAAATGGTTGGAGTTTGCCGACAAGGGCCTATTCTCCCGAAATAGGCCCACACAGGTCCATGCAGAAGGGAAAGGTGCTCAAGGTCCACAGACGGTTTGTGCCTGGACAGGAGCCGCTTCTGTCCTGAGCTCCCCAGTTAATGGAGCTGCAAATTATCTTTCTCCCCAGTTGCAATTTTTTTCCTTCCCCAAGCCAGGAGGATGGCTCTAGGTGCTCACCAGGGTGTATCTCAGGCCCAGGGATTCAGCCACTGAAGCCAGCTTGGGGGTGGGGTTGGCGCGGTAAAATATATGCAAGCACTTAGCTTTTGCCGAGAGCGCCGTTCTCTTCAGTTTCTGGAGGTGTGAGTAGGCTGTGTGGCTTGCTGCTTCTCCCTGAGGAAACTGCGGCCAAACTCTAGTACTAGCCCCCGGCTGCTGCCACCCCGGGAATGGTGCCTGAGGGCTGCCCACGATACAGGTCTGGTAACTCCTCTCCACTTCTGAATGGTCTCTTCCTCCCCCGCCCCCTCAGTTCGTTGTCTAAGCTTGCCTCCGATGCTCAGTGCTCCCAGCTTCTCACAAATATACTCTTTTCACTTGTTTTTTTGGGTCTTTGTTGTAAAGAGGGCTCGCCAGAAGCATCTGTCTATTCTGCTACCTTGGCTCTGCCTCTCAAGGGAACCAGTCTTATAAATGGATTTCTGAGTTGTGGTTTTGGAAACCCCACAAATTCCAAATTTGACTATGACTGCTCAGAGCTTCTCCACTAAGTATAGTGGAGTGACTCCTCCTTCCCTGCTAAAACCAGAACTTCCCTGTTTGGGGGTAAGCAGATGTTTAGAAATATTAATACCTACCGGAAAAGCACTCAAAGGAGCAATTCGAGGAATGGAGAGAGGATGGAGAAAGGGCATTTTTTAAAAGGAATTTAGGCATCTTATTTATCTAGTGCTCCTATAACAAAAATACCACAAGTGGATGGTTTTAACAAAGAGAAATTCATTCTTTCACAGTTTAGGAGGGTGGAAGTCAAAATTCAGGGTGCCAGCTCTGTTGTCGTTAGGTGCTGTTGAGTTGGTTCTGACTCATACTGTCCCTATGTACCACAGAAAGAAACTCTGCTGAGTCCTGCACCATGTTCACAATCCTTGTTATGCTTGAGCCCATTGTTGTAGCCACTGTGTCAATCCATATCATTGAAGGTCTTCCTCTTTTCCACTGACCCTGTACTTTGCCAAGCATGATGTCCATCTCCAGGAACTGATCCCTACTGACAACATGTCCAAATCATGTAAGATGCAGTCGTGCCATCCTTGCTTCTAAGGAGCATTCTGGTTGTACTTCTTCCAGGACAGATTTCTTCATTCTTTTGGCGTCAATTCTTCTTCAGTCTTCCTTGTTCATTGTCCAGCTTTTGCATGCATATGATGTGATTGAAAATACCATGGCTTGGGTCAGGCGCACCCTAGTCTTTAAGGTGACGTCTTTGCTTTTCAACACTTTAAAGAGGTCTTTTGCAGCTGATTTGCCCAATGCAATGGGTCTTTTGATTTCTTGACTGCTGCTTCCATGGGTGTTGATTGTGGATCCAAGTAAAATGAAATTCTTGACAACTTCAATTTTTTTTCCATTTATCATGATGTTGCTTATTGCTCCACTTGTGAGAATTTTTGTTTTGTTTATGTGAGGTGTATGAAGGCTGTATGTAGTCTTTGATCTTCATCAGTAAGTGCTTCAAGTCCTCTTTACTTTCAGCAAGGAAAGTTGTGTCATCTGCATAACACAGGTTGTTAATGAGCATTCCTCCAGTCCTGAAGCCCCATTCTTCATATAGTCCAGCTTCTCAGTTGATTTGCTCAGCATACAGATTGAATAGGTATAGTGAAAGGATACTACCCTGGCATATACCTTTCCTGATTTCAAACCACTCAGTATCCCCTTGTTCTGTCCGAACAACTGCCTCTTGATCTGTGTATAGGTTCCTCATGAGCACAAATTAAGTGTTCTAGAATTCCCATTCTTTGCAAAGTTATCTATAATTTGTTATGATCCACACAGTCGAATGCCTTTGCAGAGTCAATAAACACAGGTAAACATTCTTCTGGTATTCTCTGCTTTCAGTCAGGATCCATCTGACAACAGCAATGATATCCCTCATTCCACATCCTCTTGTGAATCTGACCTGAATTTCTGGCAATTCCCTGTCTATATATTGCTGCAGCCACTTTCACAGAATCTTCAGCAAAATGTTGCTTGCATCTGATATTAATGATATTGTTCAATAATTTCCAAATTTGGTTGGATCACCTTTCTTGGGAATAGGCATAAATATGGATCTCTTCCAGTTGGTGGAAACTGTGTTGGCACAGTGGTTATGAGCTACAGCTGCTAACCAAAAGGTTCGCAGTTCGAATCCACCAGGCACTCCTTGGAAACTGTATGGGGCAGTTCTACTCTGTCCTAAAGGGTTGTTATGAGTTGGACTCAACTCAATGGCAGTGGGTTTGGTTTGGGGTTTTTTCACTCAATTGGCCAGGTAGCTGTCTTCCAAATTTCTTGGCATAGATGAATGAGCACTTCCAACACTGCATCTGTTTGTTAAAACATCTCAATTGGTATTCCGTTAATTCCTAGAGACTTCTTGGTTGCCAATGTCTTCAGTGCAACTTGGATTTCTTCCTTCAGTACCATAGGTTCTCGATCATATGCTACCTCTTGAAAAGGTTAAATGTGGACCAATTCTTTCTGGTATAATGGCTGTGTGTATTTCTTCCATCTTCTTTTGATGATTCCTGCATCATTTAATATTTTCCCCATAGAATCCTTCACTATTGCAACTTGAGGCTTGAAATTTTCCTTCAGTTCTTTCAGCTTGAGAAATGGTGAGCGTGTTCTTCACTTTTGGTTTTCTATCTCCAGCTCTTTGCACGTCGGTATAATCTTTTGTCTTCTTGAGTCACCTTTTAAAATCTTCTGTTCAGTTCTTTTACTTCATCATTTCTTCCTTTTACTTTAGCTGCTCAATGTTCAAGAGCAAGTTTCAGAGTCTTTTGACATCCATTTTGGTCTTTTCTTTCTTTCGTGTCTTTTTAATGACTGCTTGCTTTCTTCATGTATGATGTCCTTGATATCATCCCACAACTTGTCTGATCTTCGGTCATTAGTGTGCATCAAACTTATTCTTGAGATGCTCTTTAAATTCAGGTGGGACATACTCAAGACTGTACTTTCACTCCTGCCAACTTGTTCTACTTTTTTTTCAGTTACAACTTGAACTTGCACATGAGCAATTGGCGGTCTATCCCACAGTCGGCCCTGGCCTTGTTCTGACTGATGATATTGAGCTCTTCCATTATCTCTTTCCACAGATGTAGTTGATTTGATCCTGTGCATTCCATCTGGCAAGGTTCATGTGTATCGTTGCCGTGTATGTTGGTGAAAAAAGGTATTTGCAATAAAGAAGTTGTTGGTCTTGCAAAATTCTATCATGGAATTTCTGGCAGTGTTTCTGTCACCAAGGCCATATTTTCCAACTACTGATCCTTCTTCTTTGTTTCCAACTATTGCATTCCAATCACCAGTAATTATCAATGCGTCCTGATCAATTTCAGACTGCAGAAGATGGTGAAAATCTTCAATTTTTTCATCTGTGGCCTTAGTGATTGGCACGTAAATTTGAATAGTAGTCATATTAATTGGTCTTCCTTGTAGGTGTATGGATATTATCCTATCACTGACAGCGTTGTACTTCAGGATAGATCTTGAAATGTTCTTTTTGATGATGAATGTAACGCCATCCCTCATCAAGTTCTCATTCCCAGCATAGTAGACCATATGGCTGTCTAATTCAAAATGACCAGTACCAGTTCATTTCAGCTCACTAATGCCTAGGACATTGATGTTTATGTATTCCATTTCATTTCTGATGATTTCCAATTTTCTTAGATTCATACTTTGTACATTCCACTTTCTGATTATTAATAGATGTTTGGAGCTGTTTCTTCTCATTTTGAGTTGTGCCACATCAGCAAATGAAGGTCCCAAAAGCTTGACTCCGTTTCATGTCATTAAGATTGATTCTACTTTGAGGAGGCATCTCCTCCCCAGTCGTCTTTTGCGTGCTTTCCAATCTGGGGGGGCTCATCTTCTGGCACTATATCAGACAATGTTCTGCTGCTATTCATAAGGTTTTCACTGGCTAATTGTTTCCAGAAGTAGACTGCCAGTTCCGTCTTCCTAGTCTGTCTTAGTCTGGAAACTCAGCTGAAAACTGTCTGCCTTGGGTGACTCTGCTGGTTTCTGAATACTGGTGGCATAGCTTCCAGCATCACAGCAACACACAATCCCCCACAGTATGAGGAACTGACGGACAAGTGAGGAAGGTTTTCTCTGTTGGTTCTCGGGGAGGGTCTATGTCATCAATCTTCCCGTGGTCTCAGAGTTTCTCAGCACAGTAACTTTGGGTCCAAAGGATGTGTTCTACTTCTGGTGCTGCTTTCTAGGTGGTATGAAGCATTCCTCCCTCCCTGCCCAGCTGCCTTTCCCCATCTCCCTGCTCGCTTCTCTCTTTTATATTTCAAGAGATTGACTTAAAACACAACCTAATCTTGTAGATTGAGTCCTGCCTAATTAACATAACTGCCTCTAATCCTGTCTCGTTAACATCATAGAGATAAGATTTACAACATATAGGAAAATCACAAGCAGATGACAAAATGGTGGACAATCACAGGATACTGGGAATCATGGCCTAGCCAAGTTGACACACATTTGTGGGGGACTCAGTTGAATCTATAACATTAGGCAACTGTCTTTCAGGATGATCGATAAGGAAAAATTACAATCCGCCTAAGTTTTTTATTGGCGTAATACATTATTCATGAATTTTCCTGTGCACAAGGTTACTTAGACCTTGGCCTGAAAAATGAAGGGTCTCTGATAATAGTTAGTAGAAAGGAAATAAAAAATTAGCCAAGGACAAAACAATCAGGTAATTCTAATTGGTTATGCAGATAATATGAGGCTATAACGAGTGCGAGAGAGATGGCCGGGGCAGAGGGAGCATCAGTGGTGGGAAGGGCTGTAGGACCAAAGTGACTGAGAGGGAACAGCAACCGGGTCAAGGGAATGGGAGACTACTTGGGGGCAACTGGGCCATCACAACTGCTACAGCATCCCAGATAACTTCTAGATCTCCACTAGGCTTGAATATTGGTGCTTCTGAAACCATTTTTGTTTCTTCCATGCTATTCTTTGTGTCCTACAAAAAGGTCCTGTTAGCTGGGGCATTCTGAGTCTGAATGTCTCTTTGGTCTTTGCAATCTTACCAGTTACCAGTTGTCATTCAGTTGATTCACATTGATGGCAACCCCATGTGTATCAAGTAGAACTGTGATCCATAGAGCTTTCAATGGCTGAGTTTTCAGAAGTAGATTGCCAGGCCTTTCTTCTGAGGTGCCTCTGGGTGCACTCAAACCTCCAACCTTTTGCTTAGCAGTTGAGTGAGTTAAACGTTTGCACTTCCCAGGGACTCCTTGCAATCTTATGTAGCCCAGATAATTGAAAATGGAGACCTTCCCTTTTGCTGAGGTATACTAAACTTGTGTGTGTGTGAGAGGAACAGAGGAATGAGCTATGTGGTCTTTACTCACACCTCCGTGTCCTTCTCCCTAGGAGGTTAGGATCTTAGAGTCCATCTAATTCTGTAGTTGATACTCAGTGGCAATAAGTCCAAAGCAAGAATGTAAATCTCTCAAGTGTGCTTTCCTCTCTCTTTCTCTCTCCCTCTCTCCTCTGCTCATCTACTTTCCCAAGCCAGTGCTCTGTTCTTGGATTTCATCTGAATTATTGATGATAGAACTTGGCAACATGGCATTTAAAGAGGTTTTCAGAAGACTAGCAACTGCTAGGCTAGGGAATTTCTGTGCTGCTATAACACTCCATGCTTCCCTTTTGGACAGTTCATACACATTCTTGAAGTTATGTACTTACTTCTCTCTAGAACATAAAGAAGGTATCTGTCTTGGTCACTGCTATATCCCTAGAAAACAAACAAACAAAAAGAACACAAACCCCTTGCTGTCGAGTCAATTCCAACTCACAGCAACCCTACAGGGCAGAGTAGAACTGCCCCCTAAGATTTTCAGGGAGCACCTGGCAGATTCTAACTGCTGACCTTTTTGGTTAGCAGCCATAGCTCTTAACCACTATGCCACCAGGGTTTCCAAAGCATCTAGCCTAAAATAGTTACTGGCTATCCCCTCTACCGCAACTCTTCCATTATCTGTTCAACAAACATTTACTAAGGACTTACTGTGAGCAAGACACTGAGTCTGTGGAACATAGTAATAATACAGTGGTTCTCAAAGTCAGATCCTGGACCAGCAACTTCAAAATTGCCTGAGGAAAAAAAAAACTTGTTAGAAATGCACATTCTCAGGCCCACTCCAGACCTGCTGAATCAGGAACTCTGTAGTGGGGACCAGCAATCTGCGTTTTCCAGATGATTTGATGAAAGCGGAAGTCAGAATCATGGCAGTAGTGATTTCCTTAATCATTTCTTACAATTGTCCACATCCTTCTATCTAGTTGGAAGGAGCCCGTAACACCCAGCACCTGGGTATTGCAGAAAATCCTAGAAGTTCAGTTGTTCTCAAGCCTGAGTACATGTTAGAATCACCTGGGGTGCTTTCCAAACCTACCTAATGTCTTGCTCCTCCCCCAGAGAGTCTCCTTCAATTGTTCTAGGGTGTGGCCTGGGCATTGGTACATTTTAAAAGCTCTCCAGATGATTCTAGTAGGTAGCCAAGCTTGTGAACCACTGAGGTATTTGGAAGACTGCAAAGGGAATAAAGAATTGAAATTGAGTATGCTAATCAAGACCAAAGTATTAGTTTGAATCTCATGAAGTTCCCATATCTGTATGTCAAAACTCTATCACAGGTTGGCATTTTATGTGGTTTAATCTACTAGATGATCTCAATTCCCAAACAGAGGTAGTCATTGTATGTAGCCAACAAAAGGACCCAGCAGATGGAGAAATCATGAACTCAATTAGTCCATTTAACTGAAGCAGACTCCATTATTTTCTTTCCCACCAATGAAGGAAGTGTTACTGTGTTTTCTCATTACTTTTCTTCTAGAGCCGGGTTCACAGACTTTTTCCCTAAAGAGCCGTATAGTACATATTTTAGGCTTTATGGGTCATATAGTCTCTGTTGGAGTTGCTGACCTCTGGCAATCTGGTGTGAATATAGCCATACATAACAAATAAGCTAATGGATGAGGCAGTGTTCCAATAAAAATTTATCTACTAAAATAGGCGGTGGCCAAACAGTGGTGTGTAATTTGCTGATCCCTGTTCTAGGGTATTAATTTTCCATCAGAGTCCTAGAAAGTCAACGTAAGTTGTCTTAGACTGTTGCACAATGAAACACCTGATTACTTAAAGTAAGGTTACACAAATTAGCTATGAGACACAAACAGGGCTTCTGTATGCTGCATAGCTTTTAAGTGATAAAACCGAGCATTGTTTAGGCTTCTTGGAATACAAGGAATCCCATTTAACAAGCAATTGTGAGGCCTGAGGACAGAGATGGGAGGAGTCCCAAATTACGAAAACTCCTTGTACAACTAGTTGTTTAGCAAATATTATCAAATGTGTGACCTTCACGAGCAATACACACTTCAAATAAATCCTCCTGAATCACCGTAGTTATCCCATTTGCAGCATCTTAATGATGTCATTTACTCATAAACTGCTAGAGCTGGAAGTGCCCCGATGGCTCAGCCAATCCAAACTCCTTGTTTTATAAATGAGCAAACACAGACCCAGAGAGATGAAGAAGCTTATTTTAATCTCACAGAATGGAGGTGAGACCATGCAGGGATGCTCACATTCATTCTTGGATTTCTGGAAATATTTACTGAACATGTTGGGCATTGGGTTAGACACTGAAGATAAAAGTGGGTTTCTTCCTGGAGAGGTTTAGACATGCACTCACCCTTGTGGCTCTGATGTGCCTGGGGAGTGGACGAAGTTTGTGAGGAGCTGACCAGAGGTTGGTTTCATTACTAATAAAAGGCTAGGGCGTTCTTTCTGAAATTTCTGCTTATACATTACAAGCTCTTCCTTTATTTGATAGTATAAAATAAATTGTGAGACTGCATAGACTTAATAACATTAATTTTCAAAGAGAGAAAAGTCAGGCTGCACTAAAGACACAGCCTGGTATCAGAAATGTTAAGACATAAAAAAGGACATTTTAGATTAATGAAATATGGTGATTAAAAAAGCAAATCTGAAATAGGCCTCTGTTAGTGATTTTCAGGTTATCCAAGAAAACATTGCTATGCCAGTGTCTCAGGTACCTAGTGCTGCCATAACAGAAATACATAAGTGGATGGCTTTAACAAAGAGAAATTTATTCTCTCACAGTTTAGGAGGCTAGAAGTCCGAATTCAGGGTGCTAGCTCCAGGGGAAGACTTTCTCTTTCTGTTAGCTCTGGGGGAACGTCCTTGTCACCAGTCTTCCCCCTTTGAGGACCTTCTCAACACAGGGATCCTGTGTTTCAAGGATGTGCTATTCTCCTGGCTCTTGTTTCTTGGTGGTATGAGGTCATCCTGTCTCTCTGTTTGCTTCTCTTTTATATCACAAAAGAGGTTGATTTAAAACAAAACCTAATCTTGTAGATTGAGCCCTGCCTCATTAACATAACTGCTTCTAGACCTGCCTCATTAACATCGTACAGGTAGGATTTACAACCCATAGGAAAATCACATCAGATGACAAAACGGTGGACAACCACACAATACTGGGAATCGTGGCCTAGCCAAGTTGACACACATTTTTGGGGGACACAATTCAATCCATAACAGCCAGTAATTGTATATTTTTTTGGTTGTTTTGAATTCTGCCTTGTGTGTGGAATGCTCAGTAAATATTTGTTGAATAAAGGAATGAGTATGTTCTTGGAAAATATTCTCTTATCTGTTGTTTTCTGTTCCTTTCGACCTGTGTACCTTATTCACCTTTATTATCATTTTAGAATTAGAATTTTATGATGGAGTGGTAGTAAATTCATGTCATCAAATCACTGTGTTCAGTCAGGATACATGTTTCCAATGTTTTTTCATTTTGGCAGATTTGGAATGGGGGAGGAACATAGATCTGGGATGATCCAAGTAAGGACTAGTCTGCTACTGCCCCACCCAGTGACCACCTTAGCATTTGACTTCAGGCCTTAAACTTGGTCACTGCTTGCACTGACACAGGAACAAGGAAGGGAAGGCGGGAGCATCTATCCATCTTTAGAAATTTGGGATAGGTGACTAGATTTAAATTCTTTAGAAAAATGATGAAATGAAAACAAATCTTAAGTCTACCCATAGAGAGGCTAAAGGTGATTTGTTTTCTAGCAGGAAAACATCATAATCCTATCCTAAGCATTTCAATGTTTTGGGCTACTGAAGCTGTCTTTGAATTTTGTCTGTCTTGGATTTGAGGCCCTCCTGGGTGATACAAACAGTTAAGCTCTAGACTGCAAACTGAAAAGCTGACTGTTCAAACTCACCGGAGCTGCCTTGGAAGAAAGGCCTAGTGATCTGTTTCTAAAAGGCCACAGCCTTGAAAACCCTAGGTAGTGCTGTTCTACTCTGCAACAGGTAGGGTAGCCATGAGTTGGAATTCCCAGCAACTGTTTTTCTTTTTGGTATGCTTTTAAATTATATACTGGATAAAATACTTCCTAGATTTAAACAGAAGTCCCAAAATACAGATCTATGAAGTAATTGAACAAGGGTTTTCTGCAAACTGATTACCTGGGTTTAGAATGAAGGTGTTCTGGATGAAATTTTTTTTGTTTATGTGCTAATCTTCTTGAGAAACAAATTTCCTTTTGGCAGATCATGGACAACAGAACCATATTATTAGAGACTGATAGATACTATTAATAAAATTACACTTCCCTACGTATTGTAAAGGAGCTCTGGTGGCATAGCAGTTAAGAGCTCAGCTACCAACCAAAAGCTTGGATTTTTGAATCCACTAGCTGCTCCTTGGAAACCCTAATGGGAAAGTTTTACTCTGTCCTATAGGGTCGCTATGAGTTGGAATTGACTTGATGGCAAGGGGACACAATCTAAAAATCATACAAAAAATGGATCATCCCACTGCCCCCTCCCACTTTCACTTTGGCCCAGCTTCATTGGTCAGTCCCATTTAGAGACGAATTCTGCGGGAAACCTGTTTTGCCCCTCCAGGTCTAGATCTGGTGTCTCTCCTATGGTCTCTGTTACCCTATTGCAACCATATCGTAATTACCCACTTTCTCATCTGTATCTCTCTTCCGAACTTAAGCTCACAGATGGCGGGGGTTTTTACTTATGCTGTTTTAAGATCTAACCTCAGCTTCAAACACAGCACCGTGCATACAATAGGTGATCAGAACATACTAGTTGAATAAAATAAACACAGTCTACAAGGCAAATACGAAGCCTACTAGACAGTGAAGACCACAATCTGTTCAATTTCTACCTTAGCATTAAGAATATTTACATTGAATATTAATTAAAAGAATTCTTACCTATTTATTATCAAAACACTAAGAAGTTTGCTAAGATTTATAGTTCCGGTCTCTATGAGTCAGAATTGACTCAAAGTCAGTGAGGTTTTTTTTTTCCCCCTTCTTGCTCCTGTTAGCAAAGTTACTATGTATAGTTGTATAGAAGTTGACTTCATTTTTTAAAACAACATTTGCATTTTAGCTGGCTACCTTTCCTCCACTCCATCCTCTACAAATGGTGTGTAAGGAAGAATTTATTTTTTTGTAGCAATGGTTAAAATGAGAAACATAAGCACGAAACTCGTAAAGATGGTAAGTACCACGTAACAGACCTGTACAGCACATTTTATCTATGAGATCATTTTCTTTTTTGGATTAGAAACAAACAACTTTAAGGAAAAACATGTCCCATATTTCTGACATATATTTATACAAGAATGAGAATCCTATACACATATTTAAATACATGTGAGAATGATTAGGGGTATTTTGAGAAGATATAATTTAGATTTGAATTAATTTTAATACAGAGAATAGAGCTAACACACAATTAGGGAGGTAGGCATCTAGGGTATTCACTTCTCCTTTGCTGGGTAATAGGCATATTTTTTCTATGATCTATCCTAAGTCATTACCACACCTTATCTAATCAACACCCTCAGCAACAATTTACAGAGATGGAAGAATGCATGTGCTAGCTCATGTAATATGGCAGTCCCAGGGTTACAAATGCCTGATTTACTTACAACCCGTAGTTACAAACCAACCCCCATAAAGCCTATCATATTTAAAATTTGAGGTACATACAATGGTTCGTAATGACAAACGCACTACTTTGCAGTGTGCATCAAAACATTATTATTATTACTGTATTATTATGTTAAAGATGTTTCAGTGTATCTACCAAAAAAAAAAAAAAAAAAATTTTTTTTGGAAGTGTTTCCTTTTTTTTTTAGAAGTGTTTCCTTAATGTTTTTTAATGCATAGAAAGATACACTATATACTTATACTAAGACAAACATTTGACCAACATTAGATATGAACCCGTGAACCATACCTAACTGTTCTGACTTATGTACAAATCTGATTTAAAGACAGATTTAGGAACAGAACTAGTTCGTAATCTGGGGACTGCCTGTATTCATAATACCAATAACCTTGAGAAGTATTTTTACCTCCAATTTATAGGTAAGTAAAACAAAGCTTAAAGAGAGTACGTAAACCTCATACAAAGTCACAGAGTTGGTCAAGGGCAGAGTCTGAATTCAAACTAAGGTTGGCCGCACCCCAAAAGAGATTTTCTTTCTACAATGATGCAAGCCTCTTATAGCAAGCTCCTAATGATGCTATCATTATTTTTTTTTTTTAATGATAGCTAAGGTCCCTCCCAGTTCTAATACTGTATGCTTTCTAAAGAAACAAAGCACTCTTCCCCCGGACATCTCGAATTATCAGTTCTGAGTATTCTCCGTGTCTCTCCTATTCTCTGGATGTACATATGGATACAAGCTCTACAAGCAGTAACTCAAAAGGACAACTTCTGTTTAAGTGGTAAATAATACTGTTTCCATTTATTTTACTGCCAGGTCTCCATTGTAAAGAGCTGGGTGATAAAAGAAAAAAAAAAAGAGAGAGAGGGAGCAGGACAAACTTGTTTTACAGATGATTGCAGAATTGATGTTATGTGAGTACATATGTGCATAAAATCTAAATTCACACTTCTTGTAATCTTTTCATTTTTTGTGTGTAAACTTTTTTTTTTAATTGAACTTTAGATGAAGGTTTACAGAACAAACAGTACACACATTGTTGTATGACATTTGTTAGCAACCCCACGACAAGTCAACACTCTCCCTTCTCAAGCCTGGGTTCCCTGTTACCAGCTTTCCTGTTCGCTTCTACCTTCCAGTCCATGCCCCAGGGCTGGTGCACGCCTTTAGTCTTGTTTTGTTCCATGGGCCTGTTCAATCTTTGGCTGAAGGGTGAACCTCAGGAGTTGCCTCCTTACTGAGCTGAAAGGGTGTCTGGGGGACATACTCTCAGGGTTTCTCCAGTCTCTGTCAGGCCAGCAAGTCTGCTCTTTCTTTTTGAGTTAAAATCTTGTTCTACGTTTTTCTCCAGCTATGTCTGGGACCCTCTACTGTGATCCCTGTCAGAGCAGTCAGTGGTGGTAGCTGGGCACCATCTAGTTGTACTGGACTTAGTCTGGTGGAGGCCATGGTAGATGTGGTCCATTAGTCCTTTGGACTAATCTTCCCCTTATGTCTTTAGTTTTCTTCATTCTTTCCTGCTCCTGAAAGCGTGAGACCAGTGGAGTATCCTAGATGGCTGCTCACAGGCTTTTAAGACTCCAGACGCTACTCACCAAAGTAGAATGTAGAACATATTCTTTATAAACTCTGTTATGCCAATTGAACTATATGTTCCCTGAGACCATGGTCCCCACAGCCCTCAGCCCAGCAATTCCATCCTCAGGGAGTTTGGATGTGTCTGTGCAGCTACCATGGCCTTGCCTTGTACAGGTTATGCTGGCTTCCCCAGTATCGTGTACTGTCTTACCGTTCACCAAAGTTGCCGCTTATCTATTGTCTACTAAATGTTTTTCCATTGCCACCCCTCCCCTCCCTTGTAACACATCAAAGATTGTTTCTTTTTG
The DNA here is from genome assembly GCF_024166365.1 of Elephas maximus indicus. NCBI lineage: Eukaryota > Metazoa > Chordata > Mammalia > Proboscidea > Elephantidae > Elephas > Elephas maximus. Next base: position 204,787,111 of record NC_064819.1, on the reverse strand, counting down.
TATGCAAACCTTTTCATGAGTTTTTATAGTAGTGGTCTCATACAATATTTGCCTTCCATGATTGACTTATTTCATTCAGCATAATGTCCTCCAGATGCATCCACGTTATGAGATGCTTCACAGATTCATTGTTGATCTTTAGCATTGCGTAATACTCCATCGTGTGTATATACCAGTTTGTTTATACATTTGTCTGTTGATGCGCATCTAGGTTGTTTCCATCTTTTTGCTATTGTGAACAAAGTTGCAATGAACATGGGTGTACATATATCTATTCATGTGATGACTCTTATTTCTCTAGGATATATTCCTAGGAGTGGGATTGCAGGATCATATGGTATTTCTATTTCTAGCTTTCTAAGGAAGTGCCATATCGTTTTCCAAAATGGTTGTGTCATTTTGCATTCCCACCAGCAGTGCATAAGAGTTTCTATCTCTCTGCAACCTCTCCAACATTTGTTATTTTCTGTTTTATTGATTTGTGCCAGTAATGCTGGGGCGAGATGGTATTTCATTGTGGTTTTGATTTGCATTTCTCTGATGACTAGAGATCTTGAGCATTTCCTCAGGTGTCTGTTGCCGCTTGAATGTCTTCTTTGGTCAGGTGTCTGTTCATTTCCTTTGCCAATTTTTTAATTGGATTGTCTTTTTGTTGTAGAGGTGTTGGAATTTCTTGTAGATTTTAGAGATTAGACCTTTGTCTGATTTGTAATAGCTAAAAATTTTTTCCCAGTCTGTGGGTTCTGTTTTTATTCTTTTGGTGAAGTCTTTTGATGAGCATAAGTGTCTAATTTTTAGAAGATCCCAGTTATCTAGCTTATCCTCTGGGGCTTGTATGTTGTTCGTTGTGATTTGTATCCTGTTAATGCCATGTATTAGAGTTTCTAGCACTGATCCTATTTTTTCTTCTATGAACTACATAGTTTTTGGCTTTATATTTAGGTTCTTGATCCATTTTGAGTTAGTTTTTGTATATGGTGTAAGGTATGGGTCCTGTTTCATTTTTTTGCAGGTGGACATCCAGTTTTGCCAGCACCATTTGTTATACTTTTTATTTGACTGTCTTTTCCCCATTTGATGGACTTTAGGCCCTTGTTGAAGATCAGGTGACCATAGGTGAATGGATTTACATCTGGGTTCTCAGTTCTACTCCACTGGTCAATGTACCTGTCCTTGTACCTGTACCAGGCTGTTTTGACTGCCGTAGCTATATAGTAGGTTCTGAGGTCAGGTAGCGCGAGCCCTCCTACTTTATTCTTCTTCTTCAATAGTGCTTTACTTATCCGGGTCTTCTTCCTTTTCTATATGAAGTTAATGATAAGTTTTTCCATCTCTTTAAAGAATGTCATTGGTATTTGGATCGATATTGCATTATGTTTGTAAATCGCTTTGGGTAGAATTGTCATTTTCACAATGTTGAGCCTACCTATCCATGAGCATGGTATGTTTTTCCATTTATGCAGTTCTCTTTTGGTTTCTTGCAGTAGTGTTTTGTAGTTTTCTTTGTATAGATTTGTTCCCAGGTATTTCATTTTTTTAGGGGCTATTATAAATGGTATTGTTTTCCTGATTTCCTTTTCATTGTTCTCTTTATTGGTGTCTAGGAATCCAACTGATTTTTGTATGTTTATCTTGTGCTATTCTGCTGAATCTTTCTATTAGTTCTAGTAGTTTTCTCGTGGAGTCTTTTGGATTTTCTAAGTATGGTATCATATCATCTGCAAATAGGGACAGTTTAACTTCTTCATTACCAATTTGGATGCCCTTTATTCCTGTTTCTTGCCTTATTGCTCTAGCTAAGACTTCCAACACAGTGTTAAATAAGACTGGGGATAAAGGGCATCCTTGTCTTGTTCCTGTTCTCAAGGGGAATGTTTTCAGCCTCTCTCCATTGAGAGCAATGTTGGCTGTTGGCTTTGCATAGATGCCCTTTTTAATGTAGAGAAATTTCCCTTCTATACCTATTTTATTGAGTTTTTATCAAGAATGGATGTTAGACTTTGTCGAATGCCTTTTCTGCATCGATTGAGATGATCATGTGATTCTTTTCTTTCCTTTTATTTATGTGGTGGATTATGTTGATTGATTTTCTAATGTTGAGCCATCCTTGCATACCTGGTATGAATCCTACTTGGTCATGGTGCATTATATTTTTGATATGATGCTGAATTCTACTGGTTAGAATTTTGTTGAGAATTTTTGCATCTATATTCATAAGAGATATTGGTCTGTAATTTTCTTCTTTTGTGGTGTCTTTGCCTGGTTTTGGTATCAGGGTTATGCTGGCTTCATAAAATCAGTTTGGAAGTATCACTTCCTTTTATATGGTCTGAAATAGTTTGAGTAGTACCAGTGTAAGCTCTTCTCTGAAGGTTTGGTAGAATTCTCCAGGAAAGCCATCTCGGCCAGGGCTTCTTTTTGTTGGGAGTTTTTAAATTACCTTTTCAATCTTTTCTCTTGTTATCAGTCTGTTCAGATTTTCAAAATCATTTGTGTTAATTGGGTAGGTAGTGTATCTCTAGAAATTTGTCCATTTCCTCTAGGTTTTCAAATTTGTTGGAGTATAGTTTTTCATAATACTCTGTTATGATCCCTTTTATTGTAGTTGGGTCCATTGTAATGTCCCCCATTTCATTCCTTATTTAGGTTATTTGCATTCTCTCATTTTTGTTTTGTCAATTTGGCCAGTGGTTTGTCGATTTTGTTGATCTTTTCAAAGAACCAACTCTTGGTTTTGTTGATTCTTTCTGTTGTTTTTCTATTCTCTATTTCATTTATTTCTGCTCTGAGCTTTATTATTTCCTTTCTTCTGTGACTGTGGACTTCTTTTGCTGTTCTCTTTCTATTTGTTCAAGTTGTGTAACTAATGTTTTGATTTTGTCCCTTTCTTCTTTTTTGATGTGTGCATCTAGTGCTATAAATTGACCTCTGAGGCCTGCCTTTGCTGTGTTCCAAAGGTTTTGGTATGATGTGTTTTCATTCTTGTTTGATTCTAGGAAATTTTGATTCCACCTTTGATTTCTTCTATTACCTAGTGGTTTTTAAGCAGGGTGTTATTCAGTTTCCATGTAACGCATTTTTTTTCCTTACTCTTCCTGTTGTTAATTTCTACTTTGATGGCATTGTGGTCAGAGAAGATACTTTGTATTATCTCAATGTTTTTGATTTTGTTGAGGATTGCTCTGTGGCCTAAGATGTGGTCTATTCTACAGAACGTTCCATGTGTATTGGAAAAGAATGTGTACTTTGCAGCTGTGGGGTGGAGTGTTCTATATATGTCTATGAGGTCAAGTTGGCTGATTGTGCTCTTCAGCTCTTCTGTATCTTTCTTGAGTTTCTTTCTAGATGTTCTGTTCTTTACTGAGAGTGGTGTGTTGAAATCTCCTACTATTATTGTGGAACTGTCAATTTCTGTTTTCAGTGCTGTTAGAGTTTGTTTTATGTATTTTGGAACCCTGTCATTGGGTGCATAGATGTTTATTAAGATTAAGTCTTCATGATGGATCGTTTCTTTAATTTTTATATAGTGCCCTTCTTTGTCTTTTGTGGTGGATTTTGTTTTAAAGTCTATCTTATCTGAGATTAGTATTGTTACTCCTGCTCTTTTTTGGTAGTTATTTGCTTGATATTTTTTTTTCCATCCTTTGATTTTTAAATAAATTTACATCTTTGTTTCTAAGGTGTGTCTGTTGTAGACAGCATATTGATAGATCCTGTTTTTTTAAATCCATTCTGTCACTCTATCTTGTTAAGGGTGTGTTTAGTCTATTTGTATTCAGTGTAATTATTGATTTTTTATGAGTTTATTGCTGTCATTTTGTAGTGCTTTTTTTTTGTGGTGATAACATTTTCTTTTTTCCTCTTACACTACTGTGCTGAGTTCCTTTGGTTTGTAGATTTCTTTTTCATTTCTTTTGCTTGTGTAGATTTTGTTTTTATTGAGACTTCATGTTTTTCTTCTTTATTTTGATGAGTAGGTTTGTTAACTTTCTTTGTGGTTACCTTGAAATTAATCGTTATCTTCCTAGATTTGAACCAGTCTATTATTACTTGTATCACCTTGCCTTCCTCTCCATTAGAAAGTTCTATAGCTATACCATTTATTCCCTCTTTTATGGTTCTAAAGTTCTTGTCATTTACAGATTAACCTCTCTGGTTCCCTGTTGCAATTCTTTTGGTTTTGGATAGTCCTTGAGAGTTCATTTCCTAGATTGGTATCTGGCAGGTACAATCTTGCATCCTAGATTCAGGCTGTGGTCTGATGTTGCTTGTTCTCAGACTGAAGGACTCCCTTTAATAACTCTTGTAAGTTTGGTTTGGTTTTTACATATTCCCTTAATTTCTGTTTATCTGGAAATATCCTAATTTCACCACCATATTTGAACAAAGTTTTGCAGGGTGTATTATTCTTGGTGGGCAATTTTTTTTATTTCAAGGTTTTATATATGTCATCCCATTGCCTTTTTGCCCGGATGGTTTCTGCTGAATAATCAGAGCTTAGTCTTATTTTTTGTCCTCTGTATGTGACTTTTGTTTTTGCTTGAGCTGCTCGCAGGATTTCTTCTTTGTCCTTGGTTTTAGTGAGTGTGATTATGATATGCCTTGGTGTTTTTCTTTGGGGTCCATCCTATATAGGGTTCGTTGAGCTTCTTCGATGGTCAGCTTTTCATCATTCGTGATATTAGGAAAGTTTTCTGTTAGCAACTCTTCAGTGATCCTCTCTGCATTTTCCATTTTCTCTCCCTGTTCTGGAACTCTGATCACACGAAAATTTTTGCTTTTGATTGTATCCCACATAATTCTGAGGGTTTCTTCATTTTCTTTGTTCTTTTTTTCTGATTTTTCCTCAGAATTGTATCCAAGTGTTTGTCTTCAATTTCACTGATTCTCTCTTCCATCTTTTCAAACCTGCTCCTCAGCCCTTCTATGACACTGCCGTTTGATGAAACCTTGTTGTTTATCTTTTGGATTTCTAGTTGTTGTTTTTGAATGATTTCTAGCTGAGCTGTGAATTTATTTTGGCATTTTGTTTCTGTATTACTTTCCTGAATTGTTCCATTTTTTTAATCTGTATTTTCCATGAATTTGTCTGCCTTTTCCATAAATTTGTCTATTTTTTCCTCATTTTTGTCTGCTTTTTGCTTCAACTCTTGGATTGCTCTAAATATCAGAGATTTGAATTCCCTGTTTGTCCCTGTCTTACTTAGTTTTTTGGGTCTTTGCTGTGGAGGGACAGCATGGTGCTTCTGTAGTTCTAGTGCCTTTTCTTATACTGGAAAGTCATCTGGTGTCACCGGAACCATCCTGTCCTTTTTTTTTTTTTTTTTTAAATATGTTTCAATATTGTCTGCTGTCTTTGGGACATTCAGTAGGTATTTTCTTTGTTTCTTGAGTGTAGATTTGTTTGTTTCATCCTGCTTTTTTGTTTTACTTGGTTATGTCTGTGCAGGCGGGCTGTGTGTTCTTTGTTATTTGCTCATCTGTAGCCACGATAATTTTCACCCACTTTTCCAATGGGCAGGGCCAGTCATTCAGCTATGGTGCAGCAGGGCAGGTTCAGCTGAAGGGGAGAGGCTAGGAGGGTTTGTCTGTGGTATGTACTAGGGCCAACAGGGCAGGCCAGGAATCAGTGCTGGGCAGGTTCTAATAGGCAGTGCCTGTGCTGCTTGGGGGTGTGATGCTCAGTGCACTGTGCAGGTAAGAAGGAAAGTGAGGGAGAGGTCGTGATGCGTGGAGCTAATAGGGGTATGGGAAAGAGGAGAGAGTGGAGAGAGAAACAGGAGTCAAAAACAAACAAGCAAAGAAAGAAAGAGTGCTAAGGGAGCTTGCTGTTGGAGTGGATAGATGAGAAACTGAGAAATGGAGAAAAGCAAGGAGGAAAAAAAGAAAAAGGAAAGAAGAAAATAGATAAAAAATGTGGAAAAGAAAAACCCCAGGAGTCCCACAGTTGGGGCTGCTAAGACTGGGGAGGTGGCTCTCAGGCTGTGCAGCATAGCCTGGATAGAGGGGTATAGATGTCACACAGCACCAAGCATTCAGGGACAGGAAAAGAAGTGTAGAGAGATGAGAACTGAGAAATGAAGACAGAAAGGGAAGAAAAGAGAGGAAAGGAAAAAAAAAAAAGAAGAAAAAAAATGCCCCCAGGGATCCCACCTACATGGCTGTGCAGATTGGGGGAGTGGCTCCTAAGCTGTGCAGTACAGCCCACCTAGAAGGGGCTCCCAAGCTGCGAAAACGAAAACAAACAAACAAAACAAAACAGAACAAAGAAAACAAGAGGAAAAAAAAATCCCCAGGGATCCAACCAGCATGGTGTCCCAGGCCGGGGCAGCAGTTCCCCAGTGGAGCATGGCTTTGCAGCCTTTCAAGAAGAAGGAAAGATGGCACATGGAGCCAGGTGTTCCAGAGAAAGGAGGGGGAGGTGGTAGGAAGCACAGAGGAAACCAAAAGAGACGGAAAGAACCAACACCAGCTCAGGGGCCCAGCCAAGCAGCCTGAGGCCAAAGCAGTTGCCTCCCAGCAAGAGACTGCAGCTGGCGGGAAGCAGAGGAGGCCAAAGGGGTGGGGAAGAAGAGAGATGGTTAGGAAATTGTATATTGCTCATTACTGGATGCTCTGTCTCCTGCTGGGAACTTTGTGAAGCTGTTTTTCTGTATTCCTTGTCTGCGGATCTCCCATGTGGGTGAGGTGAATCCAAGTGGCACGGACACTGCATTTCCGGGCTGGCTGAGCCACTGTGGCCAGCCAGGAAGCTAGTAGGTAGATCAGCAGGAAGAGAATGGTTGGTGGGAAAGCGTGTATCGCTGGTTACTGGGTGCTGTCTCCTGCTGGAAATTCTGTGAAGCTGCTTTCCCATGTTTCCTGTCTGCTGATCCCGGACAGGAGTCCAAGATGGCAGATCTGTGCTGTGTTAGCTGATGAAGCCCTCCGCAGGTATCTCTCGTTGCTCTCTGTCCTCTGTAAGTTTCTTATTCCATTCAGTGCTTGGCTGAGTTCTTTATCTCATCATTTAACACTTCAGGTTCCAGGAATGATGCTTGTCTGTTTTACTTTACTTGTCTTTGCTGTGGAGGGACAGCGTGGTGCTTCTGTCTGTGTGCCATGTTGGCCAGTCATCATAATCTTTTAACAAGCCCAGGTGTTCAGTCTTGAGTTATTGGGTAACACACTTGTGTTAGTCTTGAGTTATTGGGTAACACAGTTGTTAGAAACTTGTTTGTTCTGTATAACGTTGAGTTCACTCTTTAATGTGACCCCACGTTGAAGTCTGCAATCAGTAGTGCACATTACCAGCCAGATGAGCATTTGACACACTGTGTGGCAGACACCATTTAACTATGCAGAGGGCACATAATAACAAATATTGTATAGTGCATCACTAACAAAAGTTCACTGTGGGAATGAACTCCTTTCACAGATAGAGCAAACAAGCCTGGCTCAGAGATGTTAGTGACTTCTCCAAGTTCATACTGCTAGTAAGTGGTAGAGTCAGCACCTGGAAAAATACTCAAAAGAGTGTTGAATATAAAAAACTTCCTAACACTAGGATGAAGTGTTATGATCTATCAGAAAGATGATCAAAGAATGCTAAGCTATATTAAAGGCTAGTAATTAAAATAGGTGTAACAAATCCTTTGCTCTACTAATACCAAGTGTTTAACATCATACATACGAGAATTTAAAGTCTCAGTTGAAACAGATTGACTAAAGGAAATGATAAGGTATTTGTGTTAAAGAGATTGTAGCACAGGGAAATAAACACTGAGCTAAGAGAGGGAAGCCAGTGGAGATTCAGCTGTAAAATGGGGGAGTTGGACTGAGTGGTAGCTGGGCTGGGACTCCACGTCCTTGTTCCTCCAGAACGCATCCTCCAGCTCTCTGCCTTAGGAGGCTGACCATCTGGCTTACATCAGGGCACTTATTTGCCCTCTGGCAACTGGTAACTGGTTGGTTCTGCCAATGAGGTGCCCAGGCAGAGATGGGAGCTATACGGGAAGCAAAGTTAGGGCATTACCTCTAGCTCCCTCCCTGTAAGGTCACCTTGGACATCAATGACTTTGCCAGAAGCCCCAATTCCACTCAAGGGTTCCTGCTTTCCACAACTCTCCCCCTCTAGGTGGCAGTAGCATGAGGCCTATATCCACGTGCCTGCACTATGCCTGTGGTTCCACTACACCCTGCCCACATCTATGGTACCAGTCTCTTTGTAAATGAACTCCCCTCACATCATCCCAGTTGGAATGCTGCTGGAACCCTGGCTGATACAGTCTGGAAGATCCCTTACAGTTGGTATTCTGCACATGATTATTTTGTGTACTTTTTAAATTGGTTTGTCTGCTCCTCTTTCTCCAAAGTATGATTCTTGGCTTTATCACATTGAGTTCAGAATCTGGGCAATTTATTAATCGTACCGTGTTGCCTTCATTTTCTTTAAAGTCTGATTATTGTCCATGATCACAAATAAGAGAGAAGTCAAAAGTAAGTAAAATAAGGGCACAGCTTTATTTCTCTACAAGGCAGTAAGTACACTCTCATATCAAAAGTTTAGTGCCGGCCATCTTGCACCAAATGTTCTTAAGGCAGCAACTGGGTATCAACCCCAGTCTTCTGTCTCCCAGCTGCAAACTCAGGCTCCGTGCAGCAGTTCTGAGACCATACACTTAGAAACCATGGATGCGATAAAACACACAACCCTGAATTAAAGAGCAGTCAGGCTGAACTCAAAACAAAACACAGGACATCAACAACATAGATCTCCCAAAAAAGAAGTGCAATGCATTGCTCTTAAAAACCAACAATAACAAACAACAACAACAAATGCAAAATCTCCCAAATAAGTTTTCCAATGTATTACAAAAGGAAAAAATGTATATATATATGTATGTATATATATATAAAAAATAAAAAAAGTTTGAAATACTAGTGCATAGTCAATTACCTAACACCAAGTTTCTTTTCTTTCCATCCAAAGCTCTACTGCCCCTCTGAAACTAGCAGCAATGTCTACAGGCTAAGACCATAGCAGCAAAACACATTTTTCATTTGGCATTTACAAAATTAAATTACTGAATAAAAATATAATTTTTTTTATAAAACTATTTCATACAGTAATAATTTTTAAAGCAAGCTAACAAAAACTCATAAAATGGTTTAGTACAGTAAATGTACCCCCAATGCTATTAACCATAAATGAGCATTTACAATCTTGGTTAATTATCCCATGGTATTAAGTCAACATCTAGAGTAATGCTTATGCTGATTTTTTTTTTTTTTAATCAATATATTGTGTTTAGTGATTGAGGAAAGTGAAATATTGGAGTACCTTTTCTTAATGTAAAAATTCAAAGAAGTCATCACAGGAGAAAATACTGGTTTGTTGGATCCTCTAAAATACAGATAAATCACTTTATGTTTAAAAAAATTTTGCATTAAGATATTAACAATTGATGACAATTCATTACCTAATAATTTAGGTAAGACTGTTATTTATTTTTAAAAAAATTCTTTTAGTTGGATGAAATCCAATAAGATTTCGGTCAACTAAATGCACTTTGTGCTGCTCTCAACTGTTGTACCACAACAAAAATAGGCTCTTCTCCCATTCATGAAAAGTTTCATGTAGAGGAATGATAGATCCCAAGTCAACTTGAAGTGTTCTGAAAACCATAATGCTTGTCTGGAAACATCTCACATGACCAGAGTCCGGGCCGAGAATGCATTCACATATTTCCGAGCCTGACTGGAAGCCGTCATCTGATCCTCTGTCTTTCCACAGGATGCAGATTCCCAGGCACTGCTACAAGGCTAATGGAGAAAAAGAGGGTGACAGCAAGGTCAGACCAGGAAGCACATATTATAGTTTGCAAATGGACTCCTGATCCCAGCAGAGCCAGTATACGAAATTTTTACAGCCAGCTAGCAAGTGGTTGACACCAGGAAGCCTTTGTCAGATACAGCCCTGACTCCCTGACACCTGGGAATTCAGCATTCTCGAATGATATTATTTATCAAAAACCAAACTGAATCAAGTTGATTTCGACTGATGGCAACCCCAAGTGTACAGGGTACAACTATGTTCCATAGGGCTTTCAAGGCTGTGACCTTCCGGAATCCGACTGCCAGGTCCCTTCTTCCAGGTCACCTGTGGGTGAGCTTGAACTGCCAACCTTTCAGTTAGTAGTTGAGTGTTTAACTCTTTGTGCCACCCTGGGACTTATTATTTACCAGAAATTGTTTATTTTTGAGAGGGAAAACCCACTCCACGCAGAATTGAAAGATACAAGCACGTCTTCACGCTTTAATGCCTTTTATTCAGTGATTTTATGGCACTAGAGACAGGAATGAAGGTAATTTCCAGAAGTCTAAAGTGAGCTGCAGGCATATTTACTCATTAAGCAAATTGGTTAAGTGCCTGAGGGAAGAAGCTTCCGTAGGTGCTGGAATTGAGCAATACCTACTAACTGTAGTATAAATTTTCCCATCCATTAATTTAGAAACATCTGCTTGTCAGTATAGCTTAACTTAAAATTTTTTTAATTGTGGTAATATTTATGTAACAAAACATTTGACATGTTAACCATTTTCAAGTATACCATTCAGTGGCATTACTTCCACCATATTGGGCGATCATCACCACCATCCACTTCCAAAATGATTCTCATCTCCCTAAAGAGAAACTCAATGCTCCTTAATGGCTTAACTTCTAAAGGCACGCTGGAGGATACAAGATAGAACTAACATCTAATGGGCAGCATCCTGATGCCAGGTATACTGTTCAGCACTTCAACTCACATCAGTTCATTTATACAGCACAGCAACCCTGTGAGGTAGGTTCCTTCTCTCTTTGGTCAGGCTGGGAAATGGAGATTTGGGAGAGCGGGGGTAATTTGCTTAAGGCTACTCTGCAGGTCAACGGCATAGTGGCTTTAACCCAGGTCTACCTTCTGCATAGCCCCGGCTCTTGTCATGCCTCCATGCTGCCTCACACTAAAATATGTACTATTTATTCCCCTTTTGTTTCCAAAAGGATTTAAGATGCTTAAAAAATGAATATAAGAAAGCAGGATATAAAAAGTGCAGAAACTGGGGTCACAGAGAAATAAATGTGGAAAAATAAATAATATAAAGATGGGGTGAGACCTAAAGAATAGTGTACTAGCTAGAGGTAAACCACAAGCTTGATTCTGAGCTCCGTAGCAGCCAATGGAAAGAAGGAAACAGAAATACAATCAGATATAATATTGGTGTCCATAGGCTCAAAAACAAACCAGTGGTTTAGAAAAAGCACAACTATTCTTGGTACTGACATCTAAGGGGAATTTTTTCCCCATAGGACAAAAGAAGACTAAGAAAAGAAAGGCCTCTGCTTTCCAGAGCTTAAAGTGTCCTTTAGGAAACAAAATGAACACATGTGAGAAACAGGTAAAGTAATAACAGACAGCATGTGAAAAGTCTCTTGTTAGGTCTTGTCAAGTCAGTTCCGAGTCATAGGGACCCTATGTACAACAGAACAAAACACTGTCCATCCTGCATCATCCTCACAATTATTGCTATGCTTGAGCCCACTGCAGCAGCTGCTATATCTATCCATCTCATTGAGGTCTTCCCCTTTTTCATTGACTCTCTGCTTTACCAAGCATGATGTCCTTCTCCAGGGACTGATTCCTCCTAATAACATGTCCAAAATACATGAGAAAAAGTCTTGCCACCCTTGCTTCTAAGGAGCATTCAGGCTGTACTTCTTCCAAGACAGATTTTTTCGTTCTTCTGGTAGTATATTCAATATTCTTCATCAACACCATAATTCAAAGGCGTCAGTTCTTCTTCGGTCTCCCTTATTCAATATCTAGCTTTCGTATGCATATGAGGCAATTGAAAATACCAGGACTTGGGTAAGGTGCGCCTTAGTCCTCAAAGTGATATCTTTGGTTTTTAACACTTTTGATTTAGATAGGTAGAAAAGGAGTGTGACCCAGGTGGAAGAAATAGCACAAAAAAGCCAGGAAGCTGCAATTTATATATTACTGTGGGATGGAGTAGGCATATGGTGGATTAAATGACAAATAACACTTAACGAGCACTGTCTTAGTTACCTAGCGCTGCTATAATAGAAATACTACAAGTGGCTGGCTTGTGGTATTTGTTTTCTCAGTTTTATATTTTATTTATTTTCTCACAGCACCCCAAATTCAGGGTGCTGGCTCTAGGGGAAGGCTTTCTCCGTGTTGGTTCTTATCTCTTCTGAGCTTCTGCTCCTGGGCGATCTTCATGTGGCCTGGCAGCTCTCTTTTCCCATCTCTGCTTCTCTCGCTTGATTGTTTAATCTCTTTTTATATTGCACAAGAGATTGATTTAAGACATACCCTACACTAATCCTGTCTCATTAATATAAAGACAACCCATTCCCAAATGTATAAAGTTAGGATTTACAATACATATTTTGGGGGGACACAATTCAATACATAACATTCCACCATTCACCCCCCAAATTCATGTCCTTGCTACATGAAAAACATTCTCCCCATCACATCATTCCAAAAGTCATAAATCAACTCCAAGTTCAAAATCGCATCTTCTGAATCATCTAAATCAAATATGGGCGAGGCTTTAGGCATATTCCATCCTGGGGCAAAATTCCTCTTCATCTGTGAACCAGTGAAATCTAGATTACAAGCTACCTGTTTCCAAAGTGCAATAGTAAAAGAGGCACAAGGTAGATGTTCCATTACAAATGGGAGAAACTGGATGGAAAAAAGGGAAAAAGGGCACCAAGCAAGTCCAAAACCCAGCAGAATACATTACATTAGCTCTCAAGTCTTGAAAATAATCCTCTGTTCTCTGAAACCATCTGGGGAATGGCTCTGTCTTCCAGACTCTGAGTGTTGACCAAGCCATCTGGATTCTGGGTGGAGGCCCCTCGACCCTGGGCTTCAGCTCCACCTTACAGGCCCACTGGGAGGATGGTAACTGTGTCCCTTGGTTTTGGGCAGCCCCATTCTCCTAGTCCATCTGAGTGTCAACCCCTCCCCCCCAGCCCCAGTAGGCCCTGTTCTTCTGCCCCTTGGGCATGGCGGCTTCACCCTTTCAGCTTGGGAAGCGACTCATCCCCCTGGCACTCCTGAACGGCAGCCCCACACTCCAAACTAAATTGGTGAAGATCTGACTCTTAAACCTAGAAGGCGTGACTCTACCCTTTGAAACGGATGGAGCCCTGCTTCCAATGCTCCTTCCAACAGTTCTGCTGATCTCCCAGCTGCTCCAGGGATGGTCGTTTTCTTTTCTTGAAGGACAATAGATGTAGCTCCTTTGGCCTATTTCCTGCCTATAGATATCCAAGAGATAGACAGTGTTCTTTCTCTTTCCCCTTCAGTCTAAGCTGATGGGTTTTCTGCTGTGGTAGCTTGTTAGAGCCATCAGTCACAAGCTAAATCTCTTTAACAAAAGATTGTGTAGTCAGGTCCTTGGTGAACATTCTAGAACACGTCCTTAGTTTGTACAACAGAATTTTCCAAATCGTTAAGTTTTGTTTCCGTTTTGCACTCTTCGTTTTTAAGTCCATCTCTTTCCTCTCTCATTTTACTAATAAGTGGCAAGGAGGAACCACAAGGCCCCTTTAAGATCTTGCTTAGAAATCTCCTCAGCCAGATATCTAAGTTCATCACTTACAAGTTCTATCTTCCACAAACATCCGAGCATAATTCAGATAAGTTCTTTGCCACTGCATAAAAAGCATCACCCTTCCTCCACTGTTCAATCGCATATTCATCATTTTCTTTTAAAGCCTCACCAGAAGCACATTTAACATCCACATTTCTAGCAACACTCTGTTGCTGGCACCGTACTGTCATTGTTAGGTGCCACTGAGTCAGTTCCACCTCATAGTGACCCCATGTACAACAGAACAACACACTGCCTGGTCCTGTACCAACCCCATGATCATCTCTATGGTTAAGCCCATTGCTCCAGCCACTGTGCCAATCCATCTTGTTGAGGGTCTTCCTCTTTTTCACTGACTCTCCATTTTACCAAGTATGATGTCCTTCTCCAGGGACTGGTCCCTTTTGATAACATATCCACAGCAGGTGAGAGGAAGCCTCATCATTGTTGCCTCTAAGGAGCATTCTGGCTGTACTTCTTCCAAGACAGATTTGCTCATTCTTTTGGCAGTCCATGTGTATATTCGATATTCTTCGTCAATACCACAACTAAAAGACATCAATTCTTCTTTGGTTTTCCTTATTCGTTGTCCAACTTTCACATGTATACGAGGTAATTGAAAACACCATGGCTTGGGTCAGGTGCGCCTTAGTCCTCAAAGGGACATCTCTGCTTTTGAACACTTTAAAGAGGTGTTTTGCAGCAGATTTGCCCAATGCAATGTGTCGTTTGATTTCCCGACTGCTGCTTCCAGGGGTGTTGATTGTGGATCCAAGGAAATGAAATCCTTGACAACTTCAATCTTTTCTCCATTTATCTTATGTTGCTTATTGGTCCAGTTCCTAGAATTTTTGTTTTCTTTATGTTGAGGTTTAATCCATACTGAAGGCTGTAACCTTTGATCTTCATCATTAAGTGCTTCAAGTCCTCTTCACTTTCTGCAAGCAAGGTTGTGTCATCTGCATAACGCAGGTTGTTAATGAGTCTTCTTCCAATCCTGATGCCCTGTTCTCCTTCATATAATCCAGCTTCTCAGATTTTTTGCTCAGCATATAAATTGAATAAATATGGTGAAAGGATATAATCCTGTTGCACACCTGACTCTTAACTACGCAGTATTCCCTTGTTCTGTTAGAACAATTGCCTCTTGAGCTATACAAAGGTTCCACATGAGCACAATTAAGTGTACTGTATTCTCTAAGATGATACTTTCTCTATAGCTCTCCTTACTTCCTTCTGAGCCCTCACCAGAACTGCCTTTGATAGCCATAATTCTATTAACAGTCTCTTCAAGGCCATCTAGGCTTTACTATTAGGCACCTTAAAACTCTTCCAGCCTCTACCCATTACCCAATTCCAAAACTGCTTCCACATTTAGGTTATCTGTAACAGCAGCACCCCACTCTTCTGGTATCAAATTCTGTCTTAGTTATCTAGTGCTGTTATAATAGAAATACCACAAGTGGATGACTTTAACACACAGAAATTTATTTTCTCACAGTTTAGGAGGTTAGAAGTCTGAATTCAGGTTACCAGTTCTAGGAGAAGGCTTTGCAGGAAGGTCCTTGTCTCTTCTGAGCTTCTGCTTCTGGACAATCTGCTTGTACCTTGGCATCTCTCTTCTCCCATCTCTGTTTCTCCCACTTGCTTGTTTAATCTCTTTTTACTTTTCAAAAAGATTAAGACACACTCTAAACTAATTCTGTCTCATTAATATAACAAAGCACAACCCATTTAAATGGGATTATAACCACTGGCACAGAGGTTAGGATTTACAACACATATATTTAGGGGACACAATTCAATCCATCATAAGCACTTACTACGTTCCAGAGTCCCTGGGTGGTGCAAGCAGGTAATCTGCTCAGCGGCTAACGGAAAGGTTGGAGGTTCAAGCCCACTCGGAGGCACCTCGGAAGAAAGGCTTGGTGATTGACTTCTGAAAAATCAGCCATTGAAAACCCTATGAAGCACAGTTCCACTCTGACACACATGGGGTCGCCACGAGTCAGAATCAACTTGACAGTAAGAGATTTTTGGTTTTACTCTGTGCTATTACCCATGCTCTAAGTGTTTTACATGTATCATCTCATTTAATTCTCACATAAAACACATCTGGCATAGGTACAATTAATTACACCTGTTTTACAGATTAGAAAAATTGAAAGTAGGAGAGAATTTATGCAATATATTCAAGGTCACCCAGCTAAGAAATGACGGAGCAAGAATTTGAACCGCCTGCAAAAAAAACAAACCTGTTGCCATTGAGTTGATTGACTCATGGCAACCCTATAGGACGGAGTAGAACTGCCCCATAGGGTTTCCAAGGAGTGCCTTGTGGATCTGAACTGCTGACATTTTGGTTAGCAGCCTGAGCTCTTAACCACTGTGTCACCAGGGAACCCCCGGCAGTGTGATATCAGAGTCTGCACCCGTAATGAGTATATATGGTATTTCCATTAGTGTTCTTATCAGGAATAATGCAAGTAACTTGGTGGAAAATTATGAGGTCAGGTCACTGGGGCCTTAGAATATACAAAGAAGCAAAGTGGTATGGTGGTGGTGCAAACGGTTTGCACTCAGCTAACTGAAAGTTTGAAGGTTCAAAATCACGCAGAAGTGCTGTGGAAGAAAGGCCTGGTGATCTACTTCTACAAGATTAAAACAAAGTAAAGCAAAACAAAAAAACAAACCTGTTGCCATCAGGTCGATCCTGACTCATGGTGACCCTATACGACTAGAATAGAATAGAACTGCCCCACAGGGTTTCCAAGATGCGGCTGGTGGATTCAAACTGCCAAACTTTTGATTAGCAGCTGAGTTCTTAACCACTGCACCACCAGGGCTCCTCTGTAAGATTAAAAAAAAAAAGTTTGTTTTTTGAAAACCCTATGGAGTGCAGTTCTACTCTGACAAATCGGTGTCTTAGTTTCTCAGTGCTGCTATAACAGAAATACCACAAGTAGGTGGCTTTAATTAACAGAAATTTATCTTCTCAGGAGGCTGGAAGTGTGAATTCAGGGCACTGGCTCTAGCGAAAGGCTTTCTCTCTGTCCGTTCTGGGGGCAGGGTCGTGCCTCTTTGCCTTTTCTGGTACTCAGCTCCTCGGGGGTCTTCGTGTGGTCCGGCATCTATCTTCCTTCATCTGCGTTTCCTTTCTTCTGTGCCTAATCTGTTTCTTCTGTATCTCAAAAGAGACTGGTTTAAGACACACCCTGCACCAATATGGCCTCATTAACATAACAAAGAAAACCCTATTCCCAAATGGGATCCCATTCACATGTGTTGGGGTTAGGATTTGAACACATATTTCTGGGTGACATAATTTAACACATAACACATGGGGTTGCCATGAGTCAGCATCAACTCCACAGCAACAGGTTTTGTTTTGTTTTGTTTTTTTAATGATAGAAAGAATGTGGTATTTGTAGGGTGGTGGGGTTTCCTCTCCAAGTGGCTGGAATAAATAAAGGTTCAGTGACATAAGGTTTGCAGTTCCATGCTTCTAACTTTTCAACTTTCATAAGACATAAGCAGAACTCCTTGGCTTCTGCCTAACCTGCGGAGCCATCTCATCGCCAGTGTGAATGGTACTGCTGAAGCTCAGAGGCTCAACTCGTAACTGGAAATACCACACAGCAAGATGGATTGTTCTAATGTTTTCCAGGAACTGGTTACCACAAGGAAACCCTGGTGGTGTAGTGGTTAAGAGCTACAGCTGCTAACCAAAAGGTCAGCGGTTTGAATCTACTTGGTGCTCCTTGGAAACCCTATTGAGCAGTTCTACTCTGTCCTATGGAAACGCCGGTGGCCTAGTGGTTAGGTGCTATGGCTGCTAACCAAAGGGTCGGCGGTTTGAATCTACTTGGTGCTCCTTGGAAACCCTATTGAGCAGTTCTACTCTGTCCTATGGAAACGCCGGTGGCCTAGTGGTTAGGTGCTATGGCTGCTAACCAAAGGGTCGGCAGTTTGAATCCACCAG